>NW_011495064.1:13353641-13361156 GCF_000754665.1 Bison bison bison
CTCAGCAGTGGCCACAGGACTGGAAAAGGTCAATTTTCATTCCAATCCCAAAGAAAGGCAATGCCAAAGAATGTTCAAACTACCGCACAATTGCACTCATCTCACATGCTAGTAAAGTAATGCTCAAAATTGTCCAAGCCAGGCTTCAGCAATACGTGAACCGTGAACTTCCAGATGTTCAGGCAGGTTTTAGAAAAGGCAGAGGAACCAGAGATCAAATTTCCAACATCTACTGGATCATGGAAAAAGCAAGAGAGTTCCAGAAAAACATCTATTTCTGCTTGATTGACTATGCCAAAGCCTTTGACTGTGTGGATCACAAAAAACAGTGGAAAATTCTCAAAGAGATGGGAATACCAGACCACCTGACCTGCCTCTTGAGAAACCTGTATGCAGGTCAGGAAGAAACAGTTAGAACTGGACATGGAACAACAGACTGGTTCCAAATAGGAAAAGGAGTACGTCAAGGCTGTATATTGTCACTCTGCTTATTTAACTTATATGCAGAGTACATCATGAGAAACGCTGGGCTGGAAGAAACACAAGCTGGAATCAGGATTGTTGGGAGAAATATCAATAACCTCAGATATGCAGATGACACCACCTTTATGGCAAAAAGTGAAGAAGAACTAAAAAGCCTCTTGATGAAAATGAAAGAGGAGAGTGAAAAAGTTGACTTAAAGCTCAACATTCAGAAAATGAAGATCATGGCATCCGGTCCCATCACTTCATGGGAAATAGATGGGGAAACAGTGGAAACAGTGTCAGACTTTATTTTGGGGGGCTCAAAAATCACTGCAGATGGTGATTGCAGCCATGAAATTAAAAGACACTTACTCCTTGGAAGAAAAGTTATGACCAGCCGAGATAGCATATTGAAAAGCAGAGACATGACTTTGCCAACAAAGTCCATCTAGTCAAGGCTATGGTTTTCCCAGTGGTCATGTATGGATGTGAGAGTTAGACTGTGAAGAAAGCTGAGCGCCGAAGAATTGATGCTTTTGAACTGTGGTGTTGAAGAAGACTCTTGAGAGTCCCTTGGACTGTAAGGAGATCCAACCAGTCCATTCTGAAGGAGATCAGCCCTGGGATTTCTTTGTAAGGAATGATGCTAAAGCTGAAGCTCCAGTACTTTGGCCACCTCATGCGAAGAGTTGATTCATTGGAAAAGACTCTGATGCTGGGAGGGATTGGGGGCAGGAGGAGAAGGGGACGACAGAGGATGAGATGGCTGGATGGCATCACTGACTTGATGGACGTGAGTCTGAGTGAACTCCAGGAGTTGGTGATGGACAGGGAGGCCTGGCGTGCTGCGATTCATAGGGTTGCAAAGAGTCAGACACGACTGAGCGACTGAACTGAACACAAAATTCTTCCTTCCACTGGAACAGTTAGACGCCATTATAGGAGTATCAGTTGATCAAATCTCAATATTGTTGTGTCTCGGGGGATAAGGGAAGCTCAAGAAGAGGGAGAGAGATGGAGGAACAGCCAGTTGATGCAGCAGTAAGAACACATGCAACATATATCAATTAAGTGTACTGTCTTAAATGGGCATGGATCGTGGTGCCCAAAACACTTCTAATAGTGGCATCAAAAATCACTGATTACAGATCACCATCACAAATACAATCATAATGAAAATATTTGAAATATTGCAAGAATTACCAAAATGTAACAGAGACATGAAGTGAGCAAGTGTTGGAAAAATGGCACTGTTACACCTGCTCAGTGCAGGGTTGCCACAAACTTTCAGTTTAAAAAAAAAAAAAAAATACAGTATCTGCAAGGCACAATAAAGCAAAGCACAACTGGACATGGTATGCCAGTACATTTTAGGGCTATCTTGCCAATTTCTGCCAAAAGCTTACTGGGATTTCTGTTGGGGTTTCTTTTTAATATTTTTTCTCCAAGTTTCTTGACTCTGTGGTTTGTTGTCCTTCAATACTTTGGAAAAGTTCTCTGCCACTACCTCTTCAAATATTTCTTCTTGTAAGTTCTTTCTGTCTTCTTTTGTAACTCAATTTGATATTATCCTAAAGCTTTGGAGTATTGTTTATGCTCTCTCTGTACTTCAGTTTGGAAAGCAGCTATTGACCTACCTTTAAGTTCAGTGATTCTTTTCTATATCTAGTCTATCGATAAACCTATCAAAGAAATTCTTCTGTATCTCTGATGTAATAATGTCCTCCCCACCCCAGTATTTCTACCTGATTTTTTAAATAGTTTTCATCTCTATGTTTAAATTCCCCATCTATTTAAACATGCTTTTCCCACTAGATCCTTTAATGAATTAATCAGTTATTTTAAGGTGATCATTCCAACATCTGGGTCATCTCTTGGTCTGGTCCTATGGATTGCCTTATCTCTTGACAATTTTTTATAGCTTTTAAAAATGCATCTTGTAATTTTTTGTTGAATGTTGGACATGGTGTGAAGAAATCCACACAGACTGAGACAAATAGTTCTTCTGCCTGAGATGGACATGACTTTTTCTGTGAGACCATTAGTATATGTGTGTGGGGGGGCGGTGGGGGGGGCAGCTGTTGAGTTAATCTAATTTCTGTTTGAACTGGGTTTGAGTATTCTTGCTATAGTTGTCTTCACGATATCACATCTTGCAAATTCCTCTAGCGGTGGACCACTGCTACTTATGCAACTGCCCCTTTCTTCTGCCCTCTGCCAAAAGGAAATAGTTTGCATATTCCATTTCTCCTCAAATGGGCTTTTCACTCTTTGATATTTAGTTCATGTTGTCACCTGTGACATCAGTTCACCGATGGGTCAGTCAATTATCAGCCTGATAGTCTTATAGTTTATCTGGCTTTTCTTAAACCATTTTTTTATGAGGGGAAGCAGTGTTCCTTTGTCATTTTCTGCATCCCAAGAGAAAGCATATTTTTCTTGCCTTTTCATATCTATCATAGGATTTTCTCCTTTTGCCTAAGGATGCAGTAAATTTTATTAATATATTGTGTGTGTGTTAGTTGCTCAGCCATATCTGATTTTGCATGCGACCCCATGGACTATAGCCCGCCAGGCTCCTCTGTCCATGGAGTTCTTCAGGCAAGAATACTGGAGTGGGTAGCCACTTCCTTCTCTAGGGGATCTTCCTGACTCAGGGATTGAACCGAGGTCTCCTGCACTGCAGGCAGATTCCTTACCATCTGAGCCACCAGGAAAATCCATATTAATGTATTATTTGCTATTAAATCATATTTACTTATTTGAGTAATGCCCATTGGCACATATTATTCCTTTACTGTAGTATACTGGATTTCATTTTATAGTGCTATTAAGTAATTTAGGTTTGTTACTTTGTTTATTGTGTTTTTGTATAATAATTATCTACATTGATAGAATAAACTGTGATCTTTTGTATCTTTTTCTTTTTCTCTCAAAGTTTATGTGGCATGTAAATCCTCCATTCCATGAATTGGTAAAGCTTTCAGACCATTGCACCATTTTTGGAAGTTGTTCTACATCAATCTTCTCCATTTGTTCCTTAATTATTGGTCTTTTAAGGCTTTATATTGCTTTAATTCCTGGTGACAGTATGCATTTCCCAAGAAAATAATTTGTCTTATTGACAAATAAGACAAGAAAATTGGAAAAATTGGAAAAGTATTTTCCCCAAGGAAATAATTGTCTTAAATTGTAGACTTGACTGAGTTTGTAACCCGCAGCTCAGCATGAGAAGGAAAGAGAGCTGAGACAGAAGCTCTAGGAGCATCAGTATTTAAGAGCAGAGGAGGAAGAAGTATTAGAAAGGACTGTGAAAAGGAACATACTGAGAAATATGGAAAATCAGGAGGTCTGGGACCAAAGGAGGAAGAATTTCTCAATACTGACAGTAATCAAGCTGGGCTCGTATTTCTTTGCCATGTTAGAGAGCAGAAGAAACTAGAAGTAACCTATCCAGAATTTTAAAGGAAAGTTGAGATTCAAGAATTCCATATGAAAGGTAAGATGCCATTGTGTATGAAGGCAGTCAAAATAAATTCTCAGTTACACACGTTTTCAGGAAAAATACCACATCTATGTTTTCTGGAAAATTACTTATTTAAAAATATAAACCAGCTAACAAGAAGATAAAACAAGAGTTCACAAATGGGGAAGTCATGATATAAAAGAAACCATAGTGATTGTTGAAGTAATGTGGACACAAAACAGTCTAAATTATTGCCATTATTGTTTTGAAGCGAACTCCTTTCTTAGTTGATTTTGAAAAGATAACAATGTAAAAACAATAATGACTTGACAATGATAAAACTGAGGCAAAATTACCAAATCCTTTTGACAAATATTGAGAAGAGGAATTTAGGGGAAATCTGAAGTAAATGTGTACCAGTTCTTGATCTTTCGTAGGGATATCTTAATAGATATTATTTTTAAAGATACAATTCATTGGGGTATAATTTATTATGATAAAACACACATTTTAAGTATATGGACCAATGAGTTTTGTCAAATGTATAAAGCCATATGACCACCACCACAGACAACATACAGGGCGTTTCACTTGCCCTAGGAAGCTTCCTTGTGGCCTTTCCCAGTTAATCACTACCTTCTACCCCTCCCTGACTTCAGGAAACCATTACTTTGTTCTCTCTCTAGTTTTCCTGGAGTTTAATATAAATGGAAGCATGTAGTATACACTCTTTTGCACCTGGCTTCTTTTCTTCACTATAAGTAAGATTTGACATTAAGTATTATAAGTTCTCCAACTGTGTTCTTTTTTTTTTTTTTAAGCAAAATCATTTTATCTATCCTAGTTCCTTTGTTTATTTATGTAACTTTTAGAATCAACTTGTCAATTCTATTTTTAAAACCTACTAGAATTTTGGTTGAATTTCCTGTTGAATCTATAAATTGATTTAGGCAGAAAATGCATCTTAATATCCTGAGTCTTCCAATACATGAATATGACCTCTTTTTTATCCACTTACTTAAATTTTCTTTAATTTTTCTCAGCAGTGCTCTATATGTTTTAATTTTGTGTCTAAATATTTCATATTTTAATGGTGATAGAAATGATATTTTTAAAAGTTTAATTCCTAGTAATCCACTGCTAATATATGAAAATACAATGTATATTTGTTTATTGACATTTTATTCTGAAACATTTCTAATTTGCTTATTCATTTCAGTAGGATTTTTGTAGATTGACTCCTTATTTTATGAACCTAACTGTGTCATCCATAAATAGAGCTTAACTGTACTTACCAAAACTATATCCCTTTTGTTTCTTTTTATTGCCTTATTGTATTTGCTAGGAGAAGAGGGCAACAGAGGATGAGATGGTTGGATGGCATCACTGATTCAATGGACGTGAATTTGGGCAAACTCTGGGAGATGGTGAGACAGGGAAGCCCAGCATGCTGCAGTCCATGGGGTCGTGAAGAGTCGGATATGACTGAGTGACTGAACAACAACAAACTTACTCGGATTTCTAACCAAGTGCTAAATATAAGAGGTGAAAGGGAATATGATTGCATTGTTTCCCATGTTAGGGGGTAAGAATCATCATTATATAAGCATTTTATAAGGTATAGGTTTTTTCGGATTCATGTTCACAGCAAAATTAAGAGAAGCGTGAAGAAATGTCTTATACTGACTACCTCTCTCACATGCAAGTTACTCCCTCACCATCTCCTACCAGAACGCTACGTTTGTTACAACTAATGAACTTACATTGACACATAATGACCTCAAATCCATAGTTTACAGTAGGATTCACTCTTGGCTTTTTATAGCTACAGGCTTGAACAGAAGTATAAAAACACATATTCATCATTGTACTATCATTCAGAATATTGTCAATGCCCTAAAATTCCTCTATGCTATACCTCTTCATCTCCCTTAGCAATCATTGCTAGCAATCGATAGCAATCACTGATTCTTTTTAACTGTCTCCATAGTTTTGCTTTTTCTATGATATTATATAGTTGGAATCATACACTCTGTTGCCTTTTCAGATTAGCTTCTTTCATTTAGTAGTATGCATTTAAGGTTTCTCCAGGTCTTTTCTTGGCTTGATAGCTTATTTATTTAGTTCTGTATATTATTCAATTGCCTAGATGTTCCACAGTGTTTATCCATTCACTTACTGAAAGACATATTGGTTAACTCAAACTTTTGGCAATTACTAATAATAGTTCTATAAACATTTATGTGTAGGTTTTTGTGTGGCCACAAGGTTTCAACTAACTGGGGTAAAGGCCACAGAATCCAATTAGTGGGCTCTATAGAACTGGACATGGAACAACAGACTGGTTCCAAACAGAAGGAGTACGTCAAGGCTGTATATTGTCATCCTGATTATTTAACTTAAATGCAAAGTACAATATGAGAAACACTGGGCTGGAAGAAGCACAAGCTGGAATCAAGATTGCTGGGAGAAATACCAATAACCTCAGATATGCAGATGACACCACCCTTATGGCAGAAAGTGAAGAGGAACTAAAAAGTCTCCTGATAAAAGTGAAAAAGGAGAGTGAAAAAGTTGGCTTAAAGCTCAACATTCAGAAAACAAAGATCATGGCATCTGGTCCCATCACTTCATGGGAAATAGATGGGGAAACAGTGGAAACAGTGTCAGACTTTATTTTTGGGGACTCCAAAATCACTGCAGATGGTGACTGCAGCCATGAAATTAAAAGATGCTTACTCCTTGGAAGGAAAGTTATGACCAACCTAGATAGCATATTGAAAAGCAGAGACATTACTTTGCCAACAAAGGTCCATCTAGTCAAGGCTATGGTTTTCCCAGTGGTCATGTATGGATGTGAGAGTTGGACTGTGAAGAAAGCTGAGCGCCGAAGAATTGTTGCTTTTGAACTGTGGTGTTGGAAAAGACTCTTGAGAGTCCCTTGGACTGCAAGGAGATCCAACCAGTCCATTCTAAAGGAGATCAGCCCTGGGTGTTCTTTGTAAGGAATGATGCTAAAGCTGAAACTCCAGTACTTTGGCCACCTCATGCAAGGAGTTGACTCATTGGAAAAGACTCTGATGCTGGGAGGGATTGGGGGCAGGAGGAGAAGGGGACTTCAGAGGATGAGATGGCTGGATGGCATCACTGACTCGATGGACATGAGTCTGAGTGAACTCCAGGAGTTGGTGATGCACAGGGAGGCCTGGCATGCTGCGATTCATGGGGTCGCAAAAAGTCGAACACAACTGAGTGACTGAACTGAACTGAACTGAAGTCAAATTCAGACTTAAATTGAAGAAAGTAGGGAAAACCACTAGACCATTCAGGTATGACCTAAATCAAATCCCTTATGATTATACAGTGGAAGTGAGAAATAGATTTAAGGGACTAGATCTGATAGATAGAGTGCCTGATGAACTATGGACTGAGGTTTGTGACACTACACAGGAGACAGGGATGAAGACCATCCCCATGGAAAAGAAATGCAAAAAAGCAAAACGGCTGTCTGGGGAAGCCTTACAAATAGCTGTGAAAAGAAGAGAAGCGAAAAGCAAAGGAGAAAAGGAAAGATAAAAGCATCT
>NW_011495064.1:13361303-13368162 GCF_000754665.1 Bison bison bison
ATTAAGAAGAGGTGGCAAGAATACACAGAAGAACTGTACAAAAAAGATCTTCACGACCCAGATAATCACGATGGTGTGATCACTGACCTAGAGCCGGACATCCTGGAATGTGAAGTCAAGTGGGCCTTAGAAAGCATCACTACAAACAAAGCTAGTGGAGGTGATGGAATTCCAGTGGAGCTCTTTCAAATCCTGAAAGATGATGCTGTGAAAGTGCTGCATTCAACATGCCAGCTAATTGGGAAAACTCAGCAGTGGCCACAGGATGGGAAAAGGTCAGTTTTCATTCCAATCCCAAAGAAAGGCAATGCCAAAGAATGCTCAAACTACCGCACAATTGCACTCATCTCACATGCTAGTAAAGTAATGCTCAAAATTTTTCAAGCCAGGCTTCAGCAATACATGAACCGTGAACTTCAGATGTTCAAGCAGGTTTTAGAAAAGGTAGAGGAACCAGAGATCAAATGGCCAACATCCACTGGATCATCGAAAAAGCAGAGAGTTCCAGAAAAACATCTATTTCTGCTTTATTGACTATGCCAAAGCCTTTGACTGTGTGGATGACAATAAACAGTGGAAAATTCTGAAAAAGATGGGAATACCAGACCACCTGACCTGCCTCTTGAGAAATCTGTATGCAGGTCAGGAAGCAACAGTTAGAACTGGACATGGAACAACAGACTGGTTCCAAATAGGAAAAGGAGTACGTCAAGGCTGTATATTGTCACCCTGTTTATTTAACTTATATGCAGAGTACATCATGAGAAACGCTGGGCTGGAAGAAGCACAAGCTGGAATCAAGATTGCCGGGAGAAATATCAATAACCTCAGATAGGCAGATGACACCACCCTTATGGTAGAAAGTGAAGAGGAACTAAAGAGCCTCTTGATGAAAGTGAAAGTGGAGAGTGAAAAAGTTGACTTAAAGCTCAACACTCAGAAAACGAAGATCATGGCATCTGGTCCCATCACTTCATGGGAAATAGATGGGGAAACAGTGGAAACAGTGTCAGACTTTATTTTGGGGGGCTCCAAAATCACTGCAGATGGTGACTGCAGCCATGAAATTAAAAGATTCTTACTCCTTGGAAGGAAAGTTATGACCAACCTAGGTAGCATATTCAAAAGCAGAAACATTACTTTGCCAACAAAGGTCCATCTAGTCAAGGCTATGGTTTTTCCTGTGGTCATGTATGGATGTGAGAGTTGGACTATGAAGAAAGCTGAGTGCCAAAATTGATGCTTTTGAACTGTGGTGTTGGAGAAGACTCTTGGGAGTCCCTTCGACTGCAAGGAGATCCAACCAGTCCATTCTGAAGGAGACAGTCCTGGGATTTCTTTGGAAGGAATGATGCTAAAGTTGAAACTCTAGTACTTTGGCCACCTCATGCAAGGAGTTGACTCATTGGAAAAGACTCTGATGCTGGGAGGGATTGGGGGCAGGAGGAGAAGGGGACGACAGAGGATGAGATGGCTGGATGGCATCACTGACTCGATGGACATGAGTCTGAGTAAACTCCGGGAGTTGGTGATGAACAGGGAGGCCTGGCGTGCTGCGATTCATGGGGTCTCAAAGAGTCAGACACGACTGAGCGACTGAACTGAACTGAACTGAATGACATGTGATATGGAGCATTTTGTCATATGCTTATTTTCTATCTGTGTATCTTCTTTGTTGAGATGTTAAGGTATTTGGCACATTTTAAAATCAGGTTGTTTCTTTTCTTATTGTTTTACAAATTCTTCATGTATTTTAGATAATAGTTCTTTATCAGATGCATCTTTTACAAGTAATTTTTCTCAGTCTGTGGCTTGTCTTTTTATTCTCTTGACAGTGATTTTTCACAAAGCAGACATTTTTAATTTTAACAAAGCCCAGTTTATCAATTATTTATTTTGTGAGTTCTGCCTTTGATGTTACGTATAAAGAGTGCCATACCCGATGTCATCTAGGTTTTCTCTCTTATTATTATTTTATAGTTTTGTTTTATGCTTATGTTTATGATCCATTTTGAGTTAATTTTTGTGAAGGATTTAAGGTCCGTGTCTAGATTAGTTTTTTCATGTGAATGTCCAGTTGCATGTACCAGCACTATTTGTTGAAAAGACTATCTTTAACTCATTGCATTGCCTTTTCTTCTGTGTCAGAGAGCAACTCACATTGTCAACAGGGTTCTATTCCTGGACTCTATTCTGTTTCATTCGTCTGTTCTTCTGCCAATACCACGTGTCTTGATTATTGTAGCTTTATAATAAGTCTTCTTGCATAAGCATCTCTCTTCCAGTTTTGTTCTTCAATACTGTGTTGGGTGTTCTGGGTCTTCCGTCTCTCCATATAAACTTTAGAATTAGCCTGTTCATATCCACAAAATAACTTGCTGTGATTTTTATTGGGATTGCATTGAATATATAGATCAAGCTGGAAAGAACTAATGTCTTGACAATATTGAGTTTTCCTATCCATGGACATTGAATATCTTTCTATTTAGTTTTAAAATTTTCTTCTTCAGAGTTTTGCAGTTTTCCTCATACAAATTTTATACATATTTGCTAGATTATATCCAAGCATTTAAGTTTTTGGGGTCCTAATGTAAATGGCATTATGTTTTTAATTTCAAGGTTTGCTTGTTTATTGCTGGTATATAGGAAAGCAATGGACTTTTGTATTGATATATTAATCTTCTATCTTACAGCCTTGCTATAATCATTTACAGATTCCAGGATTTTTTGTTGTTGATTCCTTCAGATTATCTACATAGACTATCATGTCATCCGTGAACATTTATAATTTTTCCTTCTCAATCTGTATGCTCTCCCCCCCCTTTTCTCATCTTTAGATAGTACTTTCAGTATGATGTTGAAAAGGAGAGGGGAGTGGGACTTGCCTTATTCTTGATCCTAATGGGAAAGCTTCTATTTTCTTACCATTAAGTGTGACGTTAACTGTATGGTTTTTGGGTGGATATTCTTTGTCAAATTGAGGGATTTCCCCTATATTCCTAGTTTACTGAGAGTTTTTATGATGAATGGGTACTGAATTTTGTCAAATGCTTATTCTGCATCTATTAACATGAGCTTGTGATTTTTCTTTTTTAATCCACTGATGTGATGGATAATTGATACATAATTGTATGTATCAATATGTATTGATATATAATTGTATGTATCAATATGTATCACAATTATGTGATATATAATTGATTTTTGAATGCTGAACTTGCCTTGCATATCTAGATAAATTCAAGTTGGTCATTGTTGAATTTTATTTGCTAAGATATTGTTGAGAATTTTTGCACTATGCTCTTGAGATATACTGGCATGTAATTTTCTTTCTTTTTTGTAATGTTTTTGTCCGGGTTTCAGTGATATGGAATTCTATTATTTTTCTGTTGATCAATCATATGATGGCATTAACTGAGTAATAGTTACATAATCACAATAGTAGATGCTTATCAATTTTCACAATCAATAGCCTGACAAAAAATAAAAGAGAATCACAATTGCAAGTCATACTGGGAACATGATTAACCTAAAATATAAAATAATTACACACAATTTGGAGGGTCAAGCAGACTGATGTGGTAAGCAGACGTGCATGCATGAACATGCTTTCATCTGCCCAGCCAGCCTATGTCTTTTGGTTGGTGCATTTAATCTATTTACATTTAAGGTGATTATCGACAGGTATGACACTATTACCATTTTATTAATTGTTTTGGGCTTATTTTCGGTAGGTCTTTTCCTTCTCTTATGTTTCCTGCCTAGAGAAGTTCCCTTAACATTTGTTGTAAAGCTGGTTTGGTGGTGCTGAATTCCCTTAACCTTTGCTTGTCTGAAAAGCTTTTGATTTCTCCATCAAATCTGAATGAGTCTTGCTGGCTAGAGTATTCTTGGTTATAGGTTCTTCTCTTTCATCACTTTAAATATATCATGCCATTCCCTTCTGGCTTGTAGAGTTTCTGCTGAGAAATCAGCTGATAACCTGATGGGATTCCCTTGTATGTTATTTGTCATTTCTCACTTGTTGCTTTTAATATTTTATCTTTGTCTTTCATTTTTGTTAGTTTTATTACTGTGAGTCTTTGGCTGTTCCTCCTTGGTTTATCCTGCCTGGGTCTGTCTGCACTTTCTGGGCTTGGTTGACTATATCCTTTCCCATGTTATGGATGTATTCAGCGATTATCTCTTCAGATATTTTCCCAGGTTCTTTATCTCTCTCTTCTCCTTCCAGGACCTGTATAATGTGAATGTTGGTGTGTTTAATGTTGTCTCAGAGGTCTCTTAGGCTATCTTGATTTTTTTTCATTCTTTTTTCTATATTCTACTTTGTCAAGTGATTTCTACCATTCTGTCCTCCAAGTCACTTATCCCTTTTTTCTATATTCTACTTTGTCAAGTGATTTCTACCATTCTGTCCTCCAAGTCACTTATCCCTTCTTCTGTCTCAGTCATTCTGCTATTGATTCCTTCTAGTGTATTGTTCATCTCTGTCTGCTTGTTCTTTAGTTGTTCCAGGTTTTTGGTAAACATTTCTTGCATCTTGTCCATTCTGTTTCCGAGATCCTGGATCATCTTCACTATCATTATTCTGAATTCTTTTCTGAAAGACTCCACTTCATTTAGTTGTTTTCTTGGGGTTTTGTCTTGCTCTTTAGAACATAACTGTACTTTTTCATCCTGATTAACTTTCTGTAATGTGGTTTTTGTTCTAGCACTGTGGTATTGTGGTTTCTCTGGCTTCTTCTGTGTACCCTGTGGTAGATGAGGCTAAGAAGCTTGTGTAAGCTTCTTGATGGGAGGGACAGGATGGGAAAATCTAAATCTTGCTCTGGTAGGCAGGGCCTTGCCCAGTAAAGCTTTTAATCCAATTATCTGCTGATGGGTGAGATTGTCTCTCTCTGTTGTTCTGCCTGAGGTGACCCAGCCCTGGAGTCTACAGGCTCTATGGTGGTGTTAATGGTGACCTCCAAGAGGGTTTACACCAAAGGGGATCTTCCAGGAGTGCTGCTACCAGTGCCTCTGTCCCTGAGATGAACCCCTGCCAACACACGCCTCCATAGGAGACCCTCCAACACTAGCAGGAGACCAACCAACACAGCAGTTTTGGTTCAGTCTTCTATGGGGTCACTGTTCCTTTCCTCCGGGTATTGGTGACCACAAAATTTTCTTTGTACCCTCTAAGACTGGAGTCTCTGTTTCCTCCAGTCCTGTGGAAGTTCTGTAATCAAATTCCATTGGCCTTCAAGGCCAGATTCCCTGGGATTCCCAGTCCGTTTTTGGATCCCCAGGCTAGGAAGCCTGACATGGGGCTCAAAATCTTCACAACAGTGGGAGAGTTTCTTTGGTAATACTGTTCCCCAGTTTGTGGGTCATCCACCCGATGGGTATGGGATTTGATTTTTTCCAGCAGACTCCTGTCAATGGTTGTTCAACAGCTAGTCGTGATTTTGGTGCTCTTGCAAGAGGAGACGAGCACAGATCCTTCTACTCCACCATCTTGAACCTGAAGACTTTCTGCTTGCTTTTGATTTAGTTTGTTCTTCTTCTATTTTGCTAAGGTGGAAACTTATATGATCTATTTTAGATTCTTCTTTCCTAATATATATTTAATGCTATAAGTATCCTTCAGGTACTGCTTTCATTGTATTCCACAAAATTTGATAACTAGCATTTTCATTGTCATTTAGTTTAAAATATTTTTAAATTTCACTTGAGATTTCTTCTTTGACCCATGTGTTATTTAGAAGTATGTCATTTAATCTCCACATATTTGGGGTTATCTAATTGTCTTTCTTTTATTAATTGCAAATAGATGTGAAAAGAAGAGAAGCTAAAAGCAAAGGAGAAAAGGAAAGATATAAGCATCTGAATGCAGAGTTCCAAAGAATAGCAAGAAGACATAAGAAAGCCTTCCTCAGCAATCAATGCAAAGAAATAGAGGAAAACAACAGAATGGGAAAGACTAGAGATCTCTTCAAGAAAATTAGAGATACCAAGGGAACATTTCATGCAAAGATGGGCTCGATAAAGGACAGAAATGGTATGGACCTAACAGAAGCAGAAGATATTAAGAAGAGGTGGCAAGAATACACAGAAGAACTGTACAAAAAAGATCCTCACGACTAAGATGATCGTGATGGTGTGATCACTGACCTATAGCCAGATATCCTGGAATGTGAAGTCAAGTGGGCCTTAGAAAGCATCACTACAAACAAAGTTAATGGAGGTGATGGAATTCCAGTGGAGCTCTTTCAAATCCTGAAAGATGATGGTGTGAAAGTGCTGCACTCAATATGCCAGCAAATTTGGAAAGCTCAGCAGTGGCCACAGGACTGGAAAAGGTCAGTTTTCATTCCAATCCCAAAGAAAGGCAATGCCAAAGAATGCTCAAACTACCACACAATTGCTCTCATCTCACACGCTAGTAAAGTAATGCTCAAAATTCTCCAAGCAAGGCGTCAGCAATACGTGAACCGTGAACTTCCAGATGTTCAAGCAGGTTTTAGAAAAGGCAGAGGAACCAGAGATCAAATGGCCAACATCCGCTGGCTCATGGAAAAAGCAAGAGAGTTCCAGAAAAACATCTATTTCTGCTTTATTGACATGCCAAAGCCTTTGACTGTGTGGATCACAATCAACTGTGGAAAATTCTGAAAGAGATGGGAATACCAGACCACCTGACCTGCCTCTTGAGAAACCTATATGCAGGTCAGGAAGCAACAGTTAGAACTGGACATGGAACAACAGACTGGTTCCAAACAGGAAAAGGAGTACATCAAGGCTGTATATTGTCACCCTGCTTATTTAACTTATATGCAGAGTACATCATGAGAAACACTGGGCTGGAAGAAGCACAAGC
>NW_011495064.1:13368369-13383148 GCF_000754665.1 Bison bison bison
ATGGGGAAACAGTGGAAACAGTGTCAGAATTTATTTTGGGGGGCTCTAAAATCACTGCAGATGGTGACTGCAGCCATGAAATTAAAAGATGCTTACTCCTTGGAAGAAAAGTTATGACCAACCTAGATAGCATATTGAAAAGCAGAAACATTACTTAGCCAACAAAGGTCCATCTAGTCAAGGCTATGGTTTTTCCAGTGGTCACATATGGATGTGAGAGTTGGACTGTGAAGAGAGCCGAGCGCCGAAGAATTGATGCTTTTGAACTGTGGTGTTGGAGAAGACTCTTGAGAGTCCCTTGGACTGCAAGGAGATCCAACCAGTCCATTCTGAAGGAGATCAGCCCTGGGATTTCTTTGGAGGGAATGATGCTAAAGCTTAAACTCCAGTACTTTGGCCACCTCATGTGAGGAGTTGACTCATTGGAAAAGACTCTGATGCTGGGAGGGATTGGGGGCAGGAGGAGAAGGGGACGACAGAGGATGAGATGGCTGGATGGCATCACTGACTCAATGGACGTGAGTCTGGGTGAACTCCGGGAGTTGGTGATGAACAGGGAGGCCTGGTGTGCTGCGATTCATGGGGTCGTAAAGAGTCGGACACGACTGAGCGACTGAACTGAACTGACTGAATTGTCTTTCTTTTATTAATTGCTAGTTTAATGTCACTGTCATCCAAGAGTGGACATCGTATAATTTTTATTCTTTTATGCATGTTAAGGTGTGTTTTATGGCCAAGAATATGGCCTTTCTTGGTTAACGTTCCATAAACTCTTAAAAAGAATGCTTATTCTGCATTGATGTATGTTTCACTATAATGTCAATTAGGTTATGTCGCTAGGTAGTGTTATTCAGCTTTTCTATATACTTTCTGACTTCCTGCCTACTTGGTTTTTTTAAACTGAGGAGAAATTAACAAGAATAATTTTATGCATTTAAAGTGTATGATGTGATGATTTGATACACACATGCATTGTGAAATGTTACTAGTATCAAATTAGTTAACACTACATCATCTCACATAGTTAACGACTTTTGTTTATGTAATGAAAATAATTGAGACCTACTCTCAGCAACTTTCAAGTATACAGTATTGTATTATTAACTATAGTCACTGTGATATACATGAGATATCTAGAACTTATTCTTCTTATAATTTAAAATGTGTGCCCTTTAATTTACCCACTTTATTTCCCCCTACCTCAGATTCTGGCAACAACCTTTTCTATTCTGTTTCTATAAAATTGACTTTAAAAATACCACGTATAATTGATGCCATACAATATTTGCTTTTTTTTTTTGGTCTGATTATTTCACTTGACATAACGCCCTCCACATTAATCCACATTGTTACAAATGACAGGATTACCCTTCTTTTTTTATGGCTGAATTATATATTGCTTCCATATCTTGACTATAGCATATAATGCTGCAGTGAACATGGGTGTGTAGATATCTCTTTGAGATGCTAGTTTCAATTCCTTTGGATATATATACCTAGGAGTAGGATTGCTGGGCCATATAGTAGTCAGTTTTCTTTGAGGAACTGCCATACTGTTTTCCATAATCATTATACCAATTTACATTCCCACCAACTGTGTGTAAGTGTTCTCTTTTCTCCAATTCTTGCCAACATTTATTATTTCTTCTCTTTTAGAAAATAGTCATTTTAACAGATGTAAGATGATATCTCATTGTGATTTTAATTTTTGCATTTCTCTCATGATTAGTTGAGGAGGGCATGGCAAGTCACTGAAGTATTCTTGCCTGGAGAATCCCATGGACAGGGGAGGCTGGTGGGCTATTATTCATGGGGTCACAAAGAGTCAGATGTGACTGAAGTGAGTTAGCACACACACATGCATAACTCATTATGTTGAGCAGACTTTCACATATCTATTGGCCATTCATATGTCTTCTTTGGAAAAATATCTATTTAGCTTATTTTCCCATTTTTAAATTGGATTGTTTGCTTTTTTGCTATTGTGTTGTATGTCATTGATCAGTCGTAAAGATATGTCCAACAATTTGTGACCCCATGGACTGCAGCACAGCAAGCTCCCCTGTCCTTCACTATCACCCAGAGTTTGCTCAAATTCACGTCCATTGAGTCAGTGATGCTACCTAACCATCTCATCCTCTGGTGCCCTCTTCTCCTTTTGCCTTCAGTCTTTCCCAGCATCAGGGTCTTTTCCAATGAGTTGACTCTGCATTAAGTGGCCAAACTATTGGAGCTTCAACTTTAGCATCAGTCCTTCCATTGAATATTCAGTATTGATTTTCTTTAGGATTGACTGGTTTGATTTCCTTGCAGTCCAAGGGACTCTCAAGAGTCCTCTCCCACACCACAGTTCAAAAGCATCAATTTTTCAGTGCTCAGCTTTCTTTATAGTCCAACTCTCACATCCATACATGACTACTGGAAAAACCATAGCTTTGACTAGATGGACCTCTGACAGCAAAGTAATGTCTCTGCTTTTTAATATGCTGTCTAGGTTTGTCATAGCTTTCCTTCCAAGGAGCAAGTACCTTTTACTTTCATGGCTGCAGTCACTGTCTGCAGTGATTTTGGAGCCCAAGAAAATGAAATCTGTCACTGCATCCACTTTTCCCCTTTCTACTTGCCTTGAAGCGATGGAACCATATGCCATAATCTTAGCTTTTATTAATGTTGAGTTTTAAGCCAGCCTTTTCTCTCTCTTGTTTCTTCACTCTCTTTTTTGTGTTGTGTGAGTTCTTTATATATTTTAGATATTAACCACTTACAGATATGTGGTTTGGGAATATTTTCTCTCAATCTAGTTTGTATTTTCAATTTATAGATTGTTTCCTTTGCTGTGCAGAAGCTCTGTAGTTTGATGTAGTTCCACTTGTTTGTTCTAGTTTATGTTGCTTGCGTGTATAGTGTTTTATGAAAAAATCATTACTAAATCTACTGTCAAGTATATTTGCCCCTATGTTTTCTTCTCAGGGTTTTATGGTTTCAGGCCTTACATTGGAGTCTTCTATTCAAGTTAATTTTTTTGAGCGGTGTAAGATAGGTGTCTATTTATAGTTTCTTGCATTGGATAGCCAACTTTCTCAGCACCATTTATTGAGGACACTTCATTTTCCTGCATGTGTGCTTAATGCTCTTGCCAAAAATTGAGTGTACATAAGTGGACTTATAACTGGCTTCTCCAGTCTGTTCCATTGGTCTATGTGCCAACTTTTATGCCAGTACCATACTGTTTTGATAACTAGCTTTGCAATATAGTTTGAAATCAAGAAGTATGATACTTCCAGCTTTGTTGTTCTTTCTCAGAATTGCCTCAGATATATGGGGTCTTTTGTAGTTCCATGCCAATTTTAGGATAGTTTTTACCTATTTTGTGAAAAAAAAGTCATTGAAATTTTGATAGATATTGCATTGAATCTGTGTCTTGCTTTTGGTAGTATGGACATTTTCACAGTATTGGTTATTCCATCCCAAGAACACAGGATACTGTTCCATTTTTTTGTGCTGTTTTCAGTCTCTTTAATCAATGTTGTATAGTTTTCAGTGTACTTCTTGATTAAATTTGTTCTTAAGTGTTTTATTGTCTTTGATGCTATTGTAAGTGATATTGCTTTATTAATTTCTCTTTCAAATAGTTTGTTGTTGGTGTATAGAAACACAGCTGATTTCTATATGTTGATTTTGTATCCTGCAAATTTGCCAATTTTATTTATTGAATATATTAGATCTAACAGTTTTTGGTAGTGTATTTAGGATTTTCAGTATGTAAGGACATGTCACCTGGGTAAAACAGAGATGATTTTACTTATTCCTTTCCAATTTGGATGCCTATTATTCTTTATTCTTGCCTAAGTGCTCTGGCTAGAACTTCTAGCACTGTTCACTAGAAATCAGAGTGGATATTCTTGAATGGTACTTAATCTTAGAGAAGTGACTTTTAATCTTTCACTATTGAGTATGATGTTAGCTGTGGCTTTCATGTGGCCTTTATTATGCTGAGGAACATCCCTTATATACCTAATTTGTTGACAGTTTTTATCATGAAAAGATGTTGAATTCTGTCAAGTGCATTTCCTGCATCTATTGAAATGATTACCCTATTTTAATTTTTCATTTGTTAATGTGATGTATCATACTTATTGGCTTGCATTAAGTTAAACCATTCTTGCGTATCAGGGATGACTCCCACTTGATCATAGTGTATGATCCTTTCACTATGCTCTTGAATTTGGTTTGCTAACATTTTGTTGAGAATTTTGCATCTCACTTCATCGGAGATATTGGTCTGTAATTTTATTTTCTTGTATTATTCTTCTGGCTTTAGTATCAGGGTAGTGCTGACCTCACAAAATGAATTTGGAAGTATTTCTTTCTCTTCAGTTTTTTGGAAGAGTTTGAGAAGGATTGGTATTAATTATTCTTTAAATAGTTGGTAGAACTCACCTGTGACGTCATCTCATCCTGAGCTTTCATTTGTTGGGAGATTTTTCATTATAAGTTCCATCTCATTGCACATTATTGATCTGGTCAGTTTCCTGTTACTTCAAGCTTCTATCTTGGAAAACTGTGTTTTTCTAGGAATGTATTCATTTTTTCTAAGTTTTCTAATTTGTTTCATATAATTGTTCTTACTAGCTTCTTACGGTTCTTTGTATTTCTGTGGTGTCAGTTGTAATGTCTCTTCTTTCACTTATAATGTTATTAACTTGAATCATCCTTTTTTTCTTAGTCTGGCTAAAGGTTTGTCAATTTTGTTTTTCTTTTCCAAAAACACAGCTCTTGGTTTTTGTTGGTTTTTTCCATTGTCATTCTAGTCTCTAATTTGTTAATTTCTGCTCTAATCTTTGTTCTGCTAACTTTGGGTTTAGCTTTTTCTTCCCTTTTTAGTTTCTTGGGATGCAAGTTTAGTTTTTCTACTTAAGATCTTACTTTTTCTTAATTAAATATTTGTTGTTGCAAACTTCCCACTTGGGACTACTTCTGCTGCATCCCCAAAGTTGATTGTGTTGTGTTTCCATTTTTGTTTTTCCTCAAGATATTTTTGAATTTTTCTTTTGATTTCTTTTTTGACCCATTATTTATCCGTTTAATTTCCACATATTTGCGAATTTTCCAGCTTTCCTGCTGCCATTGATTTCTAGTTTTATACCATTGTGTTCAGAAAAGATACTTGATATGATTTAAATATATTAAAATTTATTGAATCTTGTTTTGTGACCTATAGTATGATTTATCCCAGGATATGTTTCAGGTGGGTTTGAAAAGAGTATATTCACCTGCTGTTGATTGAAATGCTCTGTATATGTCCATTTGGTATAAAGTTTAGTTTCAGTTCAGTTCAGTTCAGTTGCTTAGTTGTGTCCGACTCTTTGCGACCCCATGAATCGAGCACGCCAGGCCTCCCTGTCCAACACCAACTCCTGGAATTCACTCAAACTCACGTCCATCGAGTCAGTGATACCATCCAGCCATCTCATCCTCTGTCATCCCCTTCTCCTTCTGCCCCTAATCCCTCCCAGCATCAGAGTCTTTTCGCATTGGTGGCCAAAGTACTGGAGTTTCAGCTTTAGCATCATTCCTTACAAAGAAATCCCAGGGCTGATCTCCTTTAGAATGGACTGGTTGGATCTCCTTGCAGTCCAAGGGACTCTCAAGAGTCTTCTTCAACACCACAGTTCAAAAGCATCAATTCTTCGGCGCTCAGCTTTCTTCACAGTCTAACTCTCACATCCATACATGACCACTGGGAAAACCATAGCTTTGACTAGATGGACCTTTGTTGGCAAAGTAATGTCTCTGTTTTTCAATATGCTATCAAGGTTGGTCGTAACTTTCCTTCCAAGGCGTAAGCATCTTTTAATTTCATGGCTGCAGTCACCATCTGCAGTGATTTTAGAGCCCAGAAAAATAAAGTCTGACACTGTTTCCCCATCTATTTCCCATGAAGTGACGGGACCAGATACCACGATCTTTGTTTTCTGAATGTTGAGCTTTAAGCCAACTTTTCACTCTCTCACTTTCATCAAGGGGCTTTTTAGTTCCTCTTCACTTTCTGCCATAAGGGTGGTGTCATCTGCTTATCTGAGGTTATTGATATTTCTCCCAGCAGTCTTGATTCCAGCTTGTGCTTCTTCCAGCCCAGCATTTCTCATGATGTACTCTGCATACAAGTTAAATAAACAGGGTGACAATATACAGCCTTGATGTACTCCTTTTCCTACTGGAACCAATCTGTTGTTCCATGTCCAGTTCTAACTGTTACTTCCTGACCTCCATATAGGTTTCTCAAAAGGCAGGTCAGGTGGTCTGGTATTCACATCTCTTTCAGAATTTTCCACAGTTGATTGTGATCCACACAGTCAAAGGCTTTGGCATAGTCAATAAAGCAGAAATAGATGTTTTTATGGAACTCTCTTCCTTTTCCATGATCCAGCGGATGTTGGCCATTTGATCTCTGGTTCCTCTGCCTTTTCTAAAACCTGCTTGAACATCTGGAAGTTCACGGTTCACATATTGCTGAAGCCTGGCTTGGAGAATTTTGAGCATTACTTTACTAGCGTGTGAGATGAGTGCAATTGTGCGGTAGTTTGAGCAGTCTTTGGCATTGCCTTTCTTTGGGATTGGAATGAAAACTGACCTTTTCCAGTCCTGTGGCCACTGCTGAGTTTTCCAAATTTGCTGGCATGTTGAGTGCAGCACTTTCACACCATCATCTTTCAAGATTTGGAATAGCTCCACTGGAATTCTATCACCTCCACTAGCTTTGTTCATAGTGATGCTTTCTAAGGCCCACTTGACTTCACATTCCAGGATATCTGGCTATAGGTCAGTGATCACACCATCGTGATTATCTTGGTCGTGAAAATCTTTTTTGTACAGTTCTTCTGTGTATTCTTGCCACTTCTTCTTAATATCTTCTGCTTCTGTTAGGTCCATACCATTTCTGTCCTTTATCGAGCCCATCTTTGCATGAAATGTTCCCTTGGTATCTCTAATTTTCTTGAAGAGATCTCTAGTCTTTCCCATTCTGTTGTTTTCCTCTATTTCTTTGCATTGATTGCTGAGGAAGGCTTTCTTATGTCTTCTTGCTATTCTTTGGAACTCTGCATTCAGATGCTTATATCTTTCCTTTTCTCCTTTGCTTTTCACTTCTCTTCTTTTCACAGCTATTTGTAAGGCCTCCCCAGTAAATACTTTATTTTCATATTGATTTTCTGTCTGGATGATCTATTTGTTGTTGAAAGTGCAGTCCTGAAGTCCCCTACTATTATTTCACTGCTGTCTACTTTTGTCTTCAGATCTGTTAATAATTTTTTAATAATTTTCTGTGAAACTCTTTTCCTCTCTTTCATTTCTGAAGGACAGCTTTGCTGAGTAAAGTATACTTGGTTGACAGATTTTTTTCTTGGTCTCTTTGTGTATCCCATTCTCTCCTGAACTGCAAGGCTTCTGCTTAGAAATTTGCTGATAGCATTTTTGGAATTTCCTTGTTTGTGATGAGTCTTTTTCCTTTTTCTGCTTCCAAATTCTCTATGTCTTTGATTTTGAGACCTTGATTCACTGTGTCCCAATGAAGATCTCTTTAGGTTGAAACTCTGAGTTTTGAGCTTCATGTCTCCAGTTGGCCACATCTCTTCCCATATTTACAAAGTTTTTAACCATTATTTTTTTTTAATTTTCTGTCTCTTTCTCTCTTATCCTTCTGAGACTCTCATAAGCATATATTGTTTTGTTTGATGGTGCCTCATAATATATGTAAATTTTCTTTACTCTTTTTAATTCTAAATTATTTTCTCTCTGACTGGATAGTATCAACAGAACTGTCTTCAAGTTTACAAATTCTTTCTTTTGCCTGATTGAGCTTGTTGTTGAAGCTCTCTATTGCATTCTTCATTTTGTTAATTGCATTTTTCAGCATCAGAATTTGTTTGATTCTTTTCATGATTTCTATCTCATTGTTGAACTTCTCATTTTATTCATGCTCAGAGCAGCAGTGACTGGGGTAGTAATAGTGGAACAATGCATGGCGGGGAAGGGCACTGAGCAAAAGCTGCTTCATTTGCATATATGGTGAGGTGTTATAGCATCCTGATCCCGGAGAGGCAGGCACAGAGGCAACTGGGCCCCTGAGGGCAGGTATCACTTCAGCAACAGTTTTAGTCCCTAGGAAGAGATGCAGTGGCAGGAACTTTGAACAGCATCAACAACTAGTATCAGTGTAAGTAAAGAATGTAGAGTGCTCAGAATCAAAGGCTGCAAATGTCCACAAGGTGAGATTTGCTGGGATTTCCCTCTCTTCTTCATCTTATGGGGTAAAATGCCTCTAAGGGGATCCCTGTTGACTATGAGATGCTCTGAAATAGGAGAGGTGGTAATGCAGGTATAATGAGTGCTATACTTTTCTATGTGTCTATCCTCAATTTTTGAGCTCTGCAGGATTTTTGTTGATGGTTATGTAGTCCTGAGAAGTTGTCTCTTTATTGGTTTCATGGGAGAAGGTGAGCATTGGAACCTTTTTACCCTCCAACTTGGTAATGTCACCCTCCTTGTTCTTTCAGTTACTGAGAAACATGTGTTCAAAATTCTAATTAGTAATGGATTTCTCTATTTTCCATTCATTTCTGTTAGTTTTGGCTTCTTTTATTTTGATGCTGTGTTGGTGGGCATCAGAACATTTAGGATTGTCATAACTTTTTTATGCATTACCTTTTCATCATTATGAAATGCCCTTCTTTATGTCTGATAATGTTACTTCTTATTAAGTTACACTTGTTACTCAAATAGCTAACCCAGCATTCTTGTGATTCATGTTTACATGGCATATATCTTTTCATGCATATATGGCATATATCTTTTCACTTTTTTGCAACTGGTGTGTTAGTCGCTCAGTCATAACCAACTCTTTTCAACCCCATGGACTATATAGCCTGTCCATGGAATTCTCCAGGCAAGAATACCAAAGTGGGTTGCCATTTCCTCCTCCAGGGAATTTTCCTGACCCATAGATCGAACCTGGACTCCTGCACTGCAGGCAGATTCTTTACCATCTGAGCCACCAGGGAAGCCTTCTGGAATTTGTATTTTAAATGCTTTGAGCATAATGTTGGAATTTGATTTTTCTTCTAGACTGAAATTTTCTGTCTTTTGTTGGAACTGTTTAAATTCGAAGTCAGCAAACTACATCCTGACAATTGTGATCATCCATTTACATATTGTCTATCACTACTTTTATGCATTGACCACCTGTGACATTGACTATATGACCCACAAAAGCCTAAAATATTTACTGTCTGGCCCTTTAAATAAAATGTTTACACACTCTGGTTTTGACCATTTACACTGAATGTGATTATCAATACAGTTGTATATAAATCTACCATCTTAGCATTTGTTTTCTTTTTGTCCCATTTATGCTTTTTTGTCTTCCTGTAAGTTAATTATTTTTTAAAATTCTACTTTGCCTCCACTACGGTTCACTAGCTATGCTTCTTTGCTTTTAAAGATTGCAGTAGTGTTTTTTTTTAATATGTGTCTTTAATCACAGCCTGCCTTCAGCTACCATGTGTGCTTAGTTGCTCAGTTGTGTCCAACCCTTGGCGACTCTATGGACTGTGTAGCCTGCCAGACTTCTTTGTCCATGGAATTCTCCAGGCAAGAACACTGGAGTGGGTTGCCATTTCCTCCTCCAGGGGACTTTCCCATCCCAGGGATCAAACCCATATCTTCTCTGTTTCCTGCATTGGCAGGGAGATTGTTTACCACTGAGCCACCTGGGAAGCCCTAAGATACCATTACACTGTTTAACATATCACATAAAACCCTACAAAATGCTTCCCATTTCCCTATTCACTGTGTTGTTGTTGGTATGCCTTTTACCACCTTCTTGTTGTTCAGTAGCTCAGCCGTGTCTGACTTTTTGTGACCGCATGGACCACAGAACGCTGGGCTTCCCTGTTCTTCATTATTTCCCAGAGTTTGCTTAAACTCATGTCCATTGAGTCAGTGATGCCACCTAATGAGTTATAAACCCCACATTACATTCTCATTGATTTCAACCAATCAATTATGTTTAAAAGAAATTTAGTTTTTCCTTCCGGTTTTATTGAGATATAATTGATATACAGTACTGTATACACTTGGGCTTCCTGGGTGGTGCTAATGGTAAAGAACCCTCCTACCAATGCAAGAGATGTAAGACTCAGGTTTGATCCCTGGATTGGGAAGATCCCCTGGAGGAGGACAGGGCAACCCACTCCAGTATTCTTGCTTGAAGAATCCCATAGACAGAGGAGCCTGGCAGGCTACAGTCTGTAGTGTCACAAAGAGTTGGACATACCTGAAGTGACCTAGCATGCATGTACTGTATACAATTAAGGTGTATAGCATGATAAGTTGACTTACATACATCAAGAAATGATTATCACAAGTTTGGTGAGCATTCATAATCTTATACAGATACAAAATTAAAGAAATAGAAACAAGATTTTCTTATGATAAGAACTGTTACAATGTACTTTCTTAACAACACTCATATGTAATGTACAACAGTGTTAATTATATTTATCATGTTGTACATTGTATCCCTAGAACCAATTTATCTTATAGCTGGAAGTTTGTACCTTTTGAATGCTTTCATCCACCCCCTCCCACACACACCCACCTCTGGTAATCACAAATTGATCTTTTTTTTTTTTTTTGTCAATTTGTTCACTTGTTTTTGAAGAATAATTGACCTACAACACTACATTGTTTCTAATTACACAACATAGTGATTCAATATTTCTATACATTTCAAAACGATGATCACAATGAGTAGTTATGATATGCCTCCACTCAAAGATATTACAGTTGCTGATGATATTACCCACACTGTACATTTCATCCATGACTCATTTGTTTTTCAACTGGAGTTTCAACTGGACCCCTTAATCTAATCTACCTCACCTATTCCTTTCCTCCCCCACTCACTGCACCTCTGGCAATCATCTGTTTGTTCTCTGTACCTGTAATGATGTTTCTGTTTTGTTATATTTGTTCATTTGTTTTGTTTTTTAGAGTCCACATATAAGTAAAATCATACAGTATTTATCTTTTTCCATCTGACATTTCATGTAGCATAATACCCTCTAGGTCCATGAATGTTGTCACAAATGGCAAGATTTCATTCCTTTTTAAGGCTAATATTCACATATATATATATATGTATGTATAATGCATATAACACACACATATATATGTATATATGTGTGTATATATATGTATATATATTTAGGTTGCTTCCATATCTTGGTTATTATAAATAATGCTATAATGAACATAGGGATTCACATATTTTTTCTAATTAGTATTTTTGTTTGGTTTGGATAAATATTCAAGAGTGAATTGCTGGATTATATGGTAATTTTATTTGTAATTTTTGAGGACTCTCCATAACCTACGCTACGCTACATTTACATTTCTACCAACAGTGCGTGAGGTGTTCCTTTTCTCCATATCCTCGCCAACACTTGTTATTTGTTGTCTTTGATAATAGTCATTCTAACAGGTGTGAGGTGATATCTCATTGTGATTTTGATTTTCATTTCCCTGCTGATTAGTGATGTTGAGCATCTTTTCATGTTCATCTTGACCATCTGTGTGTCTTTTTTGGAAAACATGTATTCAGAGACTTCCCACTTTATTTTTTAATTTCTTTTTATTGGAATATAGTTGCTTACACCGTTGTGTTAGTTTCTGCTCTACAACAAAACAAATCAGCCATAAATATACATCTATCCCCTCTTTTTAGGATTTCCTTCCTATTTAAATCACCATGGAGCACTGAGTGGAGTTCGCTGTGCTATATAGTAGGTTCTCATTATTTATCTATTCTATACATAGTAGTACATATATGGGACTTCCTTGTATGAGCCATGGGACTTCCCTGTAGTTCAGATAGTAAAGATTCTGCCTGCAATGAAGGAGACCTGGATTCGATCCCTTGGTTAGAAGGATCCCCTGGAGAAGGAAATGTCTACCCACTCCAGTATTCGTGCCTGGAGAATTACATGGACAGAGGAGCCTGATGGGCTAGAATCCATGGGGTCGCAAAGAATCAGACACGACTGAGCGACTAACACATTCTAGCTCTAGTGTATACATGTGAATCCCAATCTCCTGATTCATCTCCCCTTGATATATGTGTATTTGTTCTCTCTCTATATTTGTTCTCTAGGTCTATATATCTATTTCTTCTTTGCAGATAAATTTATCTATACTATTTTTCTAGATTCCACATATATGTGTTAATATACAATGTTTGTTTTCCTCTTTCTGACTCACTTCACTCTGTATGACAGTCTCTAGGTCCATCCACATCTCTGAAAATGACACAATTTCATTCTTGTTTATGGCTGAGTTATAGCCCATTGTGTATATGCATCACATCCTCTTTATCTATTTATCTATTAATGAGCATTTAGGTTGCATCCATGTCTTGGTCATTATAAATAATGATACAGTGAACATGGGCTTCCCTGATAGTGCAGAAGACCCTGGTTCAATTCCTGGGTCAGGAAGATCCTCTGGAGAAGGGATAGGCTACCCACTCTAGTATTCTTGGGCTTCCCTTGTAGCTCAGTGGGTAAAGAACCCGCCCACAATGCAGGAGACCTGGGTTTGATCTCTGGGTTAGAAAGATCCCCTGGAGAAGGGAAAGGCTACCCACTCCAGTATTCTGGCCTGGAGAATTCCATGGACTGTATAGTCCATGGGTTCGCAAAGAATCAGACGCGACTTAGGGACTTTCACTTCACTTCACTTACAATGAACATAAGGGTGCATATATCTTTTTATAATTAATTATCTTTGTTTTCTCTTTGGATAAATATTCAAGAGTAGAATTGCTGGATTATGTGGCACTTCTATTTTTAATTTTTGAGGATACTCCATAGTAGCTGTACCAATTTACATTCCCACCAACAATGCATGAGGTTTTCTTTTTCTCCACATCCTCACCAACACTTGCTATTTGTTATCTTTTTGAGAGTAGTCATTCTGACAGGAGTGAGGTGATATCTCATTCTGATTTTGATTTGCATTTCCCTGATGACTGGTGATGTTGAGCATCTTTTCATGAGCCTGTTGGCCATCTGTGTGTCTTTTTGGAAAAATGTCTATTTAGAGCCTCTGCCCATTTTAAAGTCAGATTATTTGTTTTTTGCTATGACCAGTGTGCTCTCTCAGTAAAACTCTGTTAGCCTTTGCCCTGCTTTATTTTGTACTCCAAGGCCAAATTTGCCTGTTACTCCAGGTATCTCTTGACTTCCTACTTTTTCATTCCAATCTCCTATGGTGAGAAAGACATCTACTTCTATTTTGTTGACTACACTAAAGCCTTTGACTGTGTAGATCACAACAAACTTCAGAAAATTCTTAAAGAGATGGGAATACCAGACTTTACCTGCCTCCTGAGAAAAATGTATGCAGTTCAAGAAGCAACAGCTGAATAGGACATGGAACAATGGACTGGTTTCAAATTGGGAAAGGAGTACATCAAGACTGTATATTGTCACCCTGCTTATTTAACTTATATGCAGAGTACATCATGCAAAGTGCTGGATGAATCACAAGCTGGAATCAAGGTTGCTGGGAGAAATATCAACAACCTCAGATATGCAGGTAATACCACTCTAATGGCAGAAAGCAAAGGAGCTTCTTGATGGAGGTGAAAAAAAGAAAGTAAAAAGGCTGGTTTAAAACTCAACATTAAAAAAAACTAAGACCATGGCAGCTGGTCCCATGACTTCATGGCAAACAGATGGGGAAACAGTGAAAGACTTTATTTTCTTGAGCTCCAAAATCACTGCAGAGAGTGACTGAAGTCATAAATTAAAAGATGCTTGCTCCTTGGAAGAAAAGCTATAACAAACCTAGACAGTATATTAAAAAGCAGAGATACCACTTTGCTGACAAAGGTCTGCATAATCAAAGCTATAGTTTTTCCAGTAGTCATGTATGGATGTGAGTTCCAACTCACATAAAGAAGGCTGAGCACAGAAGAATTGATGTTTTTGAATTGTGGTGCTGGAGAACATTCTTGAGAGTCCCTTGGACTGCAAAAAGATCAAACCAGTCAATCCTAAAGGAAACCAACCATGAATACTCATTGGAAGGACTGATGCTAAAGTCCCAATACTTTGGCCACCTGATGCGAAGACTCAACTCAATGGAAAAGATCCCAATGTGGGAAAGATCAAGGGCAGGAGAAGGGGATGATAGAGGATAAGATGATTGCATGGCATCACCGACTCAATGGACATGAGTTTGAGCAAACTTCAGTAGATGGTGAAGGGATGGGATGAGATGGGATCTCAAAGAGTCAGACATGACTTAGCAACTGAGCAACAATAAGTTTGTTTCTAATGTTGAGTTGTGTGAATTTTTTGTATAGTTTGGGTATTAACCCTTTAACAGATGAATCCTTTGCAAATATCTTCTCCCATTTACTAGGCTACTTTTTGTTTTGTTTCCCTCACTGTGAAAAAGCTTTTTAGTTTGGGATAGTCCCATTTTTTAATTTTGTTTTTCTTCCCTGAGGAGACATATTTTAAAAATGTTATTAAGACCTATGTCAAAGAGAGTACTGTTGTTCTTGAAGTTTTATGGTTTCAGGTCTTACATTTAAGTCTTTAATCTGTTTGTAATTTAATTTTGTGCATGCTGTGGGACAGTAGACCAGTTTGATTACTTTGCATGTAACTGTCCACTTTTACCAACACTACATATATATATATATATATAT
>NW_011495064.1:13383281-13384970 GCF_000754665.1 Bison bison bison
TTTTTTAACTTTACAATATTATATTGGTTTTGCCATATATCAACATGAATCCGCCACAGGTATACACGTGTTCCCCATCCTGAACCCTTCTCCCTCCTCCTTCCCCGTATCATCCCTCTGGGTCATCCCAGTGCACCAGCCCCAAGCATCCAGTATCATGCATCGAACCTGGACTGGCGACTCGTTTCATATATGATATTATACATGTTTCAATGCTATCCTCCCAAATCATCCCACCCTCTCCCTCTCCCACAGAGTCCAAAAGACTGTTCTATACATCAGCATCTCTTTTGCTGTCTCAATCATGGGAAATAGATGGGAAACAGTGGAAACAGTGTCAGACTTTATTTTTCTGGGCTCCAAAATCACTGCAGATAGTGACTGCAGCCATGAAATTAAAAGACACTTACTCCTTGGAAGGAAAGTTATGACCAACCTTGGTAGCATATTCAAAAGCAGAGACATTACTTTGCCAACAAAGGTCCGTCTAGTCAAGGCTATGGTTTTTCCTGTGGTCATGTATGGATGTGAGAGTTGGACTGTGAAGATGGCTGAGCGCCGAAGAATTGATGCTTTTGAACTGTGGTGTTGGAGAAGACTCTTGAGAGTCCCTTGGACTGCAAGGAGATCCAACCAGTCCATTCTGAAGGAGATCAGCCCTGGGATTTCTTTGGAAGGAATGATGCTAAAGCTGAAACTCCAGTACTTTGGCCACCTCATGCGAAGAGTTGACTCATTGGAAAAGACTCTGATGCTGGGAGGGATTGGGGGCAAGAGGAGAAGGGGACGACAGAGGATGAGATGGCTGGATGGCATCACTGACTCGATGGACATGAGTCTGAGTGAACTCGGGGAGTTGGTGTTGGACAGGGAGGCCTGGCGTGCTGTGGTTCATGGGGTCGCAAAGAGTCGGACATGACTGAGCGACTGATCTGGTCTGATACAGGGTTATTGTTACCATATTTTTAAATTCCATATATATGTGTTAGTATACTGTATTGGTGTTTTTCTTTCTGGCTTACTTCACTCTGTACAATAGGCTCCAGTTTCATCCACCTCATTAGAACTGATTCAAATGTATTCTTTTCAATGGCTGAGTAATACTTCATTGTGTATATGTACCACAGCTTTCTTATCCATTCATCTGCTGATGGACATCTAGGTTGCTTCCATGTCCTGGCTATTATAAACAGTGCTGCGATGAACATTGGGGTGGAACAAAATAGAAAGCCCAAAGATAAATCCACGCACCTATGGACACCTTATCTTTGACAAAGGAGGCATGAATATACAGTGGATTAAAGACAATCTCTTTAACAAGTGGTGCTGGGAAAACTGGTCAACCACTTGTAAAAGAATGAAACTAGAACACTTTCTAACACCATACACAAAAATAAACTCAAAATGGATTAAAGATCTAAACATAAGACCAGAAACTATAAAACTCCTAGAGGAGAACATAGGCAAAACACTCTCTGACATACATCACAGAAGGATCCTCTATGACCCACCTCCCAAAATATTGGAAATAAAAGCAAAAATAAACAAATGGGACCTAATTAAACTTAAAAGCTTCTGCACAACAAAGGAAACTATAAGCAACGTGTAAAGACAGCCTTTAGAATGGGAGAAAATAATAGCAAATTAAGCAACTGACAAACAACTAATCTCAAAAATATACAAGCAACT
>NW_011495064.1:13385070-13385792 GCF_000754665.1 Bison bison bison
TACAGCTCAATTCCAGAAAAATAAACGATCCAATCAAAAAATGGGCCAAAGAACTAAATAGACATTTCTCCAAAGAAGACATACAGATGGCTAACAAACACATGAAAAGATGCTCAACATCACTCATTATCAGAGAAATGCAAATCAAAACCACTATGAGGTACCATTTCACGCCAGTCAGAATGGCTGCGATCCAAAAGTCTACAAGCAATGAATGCTGGAGAGGGTGTGGAGAAAAGGGAACCCTCTTACACTGCTGGTGGGAATGCAAACTAGTCCAACGCTTTTCTTGAAGAGATACCTTTTGTCATTGTATATTCTTGCCTCCTTTATCACAGATTCAGTTCAGTTCAGTCGCTCAGTCGTGTCCGACTCTTTGCGACCCCATGAATTGCAGCACGCCAGGCCTCCCTGTCCATCATCAACTCCCCGAGTTCACTCAGACTCACGTCCATCGAGTCAGTGATGCCATCCAAGCATCTCATCCTCTGTCGTCCCCTTCTCCTCCTGCTCGCAATCCCTCCTGGCATCAGAGTCTTTTCCAATGAGTCAACTCTTCGCATAAGGTGGCCAAAGTGCTGTAGTTTCAGCTTCAGCATCATTCCCTCCAAAGAAATCCCAGGGCTGATCTCCTTCAGAATGGACTGGTTGGATCTCCTTGCAGTCCAAGGGACTCTCAAGAGTCTTCTCCAACACCACAGTTCAAAAGCATCAATTCTTTC
>NW_011495064.1:13385892-13393819 GCF_000754665.1 Bison bison bison
CAATTCTTTGGCACTCAGCTTTCTTCACAGTCCAACTCTCACATCCATACATGACCACTGGGAAAACCATAGCCTTGACTAGACGGACCTTTGTTGGCAAAGTAATGTTTCTGCTTTTCAATATGCTATCTAGGTTGGTCATAATTTTCCTTCCAAGGAGTAAGCGTCTTTTAATTTCACGGCTGCAGTCACCATCTGCAGTGATTTTGGAGCCCCCAAAAATAAAGTTTGACACTGTTCCCACTGTTTCCCCATCTATTGGCCATGAAGTGAAGGGACAATATACCATGATCTTAGTTTTCTGAATGTTGAGCTTTAAGCCAACTTTTTCACTCTCCTCTTCACTTTCATCAAGAGGCTTTGTAGTTCCCCTCACTTTCTGCCATAAGGGTGGTGTTATCTGCATATCTGAGGTTATTGATATTTCTCCTGGCAATCTTGATTCCAGCTTGTGCTTCTTTCAGCCCAGCATTTCAAAAACATCTATTTCTACTTTATTGACTATGCCAAAGCCTTTGACTGTGTGGATCACAATAAACTGTGGAAAATTCTGAAAGAGATGGGAATACCAGACCACCTGACCTGCCTCTTGAGAAACCTATATGCAGGTCAGGAAGCAACAGTTAGAACTGGACATGGAACAACAGACTGCTTCCAAATAGGAAAAGGAGTACGTCAAGGCTGTATATTATCACAGATTAATTGCCCATAAAAGTGTGAGTTCCCATCTGAGTTCTCTCAGAATAGTCTCATTAATCTGTGTGTCTATTTCTGTTTCAGTACTATATTGCTTTGATGACTGCAGCTTTGTAGTAAAGCTTAAAATCAGGGAGCATGATACCTCCAGCTTTGTTCTTTCTCAAGAAAGTTTTATCTAGTCAGAATCATTTATATTTCCAAACAAATTTTAAAATTATTTGTTCTAGTTCTGTGAAAAATGTGATTGGCATTTTTGACAGGAATAAATTTTAATCTGTAGGTTGCCTTGTGTAATATGGTCATTTTAGCAATATTAATTCTTTCAATCCATGAACACAGTATATCTTTCAAAGAAACAGCTTTTGCTTTCATTGACCTTTCCTTTTTTTTTTAATCTCTATTTTTCTTCTGTTCTGATCTTTATGATTTCTTTCCTTCTAATAACTTAGGTTTGTTTGTTCTTTTTCCTTTCAAAGAAACAGCTTTTGCTTTCATGGATCTTTTCTATTTTTAAAAAGTCTCTAATTTTCTTCTGCTCTGATCTTTATTACTTCTTTCCTTCTACTAACTTTGGATATCATTTGTTCTTCTTTTTCTGGTTCCTTTAGGTGTAAAGTTAGATTGTTTATTTGAGATTTGTGCTTCTAAACTACCCTCTTAAAAATTCTTTTGTTGCAGCCCATAGATTTTTGGATTGTTGTATTTCTTTTTTATTTTTTTGGTGTGTCTCCAACTATTTCTTAAATTAATCTTGAATTTCATCACTGACCCACTTGTTTAGTAGCATATTCTATAGCTTCTGCACATTTGTGGGATTTGCAGGGTTTTTTTCCCTCAAAGTTGATTTCTACTCTCATAGTGTTATGGTCAGAAAAGACGCTTGATATGATTTTAGTTTTCTTAAATTTATTGATATTTCATATATATATATGAAATATATATATATATATATAAAATTATTGATATTTCATATATATATATGAAATATATATATATATATATATGTCTATGGTTTAATACACCATTTAAGGCCAGTGTCTCCTTGTTGATTTTCTGTCTGGATGATCTGTACATTGAGGTAAATGGTGTTAAAGTGCCCTACTATTATTGCATTACTGTCAATTTATCCCTTTATGACTGTTAATGTTTGCTTTAGGTATTTAGGTGCTCCTATGTTGAGTGCAGGGAGAAGGCAATGGCACCCCACTCCAGTACTGTTGCCCGGAAAATCCCATGGATGGAGGAGCCTGGTGGGTTGCAGTCCATGGGGTCACTAAGAGTCAGACACAACTGAGTGACTTCACTTTCACTTTCCACTTTCATGCATTGGAGAAGGAAATGGCAACCCACTCCAGTGTTCTTGCCTGGAGAATCCCATGGACAGAGAAGCCTAGTGGATACAGTCCATGGGGTCGCACAGAGTCGGACACAACTGAAGCCACTTGGCAGCAGCAGCAGCATGTTGAGTGCATATATATTTACAACTGTTACATATTTTTGTTGAATTGATCCCTTGATCATTATGTAATGTCCTTCTTTATCCCTTGTCTTTGCTTTAAAGTCTGTTTTGTCTGATATAAGTATTTCTATTCCATCTTTCTTTTGATTTCCATTTGCATAGACAGCTTATTCCATCCCTTCTCTTTTGTATGTATGTTTAGATCTTAAGTGAGTCTCCTGTAGGCAGCATACATATAGAACTTGTTTGGTATATCCATTCACCTACTGTAGTCCTTTGAATGAAGCATTCAGCCATTTCTTTTTAAAGTAACTATTGGTAGGCATGTACTTAGTCCCTTCATGTATCACAATTTTGCCATGGAGAAGGGGCTTGTGTCACTCAGTGAAGCTATGAGCCATGCTCTGCAGGACCACACAAAACAGACAGATAATAATGAAGAGCTTGACAAAACATGGTCCACAGTATGAAAAGGCAAAAAGATAGGACACTGGAAGATGAACACCCCAGGTCAGAAGATGTCCAATATGCTCCTGGGGAACACTGAAGGACAATTACAAATAACTCCAGAAAGAATGAACTGGCTGTACCAAAGTGGAACAGTGTTCACTTGTGGGCCTATCTGGTGGGAAAAGTAATGTCTACTGCTGTAAAGAACAATATTGCATAGGAACCTGGAATGTTAGTTCCATGAATCAAGGTAAATTGTATGTGGTCAAGCAGGAGATGGCAAGATGGAACACTTGCATCTTAGGAATCAGTGAACTAAAATGGACAGAAAAGGTGAATTTAATTCCATAGCCACTATATCTACCACTGTGAGCAAGAATCCCTTAGAAGAAATGGAGTAGACTTCATGGTCAAAAAAAGAGTCCAAAATGTAGTACTTGGGTGCAATTGCAAAAGTGACAGAATAATCTTGTTTCTTTTCAAGGCAAACCATACAACATCACAGTAATCCAAATGCATGGCCCAACCACTGATGCTGAAGAAACTAAAATTGACTAGTTCTGTGAAGACCTATATCACCTTCTAGAACTAACACCCCCCAAAAATGTCCCTTTCATCATAAGGGATTGGAATGCAAAAGTAGGAAGTCAAGAGATACCCAGAATAACAGGCAAGTTTGACCTTGAAGTACAAGATGAAGCAGGGCACAGTCTAACAGAGTTTTGTTCAGAGAACACACAGGTCATAGCAAATATCCTTGTCCAACAACACAAGATATGACTCTAAACATGGACATCACTAGACGGTCAACACTAAAATCAAATTGATTATGTTTCTTGCAGCCAAACATGAAGAAGCTCTATACAGTCAGTAAAAACAAGACCTGGAGCAGACTGTGGCTCAGATAGTAAGTTCCTTATTGCAATTTTCAGGCTTAAATTAAAGAAAGTAGGGAAAACCATTAAGTAATTCAGGTATGACCTAAATCAAATTCTTTATGATTACACAGTTGGAGGTGATGAGTTAGATTCAAGAGATTAGATCTCATAAACAGAGTTCCTGAAGAATCATGGACAGAGGTCCATTACATTGTATAGGAGGCAGTGACCAACATCATACCAGAGAGAAAGAGGTTGTCTGAGGAGGCTTTACAAATAGCTGAGGGAAGAAGAAAAGTGATGGGCAAGGGGGAAAGGGAAAGATGTAGCCAACTGAATGCAGAGCTCCAGGAAACAGCAAGGAGAGATAAGAAGGCCATCTTAAATAAACAGCGTAAGAAATAGAGGAAAACACTAGAATGGGAAAGATCTCTTCAAGAAAACTGGCCATATCAAGGGAATATTTCATGCAAGGATGGGCATGAAAAAGGACAGAAATTGTAAGGAACTAACAGAAGCAGAAGAGATTAAGAAGAGGTGGCAAAAATACACAGGAAAACTCTACAGAAAAGGGCTTAATGACCCAGATAACCACGAAGGCATGGTCATTCATCTAGAGCTGGATGTCCTGGAGTGTGAGGCCAAGTGGGCCTTTGGAAGCATTATTATGAACAAAGTTAGTGGAGGTGATAGAAATCCGGCTGAGCTGTTTCAAATCCTAAAAGATAATGTTGTTAAAGTGCTGCACTCAATATGTGAGCAAATTAGGAAAACTCAGCAGTGGTCATGGGGCTGGAAAAGGTCAGTTTTCATTCCAATCCCAAAGAAAGGCAATGGCAAAGAATGTTCAAACTATCATACAGTTGTGCTTATTTCACATGCTAGCAAGGTTATGCTCAAAATCCTTCAAGCTAGGCTTCAATAGTACATGAACCAAGAACTTCCAGATGTACAAGGTGGATTTTGAAGAGACAGAGGAACCAGAGATCAAATTGCCAACATTTGTTGGATCATGGAGAAAGCAAGGGAATTTCAGAAAAACATCTACTTCTGCTTCATTGACTATGCTAAAGCCTTTGTGTGGATCAAAACACACTGCAGAAAACTCTTAAAGAGATGAGAGTATCAGACCACTTACCTGCCTCCTGAGAAACCTATATGTGGACCAAGAAGCAGCAGTTAGAACCAGACACGGAACAACTGTCTGGTTCCAAATTGGGAAGGGAGTTACAAAAACGCTGTATTTTAACTGCTATGCAGAGTAATTTATGCAAAATGCCAGGCTGGATGAATCACAAGCTGGAAACAAGATGGCCAGGAGAAGCGTCAACAGTGTTAGATATGCAGATGATACCACTCTAATGGCAGAAAGTTAAGAGGAACTAAAGAGCCTCTTGATGAGGGTGAAACAGGAGAGTGGAAAAACTGGCTTAAAACTCAGCATTCAAAACCTAAGATCATGGCATCCAGTCCCATTGTGGGTGTGTACTCTGTCCCATCACTTCATGGCAAACAGAAGAGGAAAGAGGGAAAGCAGTGACGGATTTTCTTTTCTTGGGCTCAAAAATCACTGCAGATGGTGACTGCAGCCATAAAATTAAAAGCTGCTTTGCTCCTTGGAAGGAAAGCTATGACAAACTTAGTGTATTAAAAAGGAGAAACATCACTTTGTTGACAAAGGCCCATATAGTCAAAGCTATGGTTTTTCCAGTAGTCACATATGGATGTGAGAGTTGGACAATAAAGAAGGCTAAGTGAAGAACTAATGATTTCAAATTGTGGTGCTGGAGAAGAGTCTTGAGAGTCCGTTGGACAGCAAGGAGATCAAACCAGTCAATCCTAAAGGAAATCAACTCTGAAGTACTGATGCTGAAGCTCCAATACTTTGGCCACCTGATGCAAAGAGCCAACTCATTGGAAAAGTCCCTGATGCTGGGAAAGATTGAGGGCAAGAGGAGAAGGGGAAAGCAGAGGATGAGATGGTTAGATATGACCCTGGGGCTCATACCTGCTCACTGGTAGATGAAACTGGTCTTGCAGCTTGTGCCAGCCAGCTGCTGTGCAGGAGTCAGGTCCCAGGGTCTCTGGCTGCAGGACCCCAGGGATTCCAGAGCTAGTGCCCATGCGTTGGTGTCGGGGGCCAGGTCTCAGGCCTTCTGGTGGATAGTGCTAGGTCCCAGGGCTCCTATTCGCTCAGGCATCTTAAGCATTCAGTCTGCCTGTGAGTAGGGCTGTGTCCCCACCTGGCTAGCTGCTTGATCTGAGGCATCCCAGTCCTGGTGGGTGAGACTAGGTCCAGACACTAATAAGCTAGAGGAAGATTGCAAAGTGGTGTTTGCCGGCACCAATGTCCTCATGGTAGAATGAGCTCACAAAAGTGACTGCCTCCAGTGCCTGTGTCCCCAGGCTGGGCTCAAGTTGCCTCCTGCCTCTCCTCCTCCCTCTGCTTCCACCTGACCCAGGTCCTTTCAAATTATTGTCTCTGCCCTGGGTCCCAGAGTGTGTTGGATTTTGTATGTGCCCTTTAAAAGTGTAGTCTCTATAGATTCCCACAGCTCTCTGGCTCTCCCAAAAGTTAGCCCCACTGGCTTCCAAAGCCAAACTTTCTAAAGGCTCATCTTTCCAGTACAGAACATCTCCCAGCTTACAGCGCCTGATGTAAGGTTCAGCCTCCTCACTCCTTGGGGAGAACCTCCACATTTGTACTTATCTTTCTATTTATGTGTCACCTGCCTAGGAGAATGAGGCTTCACTGTATCATGCCTCTGACACTCCTACAAGGCCCACTGTTGACCTTTCTTTACATCTTTAGTTGTAGAACGTCTTTTCTGCTAGTCTTCAGATTTTCCCCATCAATAGTTGTTCTCTAAATAGTTGTATAAAGGGACAACAGAGGACAAGATGGTTGGATGGCATCACTGACTCGATGGACATGAGTTTGAGCAAGCTCTGGGAGTTGGTGAAGGACAGAGAAGCCTGACGTGCTGCAGACCATGGGGTCAAAAGGGGTTGGGCATGACTGAGAGGCTGAATAACAAAAACAGTTGCAATTTTGGTATGCCCATGGTAGGAGGTAAACTATCTTGGCCACTCCCCCTAAGGAAATTTAAAATAAGAAAAATAATTTATGTTTATACCCTTTTCAGTGTTCTTCATTCTTTCGTATAGATTACAGTTTCCATCTGGTATCATTTTCCTTCCACTTGAACTACTTCCTTTAACACTTCCTGTAGTGAAGCATATAAATAATGAATTATCTCAGCTTTTATCTAAAAAGATTTAGTAGTATTTACAATTTCAAACTATTCACTGAATTTAGAATTCTAGTTTTACACTTTGTCTTAGCACTTTAAAAATCTCATTTCATTGTTTTCTGGCTTGAAAAGTCTTTGATGAGAGATCTGTGATTATATGCTTATCTTTGTCTGTATATAATGTATCTTTTTTCACTTGATATATTTAAGATTTTCTCTTTATCATCATTTTTAGAAATTTTATAATGGTTTTTCCTTTGTATTAATCTTTTGTGGAGTCTGTTAAATTGTGGGGAAGGGCTGTGGGTTTATAGTTTCCATCAAATTTTTGACATTTTAAAATTATAATGTCATCAAATACTTTTCCACCCCCTCCTTTTTCCTTGAGATTCTATTAGCATATGGGTATGTTATGCTCTTGATCCCTCGATATTACCTCACACAGCACTAAGGCTCTATACCCTGTCCCCTATCTTTTTTCTCTCTCTGCTTCATTTGTAGCTTCCAGTCTTCAAGTTTGCTAATTTTTCTTTTGCTGTTTCTAACACACTATTAATCTCATTCAGGAAAATTTTCATTTCAAATATTCCATTTGATAGAAATATATTATATGTTTATTCCATTTTATTTAAATTCTTGAACATATTAACAATATCTCCTTAAGCATCCATCATCTAGACCATCTGAATCTCTTTCTATTGAGTGTTTTTTTTCCACCCCCCCGGCATGGATCACATTTTATACTGGAGGCTGGATGTTTGTCTTCCTTTAAAGAGCACTGCGCTTTGTTGCAGTAACATGTGAAATGAGTGTCTTAGCTCATCCTCTCAAGACTTATTTTTAAGCATTTTTCTGCTGAGCCTTTAATCTAGGTTTAGTCCTACTGTTAATGTGCGAGTCTTCTTAGGTTCTCTGCTAAATGTTCTACATGCTCAACAAGGACTCTTCCTGTCCTGTATGTTCAGTGTATGACTTCCTGATTATTCTTTTCCCACTCTCATGGAACTTTACACATAACCATCTTAGTATTCATCAAAAACACAGAGGACCCTACATATGCAAATTTCTCAAGCTCTTTTCTAGATTGCTTACTCCATCTGGGAATTCTCAGTACTCAGCTACCTCAGACTCCCTTAACTCAAATCTCTGTTTTCTCTTCCTAGTGAGACTGCCATACACAGCTTGGG
>NW_011495064.1:13393919-13408424 GCF_000754665.1 Bison bison bison
ATACCCCTCCCTCTTCTGTAGTCCAGAAGGTACCTCCAAGCAGAAGCCAGTGCAATCATACAGATCTCCTTATTTGTTCCCTGCCTCCCTGGGGCCACAGTCTTGAGCTGCCTGTTGTTCAAAATCTGAAAGTGGTCGTTTCATATACTTTTCTAGTTTCTAGTTGTTTAAGGTAGGAGAGTAAGCCCTATTCCTGTTAATCCATCATCAATGAAAGTGGAAGAGTAGATACTCTTTTCCTTCTTGACTTGGATAATCATAGAACTATAGAGTTAAATAAGTTGCAGAAATTGTCTGTTGATTTCTTGTGATATTTACTATAAATATTACCAAAATACAGAAGTTATGACAAACATAATAACCACTGTTAATATTTTGATGTGTTTCTTCACAATTATTTTCTATATTTGGTGACACTCATAGATATGGCTTTATAACTTTAACTTTGTAGTATAGTGTACAAGCCTTAGTAATTAAACAAAAGAAAAATAAGTAGTATAAATCTTGGAATGGAGCTGGAAATGTTATCATTATGTACAGACAATATGATTGATTGCCTATTTAGAAAACTCAAGAAAATAAAAATGACTGGAGATGTATGATTTTGCAAAAAGATTTCTATATGTCAATGTTAACTAATTAGAAAATATAATGTGATAAATATCTTGATTATAATAGTAACAAATATATGTAATAACACACATATATATGTAAAACTCCAAGTTCATTTGAATGTTTAATTAATGAGGGAGAGCATTATGTTCTAATTTGGGAACATTTAATAGTGGAAAGTTGTCTATTTCCCATGAATTGAGCTATAAATTATTTGAAATCCTCACCAAAATCCATATGGGTTTTTTTTTTAGAAAAAGACAAAATGATTCTAAAAACCACCGAGAAAATAGTTTGAGAAGATCCAGAGGGGATTTGAAGGAGAGTTAATGATATGGGAGTTCCCCTACCAGATATTAAAATGTATAATAATAAAGTTGTAATAATCACAGTCATATGGAACCAGTGCAGGAATACAAAACAGATCATTGGAGCAAATGACAAAGCCCTGAAAAAGTCCAAAAATATTCAAGAAAATATTGCAAGTTAAAAGTAGCATTTTAAGTCAGTGGAGAAAAGATGAATTTATTTAACAAACAAATTTGAATTTACTATCTAAAGTATTTTGGGACAGGGAATATGTAAGGAGTTAATGCATAATTTATGTCAGAATAAATTCAGGTAGATTAAAGGCTTAAATGTAAAATATTAAGCTTAAAGGGGGTGGAAAACAGGCACTCTCATATATTTTTGATGAAGAGCAATTTGTATAACTCTTTGGAGGACAATTTGGCAATACTCAACAATTCCTCTTCTGTTAATTCATCTGGTACTTTCTATAGATATACTGGTCCATATACACAAATAAATATTCTCAGGCAAGACTACTAGTAACAGCATTATTTATGATAGTGTAACATAATATTAGAACAGAACTCTTCTTGGCTCAGAATACCAAAGTGAATGAGCCATAAACTCTGCCCTCTCCATAAATTGGTAAAGAAATTTGGCCAAGAATCTGTTCAATGGTTCTTCAACTGCTCAGCCACATCAAGGATGAAAACAAGCTATGAAAACTACAAAGGTGGGGCATTTCAGGAGGGCAATTTTTAGAGAGAAATGTTGCCTTTTGGGGTCCTCACTGACATTTGGGGGACCAGTGAGGAAGGCTTCTGTCAAGACTAGGAAGGGGGTTTTAAGGAATCTCTTGGAGAGCTTCCAAAGGCTGTGCCAGCAGTGGGAGACACAGAGGACCGATGTCTGGCCCAGGATTGGGGATGCTAACGTGGCCTGGGGCCAGGGGCTGACTTTCCCAAGAAATTCAGAAGTCAAGGAAGGCCTTCCTTATGGGGACAAAGCCCTACAATTACCACTGTGTTGGGATCAGAGATTTTTAGGACAAGGGATACATGAATGATTCAAGGCCAGTTATGGGTCATGTGCCAAAGAGAGGGCCAACATGGGGTTCCCCTGGGTCTGGTTTAGTAAAGCTGCCCAGAAGGCCAAGGTAGAACCAGGGTGGCAACACCTCCATGTGCTCACACCAAGGAACGAGTCCCAAGGGACCATTAGGCACAGGTCAGGAAAACTTCAGGGAAGAGGGGCTTTCTAGGGGGCCTCCAATGACACCCCCAAAGCTCCCGAAGAGAAAAAGGCAGTATGAGCCATCTGCTAGGGGCACAGAACTCAAAATCACCCCCACCAAATGATAACAACCATCTCATTCCTTTACTTTTCCTTGTTCATTTTCCCCCTACTTTCATTTTGATTCTTTTGGGGAATAAAGCAGCAACTAGTGGGGTGATGATGAAGAGAAGCAGATGGACTAAAGCCCCTTCTCCACTGCAGGCTTCCTTTTGGAAGCTGGCCAGTGTCTGGGGGAGGGAAGAAGATATAATATTAAGTCAAGTTCAGAGGGTTGGTTTATAATGTGGGAATGGATACTATAATTTCTGAATTGAGGCCGTGTTTGACCAAAAAATGAAAACCTACAAGAACTTCCAGTGTTTTCAAATATACACAGGAAATATTAATCTAAAGAAATACTTTTAAAGGGATGATGGAATAAAAAATAAAATTTTATTTTTATTATGTCATGAAGAATGCTTGTTCAACATACCAGTTACAGCCGTAAAATACTGGGAAAACTTAAAAGTCCACCAAAAAGGACTGGATAAATACACTTATGTGTCCATATAGTAAGATATTATGCTATTGTTAAAAATAATGAGGAAGATTTTTTATGCTCCGATAAGGAATGATCTCCAAATAAAACACTCAGTGGGGACAAAAGCAAAGAATAGAACACTTTATGGAGTGAGCTACCATAAGTAGGGAATAAAAGGGTTGAGGGAACATTAACTATGTATTTGGTTCATGCTAGAATATCTCTGGAAAGTTACCTAAGAAACTGGTCACACAATTTGCTTCTGAAGAATACAAATTGGATACTGGGGAGCAGGTATGAAAGAGAAATCTACTTTCTAACATGTGCATTTATAAATAAATTGTGGAATTACAAAAGTACTAGAAAAGACAGGTGATTATTTATCCAAATAAACCTGGGTAGTTTCATAGTTCAATCTTAACACAGAATAAGAGTTAAATAGAACCTTTGTAGAAAATAGAATTAGAAAGAATTTAGATCTTACTCTTGGGTAAATACCAGCGAGCTGTGGTGATAGTGTGAGCCTGTGTGAAAGAAGCACATTTTTAATGAGCCACAAAACATTTGAAAAATTCTCTTCCATCTCTGCCATTTTCTATGTTCTTCACATGTACAATAGCTGGTATCTACAAAATTTAGTATTTGTTCCACTCAATCAAAATTCATTTTGAAACTAAGAATGCATGGCTCAATTCTTCCACTCCTTCTTTTCTGTGGATATACATTTTTCTTTTGCTAGAATTCTCTTTCCTAGGTAAACATCTCGATCCCCTCTTCTACATCTTTCTGATTCTGCAGCTGTTTCTATGAAGCATTTGTAAACACACACACACACACGAAAAAAAATCAGGAATACAAACAGACAGAATAGTCTTTGGTGTGGAGGAAAGTAGGGAAGCTATCAAATATTTAAACATTATTCCTCTGATGTTTTTGTGATCTTGGTGTGGGGCACATTTCACAAATATAAGACTAAATGTAAGGGGAAAAATATTATACTTAACTGTACTTCAAAACAACTTTTGAAAAAAAAACTGATACAGGGACTCTTTTGACCATGTATAAAGATATTATAAAGGTACAATTAATATAATGTGTTGGTAGTTGAAGGATCGACAAGGATACCAATGCAATATAACAGCACAGAAACAGACTCAGTCATATACAGAAAGTTAATATGACAAAAGGGCAATAACAAACCAGTGGCAAAATGAATGATTTAACAAATGCTACTGGAATACTAAGTTATCCATATGAAAAAAAAATATTAGATCCCTATCTCATACCATAGTTTAAAAAATAGAAAAACTTCAAAAGTCCAGGTAGATCAAATATAAAAAACAAAGCTTTTCACTTTTAGAAGAAAATGTAAGACACTGGATTTATGATCTTTGGAAAAGGAAAGCCAAAATTAAAACACACACACAGCCCACACCCTGAAGAGGAAGACTGATAGTAAGATTACATTCAAGTTGAAGATTTTTCTCAGCCAACACATTATACAAATTTACTAAGCAACCACCAACTGTAAAACAATCTGCAACAGGGAAAGGAATATGACAATTGAACTAGAAAAATAAATAGAAGAATGGGCAAAATACATGAGGATTTACAGCAAAGGGAAGCTTAATGTTCAAAAAATGTGCACAAGGATAAACAAATTAACTCGGGATTAGGCAAATACAGAAATAAACAGTGAGATAACATTTTTACCCATAATATTAGCAAGAACAAAAAGCCTGATAATACTGTGAGCTGGATTAGGGAAACAATATGGAGGAGGGGATACAATGGCTACACTGCTTGGGGGAGATGTTTGGCACCATCCAGGGAATCTGAGGGCTTCCATGGCAGCTCAGGGGTAGAGAATCCACCTGCAATGCAGGAGACCCCAGTTCAATTCCTGGGTCTCCAGTATTCTTGAGCTTCCCTGGTGGCTCAGATGGTAAAGAATCCTTCCATAATGAGGGAGACCTGGATTCGATCCCTGGGTTGGGAAGATCCCCTGAAGTAGGTCATGGCAGCCCACTCCAGTATTCTTGCCTGGAGAATCCCATGGACAGAGAAGCCTGGAGGGCTACAGTCTATGTGGTCACAAAGAGTCAGACACCACTGAGTGATGAAGCACAAACACAGGGAATCTGAAACAGTTTCCCTGGTGGCTCAGCAGTAAAGAATCTACCTGTAAAGCAGGAGACCTGGGTTCAAGCCCTGGGTTGGGAAAATCCCCTGGAGGAGGACATGGCAACCCACTCCAGTATTCTCACCTGGAGAATCCCATGGGCAGAGGAGCCTGGAAGGCTACAGTCCATGGGGTCGCAAAGAGTTGGACAAGAGTGAAGCGACAGCAAGCACACATGCATGCAGGGAATGTGTAATGTGCACACCAGCTACCCAGACAGTCCACCTCTTGGCATGTACATGGAGAAGTACATGCAAGTCCACATCTTGCACATGCACATAAGAGCCACATGCAATAATATTCAATGAAGTGTTGTTCTTATGAAAATTTAGGAGGAAAAACCCTAAGAGCCCAGCAATAAAATAAGCTGTGATGTATTTATAAAATAGAACAGTATGCCTCCATTAAAATGAATGAAATACAGCTGTATATTTCAATACAAATATATTTCTAAAACACAATGTTGACCAAAAGCAAATTATAGGACACCTAAATTTCAACTTTGTTCATGTAAAGTTTCAAAACATTAAATGTGCAAAACAATGTCACATTTATCATTTATGGACACACACTGTAGCATTGCTATTAAAACATACGTGACAACTGGCAAAGGATTAATCTCCAAATATACAAACAGCTCATGCAGCTCAATACCAGAAGAAGAATCCAATCAAAAAGTGGGCAGAAGACCTAAACTGGAATATTCAGTTCAGTTCAGTTCAGTGTTCAGTCATGTCCGACTCTTTGTGACCCCATGAATCATAGCACGCCAGGCCTCCCTGTCCATCACCAACTCCCAGAATCCACCCAAACTCATGTCCATCAAGTCAGTGATGCCATCCAACCATCTCATCCTCTGTCAACCCCTTCTCCTCCTGCCCTCAATCTTTCCCAGCATCAGGGTCTTTTCAAATGAGTCAACTTTTCGCATCAGGTGGACAAAGTATTGGAGTTTCAGCTTCAACATCAGTACTTCCAATGAACACCCAGGACTGATATCCTTTAGGATGAATTGGTTGGATCTCCTAACAGTCCAAAGGACTCTCAAGAGTCTTCTCCAACCACAGTTCAAAAGCGTCAATTCTTCTGCGCTCAGCTTTCTTTATAGTCCAACTCTCACATCCATACATGACCATGGGAAAAACCATGGCCTTACTAGACAGACCCTTCATTGGCAAAGTAACGTCTCTGCTTTTGAATATGCTATCTAGGTTGGTCATAACCCTCCTTCCAAGGAGTAAGCATCTTTTAATTTCATGGTGGCAATCACCATCTGCCATGATTTTGGAGCCCCCAAAAAATAAAGTCTGACACTGTTTCTACTGTTTCCCCATCTATTTCCCATGAAGTGATGGGACCAGATGCCATGATCTTCGTTTTCTGAATATTGAGCTTTAAGCCAACTTTTTCATTCTCCTCTTTCACTTTCATCAAGAGGCTTTTTAGTTCCTCTTCACTTTCTGCCATAAGGGTGGTGTCATCTGCATATCTGAGGTGATTGATATTTCTCCCGGCAATCTTGATTCCAGCTTGTGCTTCTTCCAGCCCAGCATTTCTCATAATGTACTCTGCATATAAGTTAAATAAGCAGGGTGCCAATATACAGCCTTGACGTACTCCTTTTCCTATTTGGAACCAGTCTGTTGTTCCATGTCCAGTTCTAACTGTTTCTTCCTGACCTGCATACAGATTTCTCAAGAGGCAGATCAGGTGGTCTGGTATTCCCATCTCTTTCAGACTTTTCCACAGTTTATTGTGACCCACACAGTCTAAGGCTTTGGTGTAGTCAATAAAACAGAAATAGATGTTTTTCTGGAACTCTCTTGCTTTTTCAATGACCCATCGGATGTTGGCAACTTGATCTCTGGTTCCTCTGTCTTTTCTAAAACCAGATGAACATCTGGAAGTTCATGGTTCACGTATTGCTGAAGCCTGGCTTGGAGAATTTTGAGCATTACTTTACTAGCGTGTGAGATGAGTGCAATTGTGCAGTAGTTTGAGCATTCTTTGGCATTGTCTTTCTTTGGGATTGGAATGAAAACTGGCCTTTTCCAGTCCTGTGGCCACTGCTGAGTTTTCCCAATTTGCTGGCATGTTGAGTGCAGCACTTTCACAGCATCATCTTTCAGGATTTGAAATAGCTCAACTGGAATTCTTACTCAGCCACAAAAAGGAATGTATTTGAGTCAGTTCTAATGAGATGGTTGAGGTTCAACCTGGAGTCTGCAGAAACCCGTAGAAAATGGGGCACTGAGGGCTACACCTGCCCTGTGAGGTCCTGTTCAAGTGAGCATCTCTTCCACATGAGTCGTTGCTCAGTCTCTTACCGTCTACATGATCTTGGGTGAGTCACTTTCCTCTCTGTGCTTCAGTTTCTACGTTAGACAAATGTGGAGACAATAATAGTAATACCTATCTCATAGAGCTATTGTGAGAATGCAGTGGGCTTATTTATATGACACACTTAAAACAGTTCCTGGCACATACTGTGTCCAAAAATGATAATTAATATTTGAAGTATAATTAAATAGAATTAAATTTTATTTCTATTTTATTTAATTTGGAATTCGAAATTCTATTTTATGCTTCACTCACTGAAAAGCTATTTCTGAAAAGGACACAAAGCACAATCCTGTCCCCAGCAGTCCTTCTCCCAGAGCTCAGCTGTCAGTTGAGAAGTCGAACCACATTTAGCCATCCTGGGCCTCCCTCCTGCTACTCTTTGTCCTCAAAGAAGAGGCCAATTTAATCTGAAACACTCCAGCTGTGTTTTAGTCAGTGATGGTTTGGCCTGGGGTGCTGATGGAGCCTCTGTGTGTGGGGCCCAGGGACCTTCCACATCCATAGGACGTGCTCCATGGGCAGGAATGTGGGGAGTGGAGGACAGCTGCCCTAGAGCCAGGGGCAATCCACAAGATCTAGTCTTCAGCACTCTCCTTGTTAGGTCTTTCCCCAGACACAGCTGTCTGGAGCAGGATGAGGTATTTCAACCCCTTCATTTTACAGGAAAGAGATCTGAGGCCCAGAGAGGCAAGGCCAGCGCAAGACCACAGGACAGAGACATGACCAGAACCTAGGTCTGGGGCGGCCTGGCCAGAGTGCCCTCTCCTGGAGGTCCTGGGTGCATTTTCTCACTGTCTTGCCCTCCATCCTTGCACCCCAAGCAGGCACTAGCTTTCATCAACACTCCCTGAGCTTGTGCAGGGGAGGGGGTTCTAGAACACAGATGGGGCGGGGGCAGGAGGGATGGTGGTACAGGGAGTCATTCATCAGGAAGTTAAGGCCAGTCCCTGAGGCTGGTGCCAGGACAGGGAGGTGGGCCGCAGCCAGTCTCAAACCCTCAAAGTAGGTCTCCAAGATACTTATATGATCAGAGGTCAGCCATCCTGGCTGGCCAGAAAAGTCTGACGTTTGGGTGCAGGGCCAAGGAAAGGGTGGTATGGGGCCGTGGGACCCCTGCCCAGGCCCAGGACACACCTGGCTGTGCTCCTTCTGCCAGGCCTGGCTGCTTCTGCGCTCTGACCCCAGCAAGGGCCTGAAAGACAGACATGGCATCTGAACTGGGAATTCAGGGCTCATCTAGATATTGAAAACACTCAGTTCCGATCTTTCTTGGAATCCATTCCATCTTCTCTATTCTCTCCCTCTTCTTTTGCTAATCTTTCCAAGGTCTGATCCCGATAAAGGGTGTAAGTGGTCGAGTTGTCAGCCCATCAGAGCGTCTGAAATGCCACTGTTGTCCTTCCTTCCCTTGGAGCCACCGTTCCTCCAGTTGGTGCAGGGTGTCTCTGCGCTCCTCCCTAGATTCAAACTGCATCAGGCCCTCAATACAACCAAGTCCTGCTTCATCAAAGAAGCCACCTTCAAATGCTTCCCTGATCTTCCCTGAAAGCATATTAATATGCTTTCCTGAAATTTCCTGAAATTTAATATGCTTCCCTGAAAGCATATTAAACTCATTGCCCCATGCTGGAACCAAGTTTCAGTGGCTAACTTGGCTCCCTAAAGGGCACCCTGGGTGTAGCAGCCTCATCTCCTCCCTCTCTTTCTTCATGCTGCTACTGAACATGAGGCTCAGAGACAAGAGGGGTGGGACCTGGGGGCTGGTTAAAAACTCAGAATCCCATTCAGTTCTGGTTTCCTCGGTGTGTATGCCCAGCAGTGGGATTGCTGGATCATAAGGCAGTTCTATTCCCAGTTTTTTGAGGAATCTCCACACTGTTCTCCATAGTGGCTGTACTAGTTTGCATTCCCACCAACAGTGTAAGAGGGTTCCCTTTTCTCCACACCCTCTCCAGCATTTATTGCTTGTAGACTTTTGGATCGCAGCCATTCTGACTGGTGTGAAATGGTACCTCATAGTGGTTTTGATTTGTATGGGGAGGGAGGTGGGAGGAGGGTTCAGGATGGGGAACACATGTATACTTGTGGAGGATTCATTTTGATATACGGCAAAACCAATACAATATTGTAAAGTTAAAAAATAAAATTAAGTTAAATTAAAAAAAAAAAACAAAACTCAGAATCCCAGGCCCTACTCAGAACTTACTGGGCAGGGTGCCAGGGAATCCTCTAGGACAAGCGCCTTGGGTGATGGCCACAGCTATTTAGGCTTTAGAACCTGTGAGGGAGTCACAGGGAACCCCACTCCTTACCTCATGCATCACATGAGACAGAAGCCCTGACAGAATCCTTATTCTGGGTGGGGTAGGAGGAGGGGTTGGAGAAGGCTGTGGAAGAAGCAAAGGGAGAGGGAGGTGAAGACAGACGTGCCCCTCAGAGGCGTCCAAGGCCCCAGGGGCTGTGGGGTCTCCAGGGGGAACGGCTTGCCCTGTGAGGCTGCCAAAGCCCAGTGAGATGGGATGGTGGCTGCTTCCTGCTTTGGGGTAGCTCTTTGCTTCTCCCCTGGGAGGAGACAGAGGCTCTCAGACACCAATGGAGTCCTTTGGGTGTCTCCTGGCTGAGCAGGCTGGCCACGGAAACAGGGATTCAGGAAGGAGAGAGAATAAAAAGGTACTGAGTTGGGGGCAGATCTGGGAGGAGGACGACATTGCTCCCCACCTCTGTGGAGACCTAAGGAGTCAGAAAAGAGAATGTTTTCAAATGTAAAGTGGGTAAAGGGCAAAGAGCTTGGCTAGAGTCAAGGAGAGATGGGCTGGCTCCCATCAGTCCTGCGTGGATGAATTTTGCACTTGGGAGGCAGGGAGTGGGGAGCTTTTTCAAGCCCCTCCAAGCACAAGCCCAGAGAGGTCCCATCCAGGTGACAGAGAAAAGATGAGCTGCAGACCTGGAGTGCTTGCTGGCCAGCCTGGCTGGCTCAGCTGACATGAGGTTCAGCTGGTTCATGCTGACAAGTGATTCCAGACATGCACCCCCAGCTGGGCTGGCAGCAGGTGACCTCTTGTTCCTCCCTGGAGTATGCTGTGGAGAAGATAAGAGATGACAGAGAGGCCCAGACTCAGCCGCGGGAACCATCAGAGCACAGCACCGGAGCATGGAGGGGTATCTGCTCCAGGCCCCGTGTCCACACTCAGCCTGGTCACCACACTTATTTATGGGCACTTAGGATAGGAGCAAGAAGAGGAAGAGGATAGGAGAGGAAGGGGCTGTGTGCTGAGACAGTCAGGGAAGGCTTTCTGGAGCAGGGAACCAACAGGGCCTTGAAATACCAGCCAACTGTGATGGATGGATAGAGGGAACTGCTTTTTCTCTCCAGATTCCTTTAAAACAAGCCTTTGAAAACCACTGTCATCTTGTCACTGTGTCATTTTTTAAAAATTATAAAATCTAGTAGATCTCTTTTAATGCAGCTTTTTGTGCCTTATGCAGAAACGCTCTTTATTATTTTTTAATTAATTTATTTAATTGAAGGATAATCACTTTACAGAATTTTGTTGTTTTCTGTCAAATCTCAAAATGAATCAGCCATAGGTATACATGTGTCTGCTCCCTTTAGACCCTCCCTTCCATCTCTCTTCCCATCCCACCCCGTAGGTTGATACAGAGCCCTGTTTGAGCTTCCTGAGTCATACAGCAAATTCCCGTTGGCTGTCTATTTTACATATGGTAATGTAAGTTTCCACGTTACTCTTTCCATACATCTCACCATCTTCTTCCCTTTCCCCATGTCCATAAGTCTGTTCTCTGTTTCTCCATTGTTGCCTGTAAATAAATTCTTCAGTACCATTTTTCTAGATTCTGTATATATGCATTAGAATACAATATTTATCTTTCTCCTTCTGACTTACTTCACTCTGTATAATAGGTTCTAGGTTCACTCACCTCATTAGAACTGAACGCATAAAGATGCGTTCCTTTTTACGTCTGAGTAATACTCCATTGTGTATATGTACCACAACCTCTTTATCCATTCAACTCTCAATGGACATCTAGGTTGCTTCCACGTTCTAGCTATTGTACATAGTGCTGCAATGAATGATGGGATACATGTGTCTTTTTCAGTTTTGATTTCTTCAGGGTATATGCCTAGGAGTGGGATTGCTGGGTTGTATGGCGGTTTTATTCCTAGTTTTTTAAGGAATCTCCATACCGTCTTCCATAGTGGCTGTATCGATTTACATTCCCACCAACAGTGCAAGAGCGTTCCCTTTTCTCCACACCTTCTCCAACATTTATCGTTTGCAGACTTTTTGATGATGGCCGTTCTGACCAGTGTGAGGTGATATCTCATTGTAGTTTTGATTTGCATTTCTCTAATTATGAGCAAGGTTGAGCATTTTTTCATGTGTTTGTTAGCCATCTGTATCTCTTCTTTGGAGAAATGTCTGTTTAGGTATTTTTTCCCACTTTTTGATTGGATTGTTTGTTTTTCTGGTATTGAGTTGTATGAGCTGCTTATATATTTTGGTAATTAATCTTGTGTCAGTTGTTTCATTTGCTATTATTTTCTTCCTTCTGAGGGTTGTCTTTTCACCTTGATCATAGTTTCCTTTGCTGTGCAAAAGCTTTTAAGTTTAATCAGGTCCCACTGGTTTACTTTTGTTTTTATTTCCCTTACTATAGGAGGTGGGTCACAGAGGCTCTTGCTTTGATTTATGTCATCGAGTGTTCTGCCTATGCTTTCCTCTAAGAGTTTTTTAGTTTTTGGTCTTACATTTAGGTCTTTAATCCATTTTGAGTTTATCTTTGTGTATGGAAGAGTTCTAAATTCATTCTTTTACATGTAGCTATCCAGTTTTCCCAGCACCATTTATTGAAGAGGCTGTCTTTGCCCCATTGTATATTCTTGCCTCCTTTGTCAGAAATAAAATACCCATAGGTGCATGGGTTTATTTCTGGGCTTTCTATCTTGTTCTATTGGTCTATATTTTTGTTTTTGTACCAGTACCATACTGTCTTGATGACTGTATCTTTGTAGTATAATCTGAAGTCAGGAAGGTTGATTCCTCCAGCTCCATTCTTCTTTCTCAAGACTGCTTTGGCTATTCGGGGTCTTTTGTGTTTCCATATGAATTGTGAAATTTTTTGTTCTAGTTCTGTGAAAAATGTCTTTGATAATTTGATAGGGGTTGCACTGAATCTGTAGATTGTGTTTTGGTAGCATAGTCATTCTCACGATATTGATTCTTCCTACCCAAGAACATGGAATATCTCTCTATCTATTTATACTGTCTTTGATTTCTTTCATTAGTGTTTTATAATTTTCTGTGTACAGTTCTTTTGTCTCCTTAGGTAAGTTTATTTCTAGATATTTAATTCTTTTTGTTGCAATGGTGAATGGGATTGATTCCTTAATTTCTCTTTCTGATTTTTCATTGTTAGTATATAGAAATGCTAGTGATTTCTGTGTATTGATTTTGTACCCTGCAACTTTGCTAAATTCACTGATTAGCTCTAGTAATTTTCTGATACTATCTTTAGAGTTTTCTATATACAGTATCATGTCATCTGCATACAGTGAGAGCTTTACTTCTTTTCTGATCTGGATTCCTTTTATTTCTTTTTCTTCTCTGATTGCTGTAGCTAGGACTTCCAGAACAATGTTGAATAATAGTGGCAAAACTGAACACCTTTGTCTTGACTCTGAACTTTGGGGGAATACTTTCAGTTTTCCACTATTGAGAATAATGTTTGCTGTAGGCTTATCATATATGGCCTTTACTATGTTGATAAGGGTTCCTTCTACGCCCATTTTTTGAAGAGTTTTAAAGCTCAACATTCAGAAAACTAGGATCATGGCATCTGGTCCCATCACTTCATGGGAAATAGATGGGGAAACAGTGGAAACAGTGTCAGACTTTATTTTTCTGGGCTCCAAAATCACTGCAGATGGTGACTGCAGCCATGAAATTAAAAGATGCTTACTCCTTGGAAGGAAAGTTATGACCAACCTTGATAGCATATTCAAAAGCAGAGACATTACTTTGCCAACAAAGGTCCATCTAGTCAAGGCTATGGTTTTTCCTGTGGTCATGTATGGATGTGGGAGTTGGACTGTGTAGAAGGCTGAGAGCCAAAGAATTGATGCTTTTGAACTGTGGTGTTGCAGAAGACTCTTGAGAGTCCCTTGGACTGCAAGGAGATCCAACCAGTCCATTCTGAAGGAGATCAGCCCTGGGATTTCTTTGGAAGGAATGATGCTAAAGCTGAAACGCCAGTACTTTGGCCACCTCATGTGAAGAGTTGACTCATTGGAAAAGACTCTGATGCTGGGAGGGATTGGGGGCAAGAGGAGAAGGGGCTGACAGAGGATGAGATGGCTGGTTGGCATCACTGACTCGATGGACGTGAGTCTGGGTTAACTCCAGGATTTGATGATGGACAGGGAGGCCTGGTGTGCTGTGATTCATGGGGTCACAAAGAGTCGGACACGACTGAGCGACTGATCTGAATCTGAATCATAAATGGGTGCTGAATTTTATCAAAGGCTTTTTCTGCATCTATTGAGATTATCGTATGTTTTTTATCTTTCAATTTGTTAATATGGTGTATCACATTGATTGATTTGCGTATATTGAAGAATCCTTGCATTCCCAGAATAAACCCAACTTGATCATGGTGTATGAGCTTTTTGATGTGTTGCTGAATTCTGTTTGCTAAAATTTTGTTGAGCATTTTTGCACCTATGTTCATCAGTGATGTTGACCTGTAGCTTTCTTTTTGTGTGTTGTCTTTGTCTGGTTTTGGTATCAGGGTAATGGTGGCCTGGTAGAATGAGTTTGGAAGTGTTCCTTCCTCTGCAATTTTTGAAAGAGTTTTAGAAGGATAGGTATTAGCTCTTCTCTAAATGCTTGATCAAATTCTCCTGGTCCTGGGCTTTTGTTTTTTGGGAGATTTTTGATCACAGCTTCAATTTCAGTGGTTGTAATTGGGTTGTTCATAATTTCTATTTTTTCCTGGTTCATTCTTGGAAGATTGAAATTTTCTAAGAATTTGTCCATTTCTTCCAGGTTATCTATTTTATTGCCATATAGTTGTTCATAATAGTCTCATAATCCTTTGAGTTTCTGCACTGTCTATTGTAACCTCTTCTTTTTCATTTCTAATTTTGTTGATTTGATTCTTCTCTCTCTTTTTCTTGATGAGTCTGGCTAAAGGCTTGTCAATTTTGTTTATCTTCTCAAAGAACCAGCTTTTAGTTTTA
>NW_011495064.1:13408834-13426824 GCF_000754665.1 Bison bison bison
TTCTGTTTTGATGATCTGTCCATTGGTGTGAGTGGGGTGTTAAAGTCTCCTACTATTCTTGTGTTACTGCCAATTTCTCTTTTTATATCTGCTAGTGTTTGTCTTGTGTATTGAAGTGCTCTTTTTTGGGGTGCACAGATATTTACAATTGTTATGTCTTCTTCTGGGATTGATCCCTTGATCATTATGTAGTGTCCTTCCTTATCTCTTGTAATCTTCTTTATTTTAAGGTCTATTTCTTCTGATGGTGAGGATTGCTACTCCAGCTTTCTTTTGCTTCCTATTTGCATGGAATATATTTTTCCATCCTCTCATTTTCAATCTATATGTGTCTTGAGGTCTGAAGTGGGTTTCTTGTAGACAGCATATATATGGATCTGGTTTTTGTAGCCATTCAGCCAATCTGTGTCTTTTGCTTGTAGCATTTAATCCATTTACATTTAAAGTAATTATTGATATATATGTTTCTATTGCCATTTTATTAATTGTTTGTGGTTGATTTTGTAGATCTTTCTTCTTCTCTTGTGTTTCTTGACTATATAAGTCCCTTTAACATTTGTGATAAAGCTGGTTTGGTGGTACTGAATTCTCTTAACTTTTGCTTGTCTGAAAAGCTTTTTATTTCTCCACCAATTTTGAATGAGATCCTTGGGTACAGTAATATTGGTTGTAGATTTTTCCCTTTCAGTACTTTAAATATACCCTGCCATTCTCTTCTGGCCTGCAGAGTTTCTGCTGAAAGATCAGCTGTAAAACATGGGGTTTCCCTTGTATGTTACCTGTTGCTTCTCCCTTGCTGCTTTTAATATTCTTTCTTTGTGTTTAGTCTTTGTTAGTTTGATTAGTATGTGTTTTAGCATGTTTCTCCTTGGGTTTATCCTGTATGGGACTCTTTGTGCCTCTTGGACTTGATTGACTATTTCCTTTTCCATGTTGGGGAAATTTTCAATTATTATCTCTTTAAAAATTTTCTCATACCCTTTCTTTTTCTCTTCTTCTTCTGGGACCCCTATAATTCGAATGTTGGTGTGTTTGATATGGTCTCAGAGGTCTCTGAGACTATCCTCAGTTCTTTCATCCTTTTTACTTTATTCTGCTCTTCATAAGTTATTTCCACCATTTTATCTTCCAGTTCACTGATTCATTTTTCTGCTTCAGATATTCTGCTATTGATTCCTTCTAGAGTATTTTGAATTTCAGTAATTGTGCTGTTTGTCTCTGTATGTTTATTCTTTAATTCTTCTTTGTTAACTGATTCTTGCATTTTCTCCATTTTGTTTTCAAGGTTTTTGATCATCTTTACTATCATTATTCTGAATTCTTTTTCAGGTAGTTTGCCTATTTCCTCTTCATTTATTTGAACTTTTGTGTTTCTAGTTTGTTCCTTCATTTGTGTAGTATTTCTCTGCCTTTTCATTTTTTTTTTTTTAACTTACTGTGTTTGAGGTCTCCTTTTCCCAAGTTTCAAGGAAAGTTGAATTCTTTTCTTGAAGATAGTTGAATTCTTTCTTCCTTTTGGTTTCTGCCCTTCTAAGGTTGGTGTAGTGATTTGTGTAAGCTTTGTGTAGGGTGAGATTTGTGCTGAGTTTCTGTTTGTTTGTTTTTTTGTTTTTCCTCTGATGGGCAAGGCTGAGTGAGGCGGCAATCCTGTCTACTGATGATTGGGTTTATATTTTTGTTTTGTTTGTTGTTTAGATGAGGTGTCCTGCAGAGGGTGCTACTGGTGGTTGGGTGATCCTGGGTCTTGTATTCAAATGTTTCATTTGTGAGTTCTTACTATTTGATACTCCCTAGATAGTAAAGCGTCTGCTTGCAATGCAGGAGACCTGGATTTGATCCCTGGGTTCGGAAGATCCCCTGGAGAAGGAAATGGCAACCCACTCGAGTACTCTTGCCTGGAAAATTCCATGGATGGAGGAGCCTGGTAGGCTACAGTCCATGGGATTGCAAAGAGTCAGACACGACTGAGCAACTTCACTGAGGATTAGTTCTCTGGTAGTCTAGGGTCTTGGACTCAGTCCTCCCACTCCAAAGGCTCAGGGCTTGATCTCTGGTCAGGAATGAAGATTCCACAAGTGGTTTTCTTATGTCATTAAGTGAGATTAAAACAAATATCCAAAAATGAGAAACCAGAGATGAACTCCAGACAAATGGCAGTTACAAAATCAGGCAAATAATAATTAAAATAATGGAATATACACATATACATATACACCCATGAGCAAAGTCAAAACAGTCCAACAAAAATAAAGTACAGTAGATTGACCCAGAGAACAAAGGAAATCAAAAATTATATTTACCAGTTAAGGACAAGACTAACTAAAGAACAAATTGGAAAACAAAACTAAAGCAAAGTGCCAAATGGGGAATAAAGCAATGAAAATAAGACTAACAAATATGTTGACAGGAAAGCAGAGAAAGAAAAGAAAGAAAAATAGATATGCAAATTTAAATAGAGGTAGACAAAGAAGATTTATATATGGTAAAGATTAACTGCAAGGGGAAAATAACAGTAGGAAAAGCAAACAAAGGAATAAATGTATGAAAAAATAGGTTTAAAAAATTAAAATTAAAAAAAAAGAAAAGAAAAAGGAAAACTCTACAGAACTGCAAAAGCCCAACGTAGAGGCAGAGGTTTCTAACAACAATAAAAAATGTGAATGAGGAAAAAAAAAAAAAGCCCAAAGCTTAATTAGATTTCATTCAGTTCAGTTCATTCCTTCAGTAGTGTCTGACTCGTTGTGACCCCGTGGATGGCAGCATGGCCTCCCTGTCCATCAGCAATTCCTGGAGTTTATCCAAACTCATGTCCATTGAGTCGGTGACACCATCCAACCATCTCATCCTCTGTCATCCCCTTCTCCTCCTGCCTTCAATCTTTCCCAGCATTAGGGTCTTTTCAAATAAGTTAATTCTTTGCATCAGGTGGCCAAAGTATTGGAGTTTCAGCTTCAACATCAGTCCTTCCAATGAACACTCAGGATTGATCTCATCCAACCAGGATGGATTGGTTGGATTTCCTTGCAGTCCAAGGGACTCTCAAGAGTCTTCTCCAACACCACAGTTCAAAAGCATTAATTCTTCGGTGCTCAGCTTTCTTTATAGTCCAACTCTCACATCCATACATGACCACTGGAAAAACCATAGCCTTGACTAGATGGATCTTTGTTAGCAAAATAATGTCTCTGCTTTTTAATATGCTGTCTAGCTTGGTCATAAATTTCCTTCCAAGGAGTAAGTGTCTTTTAATTTCATGGCTGCAGTCACCATCTGCAGTGATTTTGGAGCCCTCCAAAATAAAGCCAGCCACTGTTTCCACTGTTTCCACTGTTTCCCCATCTATTTGCCATGAAATGATGGAACCAAATGTCATGATCTTAGTTTTCTGAATGTTGAGCTTTAAACCAACTTTTTCACTCTCCTCTTTCACTTTCATCAAGAGGCTTGTTAGTTCTTCACTTTTTGCCATAAGGGTGCTGTTATCTGCATATCTGAGGTTATTGATATTTCTCCCAGAAATCTTGATTCCAGCTTGTGCTTCATCCATCCTGGCATTTCTCATGATGTACTCTGCATAGAAGTTAAATAAACAGGGTGACAATATACAGCCTTGACGTACTCCTTTTCCTATTTGGAACCAGTCTGTTGTTCCATGTCCAGTTCTAACTGTTTCTTCCTGACCTGCATACAGGTTTCTCAAGAGGCAGGTCAGGTGGTCTGGTATTCCCATCTCTTTCAGAATTTTCCACAGTTTATTGTGATCCACACAGTCAAAGGCTTTGGCATAGTCAATAACAAAAATAGATGTTTTTCTGGAACTCTCTTGCTTTTTCCATGATCCAACCGATGTTGGCAATTTGATCTCTGGTTCCTGTGCCTTTCCTAAAAGCAGCTTGAACATCTGGATGTTCACAGTTCACATATTGCTGAAGCCTGGCTTGGAGAATTTTAAGCATTACTTTACTAGCGTGTGAGATGAGTGCAATTGTGCAGTAGTTTGAGCATTCTTTGACATTGCCTTTATTTGGGATTGGAATGAAAACTGACCTTTTCCAGTCCTGTGGCCACTGCTGAGTTTTCCAAATTCGCTGGCATATTGAGTGAAGCACTTTCACAACATCATCTTTCAGGATTTGAAATAGCTCAACTGGAATTCCATCACCTCCACTAGCTTTGTTTGTAGTGATGCTTCCTAAGGCCCACTTGACTTTACATTCCAGGATGCCTGGCTCTAGGTGAGTGATCACACCATCGTGATTATCTGGGTAGTGATAGTGCCAATAAAATTGACAACTATAATGGGGGAGGGGGGCGGGAAGCAAAAAAAAAAAAAAATTCAAAGGAAGCCACAGAACAAGTCAAAATATAAGAATAATAAATGTTTTTCTTGAGTGACTGCTGTCAGAGTCCTTTCCCTCCCTGGGAGTCACAGTCCACCTCACCACTCTAGGATGCCCTCCAACACTGTGCTTATCTCTGGACCTGCTTATGGGCACAGCTCAGATTCTAATCTGGTCCTACTCCTGCATGTTCTTGCTTCCAATGTCCACAGGTATCAGAACTAGTGCTTTTCTTTTGTGGGAGCTCTCAATGACCTTTTATATATTCCATAGACACAGAGTCTGCCTAGTTGATCCTGTGGATTTAATCTGCAGCTTGTACAGCTGGTGGGAAGGTTTTGGATCTTCTTCCTTAGCCACATTGCCCCTGGGTTTCAATTGTGGTTTTATTTCCACCTCTGTATGTGGGTCATCCACTGGGGTTAGCTCCCGAGGCTTCCCTGGAGGACTTGGGTTTGCCCCTGTGGGGGCCAGGTGTGGAGCTGGTGCAACTGCTTAGGTCGCAGGAGTTTTGGTGGCACCGGGTACTCAGGAGTCGATGGCTAGGGAAGCAGGAAATACGGTGCTCTAAAAGACTATGGCAACCAGTATTGGCCAATATGCTCCAGTATTCTTGCCTGAAGAAACCCCCTCCCTGACAGAGAAGCCTGGCAGGCCACAGTCTACAGGGTTGACCAAAATGACCCTGTGCACATAGAAAAGACTTTTTTGGCCTGTGGCAGCTCTGCCCCAGTGAGAGTTGAGAGTGAAGGTGACACAGCTGCTTGGCTTGCAGGGACCCTGGTGGCACCAAGTGTGCAGAGACACGGACTGCCTCCATGACAGGAGTTATGGCCCTATCAGAGTCTTTTTCCAAACTTCTTGTAGCTGGCGATCAGAAGGCCTCTTTGGCCAGTCTTTCTCCGTAGCTCCGCCCATTCAGGCACTTGGAGGGTTCCCTTGCCTGGGGTCCTTCTCTGTTGTTCCGCGCGTCAGGCACATAGAGGGGGCCCCCCTGGCTGGGGTCCTACTCTGTAGATCAGCGCATCAGGCCCTTTGATGGGTCAGCCTCTCTACTGTTCAGCTGCCAATGCTGGTGTGTGGGGAGAAAGAGGCTATGGTGATGGCTCCACCTCTACGTGTGACTCAGCTGTATCGCCTTGCTTCCGTGGCTGCCTGGCTTTCCTCCACTGGCATTTCTCACCACAATCTCCTCCCTCAGATCCCCTCAATGCATCTCTCTGCAGTCAACAGCAGCCCTCACCCTGGGATTGCTCCACAATCCCTGAACTCCAGCTCCCAGCTACTGCGCCTGCCAGGGGACCAGCTTTCCTGTCCGGGGAATGTATGGCTGCAGCAAGGACTCTCTGATTCTCATTCCATTTAGGCTGCCGCAGATCACCTGTTTCACTCTCAGCCTTAAATGTTTCTTCTCTGTCTCAGACAGTTGCCCCAATGTGGGGATCAGACCCCTGCTTCAGTTCCCCCACCTGCTGAGGGCAGTTTCTGTCCTACTAACACTCCTGTTTTTCTCCCTAGTTCCTTCATTCTACTGAGTTTTGCGTGGTTCTGTATATTCTTTTCCACTGGTCAGGTACTCCTGTCTGCTCTCAGCTGGTGTTCTGATGCACTTCTGTGTCTGAAAGTGTATTCCAGATGTATCCATGAAGAGAGAGATATTCCACGTCCACCGACTCCTCTGCCATCTTGATCTCTGTCTCTGTGTTCTTGTTCCTCGTGGGCCTTTCTGTGGTGCCCAGAAGTCCTGGCTGTGCTTGGGTAAAGGGACGTTGGAGGATGCTGTGCTGTTTGGCCCCAGTCTTGTGCTTGGCACCATGGACATAACGGACTGGGAAAGGACTTCTGGGGCCTCTGGGGAAGCCAAGGGGACAAGGAGGGACATACAGGATATGGCTCTCTTCCCCTTCACCCCAAGAGGGCTTCCTCCTGACAGGTGGTGGGGCCATCTGTTCTTGTCCTGTGGTCCTGGGCAGGGAGCATGACAATAGGGCTGCCCACCCACTGTATGCCAGGGCTTGGCCTGCCCTTGATGGTGCCTGGTGTTTGTGGCCATGTGGAGCTGGGCATGAGGATGACTCTGTGGTGGAGCAGCAGGGAGGAGGCCAGGCTGAGGCAGGAGACCCCTCTCTCCCCCTGTGCCACAGGGCAGTGCTAGGGCAAGGTCCCCTCAGAATGGCACAGCCTCCTTTCTCCTGAGGAGATTCGTGGGGCACCAGTGGCTTGATGAGAACGTGCGGACCATGTCTCAGAAGTTGCCAACCCTCACACAGTGGAACCACGGCCACATCCTATCCTGAATTCAGACCCTAACTGATCCCAACTGACCCTGACTCTGTCTTCAGACTTGTGCCTGTGGCCAGGGACAGGGACTGGCTTGGCACAACCAGTGTTCATATTACACACCCCTTCCTCCATGCTGGGCACTATTCTAAACAGGTTCTATGGATTAATCTATTTAAATCCACACAATCCCTCATCAAGGCCAAGTTCCGCTCTCTGGGAGGCTCTGTCTCTTCCACAGTGAAACAGGCAGTGGGGTGGGTTTGAGCTCACATGGTCTGGCGCCTGAGGCTGCTCCCCACCCACCGTGCTGAGGAGGAAGAGAAAGGCGGCCCTTCTGCTGGCCTGGCAGGTGGTCAAGGGCCTCACAGTCCTTGCTAGATGACAGCACGCTCATGCTCTTACCCCAGAGCGGACAGAAGAGGGGCAGAGCAAAGTTGGAAATGATCTGGCCCCCCATCCTGGTCTCTGGGCCTCATGTGACCCCCTGCCCTCCTTGGAAGCACTGGTGACAGCAGCAGCTGGTGATTCATTCTAGATCCATGGGTTTCTGTGCCAACTTCCTGCCCACCCAAGCCTTGCCTTCAACATCTATCCATTCATTCATTAAGCATTACTGTGTGCTCAGCTCTGTGCTAGGAATGGGAGTGGCACGGATGGATGAGGTTCCATTTGTGCCGTCACAGTCTGCTGGGGCAACATCTGAATCAATCTAGCTAGCTAGCTATCATCTGTATCTTTATATATCTGTCATCGGTGCATCTGTGTATGTGTCTATCTACCACCTAAGTACGACGTATCATCTATGGAGCTATCGAGATATCTATGTATGTAGCATCTACATATGTATCAATACGTCTATGTATATAGCATCTGGATATGTTTCTATCTATCAGACACAGTGAACACAGCAAAGTATCTGGGAAGGGGGAGCTGCTTGGGGAAAGTTTCCTGAGAGGAAGGGGTACCTTAGCTCAGTCTTGAAGGAGGTGACGAGTCAGCCTGGTGCAGGCCTGGGGCCATGGGCCATCCGAGGGGGTGAGGGTTTCAGGGACAGAAACTTCGGGTGAGGCAGCAGGGCAGGGGCAACTTGAGAGTCACCATTTGGAGAGCAGGGTGTGAGGGAAGTGGATGGAGACATGCTGCGGAGCTAAGTGTGGCTCGCCACTGGGAGGGCCTCAGAAGACAACCTGGAACATACTCCCCCAGGCTGAGACCACGCCCTCTCCAGTGTGGTTGGAGAATCTCCCAGACTCCTGGCCAGGGCCTTCCTTAGCGGCCTGCTGGCTTCTGAGAATGGTTGTCCCGGCTGAGGAGCCTGTGGTTCCTCCTCTTCAGAAGTTCCTTGGGTGTTCTAAGTCGTTTTCCTGGGAAGGCTGCTCTGAGGCGGAGCTCTGAGGGTTCTGAGCATCTTGGTAAGAAGGTGCTGGGCTGCTGGGTGACCCGCTTATCTGGCTGAAAAACTACCTTTCAACTAAACCTCAGGTTGCAGCCTGTTCAATGCTGGCTGAGACTTCAGACTCACAGTGACCCATCACTCAGCCTAGAGTGAGGAGACTATCCATGTGTGGAGGAGCCAGGAGCAGTATTTTGGGGGCATTCTTAGTTTTTCTGCTATAAGGAAGTGTCTGCTTCAGCAGAGCGTGTTGTCCTTAGGAACAGAGGGAGACAAAAGCAACCAGCCCTTTGTGCTGCATTCACTACCCTCAAAGAGGGGCGTCCAAATGTTTAGAATCAGTATCTTTATGAATGGATAAAGAAGATGTGGTGTACGGGAATTCCCTGGCAGTCCACTGGTTAGGCTTTTTGATCTCACTGCCAAGAGCCCAGGTTCAATCCCTGGTCCAGGAGCTAAGATGCCTCAAGTCTCATTTATGACATGGTCATAAGAAGAAAAAAAAAGATGTGGAATACTAGCCACAAAAAATAATGAAATAATGCTATTTGCAGCAGCATGGATGGACATAGAGACTATCATACTAAGTGAAGTAAGTCAAAAAGAGGAAGACAATACTATATATCACATCATTTCAGTTCAGTTCAGTCACTCAGTTGTGTCCTACTCTCTGTGACCTCATGGACTGCAACGAACCAGGCTTCCCTGTCCATCGCTAAATCCCAGAGTTTATTCAAACTCATGTCCTTTGAGTCAGTGATGCCATCCAACCATCTCATCCTCTGTCATCCCCTTCTCCTCCTGCCTTCAATCTTTCCCAGAATCAGAGTCTTTTCAAATGAGTCAGCTCTTCACATCAGGTGGCCAAAGTATTAGAGTTTCAGCTTCAATATCAGTCCTTCCAATGAATATTCAGGGCTGATTTCCTTTAGGATGGACTGGTTGGACCTCTTTGCAGTCCAAGGGACACTCAAGAGTCTTCTCCAACACCACAGTTCAAAAGCATCAATTCTTTGGCGCTCAGCCTTCTTCACAGTCCAACTCTCACATCCATACACGACTACTGGAAAAACCATAGCCTTGACTAGACACACTTTGTTGGCAAAGTAATGTCTCTTCTTTTTAATATGCTGTCTAGGTTGGTCATAACTTTCCTTCCAAGGAGTAAACGTCTTTTAATTTCATGGCTGCAGTCATCATCTCCAATGATTTTGGAGCCCCACAAAATAAAGTCTGACACTGTTTCCACTGTTTCTCCATCTATTTCCCATGAAGTGATGGGATCAGATGCTATGATTTTTGTTTTCTGAATGTTGAGTTTTAAACCAACTTTTTCTACTCTCCTCTTTCATTCATCAAGAGGCTTTTCAGTTCTTCTTCACTTTCTGCCTTAAGGATGGTGTCATCTGCATATCTGTCATATGCATATCTGCATATTGATATTTCTCCCGGCAATCTTGATTCCAGCTTGTGCTTCCTCCAGCCCAGCGTTTCTCATGATGTACTCTGCATAGAAGTTAAATAAGCAGGGTGACGATATACAGCCTTGACATAGTCCTTTTCCTATTTGGAACCAGTCTGTTGTTCCATGTCCAGTTCTAACTGTTACTTTCTGACCTGCATACAGATTTCTCAAAAGCTAGATCAGGTGGTCTGGTATTCCCATCTCTTTCAGAATTTTCCACACTTTATTGTGATCCACACAGTCAAAGGCTTTGGCATAGTCAATAAAGCAGAAATAGATGTTTTTTCTGGAACTCTCTTGCTTTTTCAATGATCCAGCGGACGTTGGCAATTTGATCTTTGGTTCCTCTGCCTTTTCTAAAACCAGCTTGAACATCTGGAAGTTCACGGTTCACGTATTGCTGAAGCCTGGCTTGGACAATTTTAAGCATTACTTTACTAGCGTGAGATGAGTGCAATTGTGCAATAGTTTGAGCATTCTTTGGCATTGCCTTTCTTTGGGATTGGAATGAAAACTGACCTTTTCCAGTCCTGTGGCCACTGCTGAGTTTTCCCAATTTGCTGGCATGTTGAGTGCAGCACTTTCACAGCATCATCTTTTAGGATTTGAAATAGATCAACTGGAATTCCATCACCTCCACTGGCTTTGTTCTTAGTGATGCTTCCTAAGGCCCACTTGACTTCACATTCCAGGATGTCTGGCTCTAGGTGAGTGATCAAACCATTGTGATTATCTGGGTCGTGAAAGTCTTTTTTGTACAGTTCTTCTGTGTATTCTTGCCACCTCCTCTTTATATCTTCTGCTTCTGTTAGGTCCAAATCTAAAAAATGATTCCAATGAGCTTATTTACAGAACAAAAACAGACTCACAGACATAGAAAACAAACTTATGGTTACTGAAGGGGAAAGAGGATGGATGATGGATAAATTGGCATTTAAGATTAGCAAATACACACTCAGATCAGATCAGTCGCTCAGTCGTGTCCGACTCTTTGCGACCCCATGAATCGCAGCATGCCAGGCTTCAACTATGTATAAGATAGACAAACAGCAAGGCCCTAGTGTGCAGCACAGGGAACTCCTTTCAGTGTCCTGTAATAGACCATATCGGAAAAGGAAAAACAGAATCAGTATCTTCATAAAAATCAATATTTTTAGCAGGAGATTCTGTTGATACTTCCTTGAAGCTGCAGAGAAGAAGGCATCTGAGAAGAGGGATAAGGAGGAGAGAAGAGGGAGAGAAAGAAAGGAGGGGCAGGGCCTTCATCGGTACCAGACAGTCTTATTTTTGTAGGTCCCACCCCAGAGTGTATAAAAGAATTAAAATGCACCCACATCCCACATTAAATAGACTTATTTTGCTATAAAATACTTGGAAAGAATTTTTATAATTTTGCTTTTGAAATTATTTGGCTGAAGTTTACTCATTTAGTTTACGATCTGCTCTGACTTCCCAGCCCTCCTCACGCATACTCAGGAATCTGTAAGGCGAGGGAATCGAAGGTACAAATTGTTTTCAAATGGAGGGAGATTTTCATGATACCTAATTGGACAATTAATAATGTTTGAATGTATTCATTAAAAATTTACTATTTCCAATTTTGCTCTTTTGTATTTTGGAGCAACTTCATTTTTCCCAGCTCACAACAGTTTGATGGGTAGAGTTTATAGGTCCCAAATACTTGACTTTTTAGGGTTTGCTTTGCCATGAAATGTTTACAGTAAGGCCATGCAGGGAAGCGGGGGAAGGGGGGCGGGGAGACTGAGCTTCCTGGAGGGAGGGGCTGGGGTAGGCTCTCTGGCCGGTCCTTCCTCCAGCTGCCCTGCTTGCTAGGCCAGAGCTTTGCCACTGGGCCAAGGGCTCGAGCTGGGGAAAAGGCCCCAGTCTGGAGTCTGGGAGAGGTGTCTCGGGAAACCCTGGGTCAGCCTGGGTCAACCTGTCACACTCAATTCCGGTCCTGGGGTTATGAGAATCTCATCCCAGGCAGGGGGAACGTCTGAGGTCCCCTGGGGCCGGGCCGTGGGGCGCCTGTACTTTGTAACTTGGATTCCTGGTAACTAGCCCTGGGCGGACAGAGGAGGAGAACAGAAAGTCACTTGATGGCCTCCTGCTTTCAGTCACGACAGAGGTTTTATGATCTGAGAGGTGAAGTGGGGAGCAGGCACAGACGATTTAATCTTTATCCTAACATACTGAACGAAAACACAGACAAAAGGGTTTGCGTTTAAAAAAAATCTTTTTTTAACAAAAAAGAAATAAAACTCCCAGCTCACTTCAGGTAATGGTGCTGGAGTTCTGCAGCCTTCCAGGTGGACATGGGACTGTCCCTGGCTCCAGGCAGCTGCCTGGGGGAAACCTTGCAGTTCAGCTGTGGTGACCTGGCCAGAGACAGACATGCAGGGGGTCCTATCCCCAAGGCCCATAACTCGGGCTCAGGAGCCCTGGTGTGGGTCTGCAGGGTGCAGGCTGCTGTCCCCGACTTCCACTCACTGCAGGACAGCGTGTCTCCCTCCCTGGTGGAGTGCAACTGAGGGAAATCACATTAGCACATGAGGTGTTGTGATTGATGGGGTCTCTTCTGGACGTCAGGATGATGAATGGGCTGCAGGAGTGGGCCTGACCACAGGATGGGGGCCGTGTGGGGACCACACCCAGCAAGCCTGGTGCACTGGGACTCTGTGCTAACACAGGGGAGGGACACAGGGCATTTTGAATGAATGGTCCATTGATGGAAACTTCGATACGGTCAGCGCTGTGCGGAGGCAGTGAGTAGAGGGCTGGATGTTGTCAACTGTTTTCTGAGGCACTAGAATCTGATGGATGAGTGACTCCCTGATCTCATAGTCCCTCACATTGCTCTGAAGGGCTCTTCCACAGGCATCCTTCCCCGACTGCCTCCCACATTGGCCATGGGTTTGGTCAAGGTGATGCTACATGCCTTCATAAATTAACCCCTAAATTTCAGTGGCCTCAGGGTGCTTTGTGACTGAGAGCACACTTTCAGGGTAGTTTGTGGCCCACTTACGTGACAGTCCAACATGGGTGTTCTTGGCAGGCCTGTGACTTTCCTCCAGGTGGTGACTCAGGGACACGGCTCTTTTCATCTGTGGCCTCATCATCCCTCAGGGCCTTGAGACCTCTCCATATGTACAGCGAATGAGCAGAATGTGGAGAATGCATTTCGAAATCCCTTAGCTGGGAAATGATCATTTCTCTACCATTGGTGAGAATTAGTCACACAGCAGATAGTACGTCTGGATGAAAGGAGGGCTGGGGCCCATCCTCACTGGGAAGTTGATAGCCAGAAAAAGAAAAAAAAAAAACAACTCTGTTCTACAGAGAGGAACAATGGAGAATAAGCCATTTCACTATTCACTCCCCAGAGGCCTTCATCCTTGCCATCCTCCTCCACACTACCCAAATAGCTAACACACACACACACACACACTCACATGCACACACACACACACACACTCACGTGCACACACGTTATGTTCTGGTCGCTGTTCTCCGTGATTTGCATATTTTAAATCATGTAACTCTCACAATGACCCTAATGAGCAATTACTACTCTGTTTCACCAGTTCCAAGATGCACAATTTCTTTTCACACACTAGCTCCTCTGAAATCAGAACATAGTCAATGGCGTCTTTTGATCACTGTCAGTTAGGCAGCAGTTATGGTGGCTGTGTGTGGAAAACTTTCCCCTGACATTGACACTTTCTAAAAAGATCCAGAGAGTTTCAGCATCTACAGATTTGGAAACTGGTGCCCAGAGAGGTTTAGTAACTTGCCCAAAGTCACACAGTGGATGAGTGATGTTCTGGGGAATCAGCCACGTTTAACAACTGTCCTCTCCCAGACCTCTCCTTAGAAGAAGCATTTCTCCACATCCAAGATCAGGGTCCTCGAAACTTACAGAAGCCCAATCCTTGCCAGAGTGATGGGACTACAAGGACGTCTGCTGAAGCCAGGATGCTTGCTACATTCTTGCCTGGCTAATAATTTAATCTCTCAAAAAGAAACAAGCAGAACTGACAGGATACACCAAATTCTAATCAACTAAGAGGCATGCAGTGGTGAAATGAAAGTGATAGAAGCCTGGGAAGAAAAGGACTTTATCACCCTAGCATTGACAATGTCACAGGAAGGGAGTGGTGAGCGAAAGCTCATAACCTACCAGTTATGTAGGGTGGACCTTGAGAAAGTAGATAGTTTCCAAACAAAGAAAATATAGTAGCCCTGAAAAGATGACTCAAAAATCAATGTGGCCCCTTGAGAAACTCAAAATAGAAAAGAAAAGCAAAGATTGTGATTGATAGCAACAAACAAGGAAAAAGATGGTGGGAGAAGGGGCAGTTCAGTATACTGACAGAACAAAACCAGACAACACACCCCCCACTCAGATCAGATGGTAGAGTGTATGTCAGGAACACCCCAGCCAGAAAGCGTCAAAGCCGAATAGGACCTTTGATGAGAGAGACAGCTGAACGTTTGCCTTCTAAAATCATTCAGGTCTTCCTTAGACAGTCAACAGCCCTGGGAACTGTCTGAATATGGGAGTAGCACCCTGATGCCCGGAGAGGTGGGAGGTACATGGGCCCAGATGAGCTGACTTTCAGTTCTGGGAAAAATTGCTGCTGAAACCCCATGATAAGAGGAGAGCTGAAGATGAGAGATGGATGAAGATTTTCGTGATCTTCCAGACGAAACTTGGAAGGTGGAGACAGTGAAGCAAGTACCGCAATAGACAGGAGCAGGTTGTGATTATAAACAGTTGACGGAGCTGGTCAGACCTGCCCTGTGCAGCCCCCTGGGCTCTCTTGAGTCTCACCCAGCTCTGCCCCCAGGCCAGCTGCAGGGCTGGTGCTGCCCTGCCTGCCACGCTCACATGGGCACCACCTGGTGCCCTAAGCCTAACCTCCCACACCCCACAGAGTGCCCTGGGGCACACTTGCTGCAGGAAGAGCACCCCCAGGCTCCTTCTGGGTGCCTCCCATGCGGAACCAGGAGTGCGGGAGTGTGAACTCCCAGGGTGGAGCTGGAGCTGGAGCTGATGGGTGTTTCTGCTTCCCCTGACAGGCAAGCAGCCCTGAAGTACATTTTGTACAGCTCCTGGGGCAGCCCTGTGGAGCCCAGAGACAGGCAGTGATGGAGGCCAGCTCCCTTTTGCCCACTTCATTCCCTGTCCCACCCTCCTGCTCTCGGGAACAGTCCTCAATAAGATGCCTTCAGCTAATGTTTGTCTCAGAAACTGCTTTCTGCAGAGTGATGGAAAGCTTGGAAAACAGAAAGCCTAAGGCTTCCCTGGTGGCTCAGTTGGTAAAGAATCCATAAGCAATTTAGGAGACCTGAATTCGATCCCTGGGTCAGGAAGATCCCCTGCAGAAGGAAATGGCAACCCACTCCAGTATTCTTGTCTGGGAAATCCCATGGACAGAGGAGCATGGCAGGCTACAGTCCATGGGGTTGCAAAGAGTCGGACATGACTTGGTGACTAAACAAACAAACAAGTCACCCATTCCTATCTCCCTGACTCAACTTCTACAATATTGAGAAATTCCTCATGTGTACACATTGTTTTACATATTTACTCTCATGACCCTATGAACTGTAACCCACCAGGCTCCTCTGTCCACGGACTTCTTTAGGCAAGAATACTGGAGTGAGTTGCCATTTCCTTCTAGAGGAGATCTTCCTGACCCAGGGATTGAAGCCAGGTCTCCCACATTGTAGGCAGACTTTTTACCAACTGAGCCACCAGGGAAGATGCTTACTTTCATGAGTTTCACATAATTTTGTAGATTTCTTTTTCTGAGTTCACATTATATCTACATTTTCCCCCTGTGTTGTTACCGTATATGTTTAAAAAATATAGTATTGCTTTAATGGTGCCAATGCTTTTCTATGGAGAGGATGTATCACAATCGACTTTGCCATTTTCCTGACTCTTGGGCTCTTAGGTCACAGCTGTTAGCATTATGGTGGGGTTATCAGGTCTACGAATTTGAACGACTTCATGGTTCTCAATACATAGCAATAAAATAAATGACTTTGACAGCCTATAAGAGAAAGTGAAGATGCCTAGGAACAAGCATCACTTTGCAAAGAGCAAAGGAAAGCTGGCAGACTCCATTCTCTCTTCTGGCACAAGCACCAGAGGCAAGGGGATTCTGTATATGTCATTGTTTCAGCTTGCACACACTCCGGTCATACTTTATGGACAAAATGGATAAGAATACAGATAGGATCAGAGATGGCTAAATTATCATTCATCAGTTCTACTGATTAAAAAGTTGATGTCCATAAGCCAGGAGATCTTTGGTGGCCTGACTTGTTCAGCATTTTTGTCATTGAACATGGATGAAGAGGCAGATTGCTCTTGTGTCCCAATTAGAGGGATGAACAACATGTTGAGTCAAAAGACAAGACTGGAATAGATCTTGAGAAGTTAGAAGAACGGACTATCGCTCAGCAGGATGAAATGTTACATAAGGCATTTAGTTAAAAAAATCAACTGCATATGGACAGGATGGGGAAGCCCTGCCTTACTTAATAGCTGTTCATGTGAAACAGACCCAGAGACTACAGTTGACCTCAAGCTCAATATGAATCATCTGTGCTGTGTGCCTGCCAAGGAGACTAATATAATGTTGGGCCACGTTAAGAGAAGTATAATATTAAGACCAGGGGAGGAGGCGTTCCCTCCAGGCTCTGATTAATCAGACCACAGTGGGAACATCGAGTCAAGTTCTCTAAGTCAGTTTTTCAGTGAAACATGGCCAAACTCACTTCTTCATAAAGCATTTATTGAATGCCTACTACATGCCCAACATTGTGCTAGCTGGAGGACACACAGATAAATGAGACAAGTTCCTGGCACACACGGGAGTTGCAGCCTAGGGATAGCAACAGTGTTCAGATTTCACATAACATTTAATAATTTAGAAAGCAAAACTTAGAAAGCTAAAATATATTCTGTCAGCTGTGCTTAGGAGCCTTTAAATGTTCTCAGGAAACACAAGGACATCACACACACACTCAAACACACACGCTGTGTGTCTTCATTGATACTGTGGTGGTCTTCATTTGAGGTGGAAAGTTAATACAGATTTCCTCTCCCACCTTCCCTTGCTCCTTGGAAGAAAGGCTATGACAAACCTAAACACCAATATTAAAAAGCAGAGACATCACCTTGCTAACAGAAGTTGATATAGTCAAAACTATTTTTTTTATGGGTTTTTCCCATAGTCATGTACAGATGTGAGAATTGGACCATAAAGAAGGCTGAGCACCAAAGAACTGATGTTCTTGAACTGTGGTGTTGGAAAAGACTCTTGAGAGTCCCTTGGACTGCAAGGAGATCAAACAGGGCAATCCTAAAGGAAATCAACCCTGAATAGTCACAGGAAGGACTGATCTGAAGCTGAAGCTCCAATACTTTGGCCACCTGATATGAAGTGCTGACTCATTGGAAAAGACCTTGATGCTGGGAAAGATTGAGGGCAGGAGGAGAAGGGGACAACAGAGGATGAGATGATTAGATAGCATTACCAACTCAATGGACATGAGTTTGAGCAAACTCTGGGAGCTAATGAAAGACAGGGAAGCCTGGCTTGCTGCAGTCCATGGGGTTGCAGAGTCAGACCTGACTTAGTGACTGAAGAACAACACCTGCCCTCCCAAGCCCATCTAATGTGATTTTGCTCCTCAGTTCCCTTCACCCAGCCCTGTTTGGTCCAACTATCAGGTTGTGGATTCTGCTTACCCTGGCTTTGAGCAGGAATACACTTAGGGTTCCAGTATGAGTTTGCTAGGTGGGAGTGCTAAATTGGCTTCCAGAATCAATCCTTTGAGAATGCTTTCCTGTATTACAGAAGCTGGAGAGCTAAAAACTACATTTCCTAGACTCCCCTAAAGCTATGATTCTGGATGCAAATTAGGTTTTGCCAACTCGATGCAGTTTTTGAAAGGTGGAATTGCAATAAAGGCCATCTTCCTACTACGTCAGCTCTTGCTTTGGGCAAGCAAGTAATCAGGGCCAGCATGTCCCAATGTCCAGTGTCACCAGTAAGAATGACCTACACTCTGGTCACTACATGCAGGTCAGGAAGCAACAGTTAGAACTGGACATGGAACAACAGACCAGTTCCAAATAGGAAAAGGAGTACGTCAAGGCTGTATGTTGTCACCCTGCTTATTTAACTTCTATGCAAAGTACATCATGAGAAACATTGGACTGGATGAAGCACAAGCTGGAATCAAGATTGCCAGTAGAAATTTCAATAACCTCAGATATGCAGATGACACCACACTTATGGCAGAAAGTAAAGAAGAACTAAAGAGCCTCTTGATGAAATTGAAAGAGGAGAGTAGAAAAAGTTGGTTTAAAACTCAACATTCAGAAAACTAAGATCATGGCATCTGGTCCCATCACTTCATGGGAAATAGATGGGGAAACAATGGAAACAGTGGCTTTATTTTTTTGGACTGCAAAATCACTGCAGAT
>NW_011495064.1:13426924-13464381 GCF_000754665.1 Bison bison bison
TTGAGAGTCCCTTGGACAGCTAGAGATCCAACCAGTCCATTCTAAAGGAAATCAGTCCTGAATATTCATTGGAAGGACTGATGTTGAAGCTGAAACTCCAATACTTTGGCCACCTGATGCAAAAAAGTGACTCATTGGAAAAGACCCTGATGTTGGGAAAGATTGAAGGCAGGAGGAGAAGGAGACGACAGAGGATGAGATGGTTGAATGGCATCACCGACTCAATGGACATGAGTTTGAGTAAACTCCACGAGTTGATAATGGACAGGGAGGCCTGGTGTGCTGCAGTCCATGGGGTCGCAAAGAGTCAGACACGACTGAGCGACTGAACTGGTCACCACATCACAGGATTGACTGAGGAGCTGACCACTGCTTTCACCTTGTGGGGACCCAGGCTGATAAAGCTACCAGAATGTGGAGAATGTGGGTCACTGTGGCAAGAGAAACAAAGAATACAGAAAATTACACCATAGCACTTAAAGCTTCCACTAGGAGATGACACGTAAATCACAGAGTCTCGTGATCACTTAACTCTGGGGGCAGAGAAAGCTCATCCTACCACGTGACTGGGGGAGAAGTGGAGCAGTCTGGTGAAACCCGAATGAGCAGCACACTAGTCATCAGCTTCCGGAATACTGCAGGGCAGTTGTGGAGTGGCCGGGGTGCTTCCTCAGTCCCAATTGCTCAGCAACCTCCAGCTTCCTGGCCGCCTTGGTCTTGGGAGACGAGGAGCCCCCTGGCCACATCCAGGAAGGATTTCTCAGGAAGGATTACCTGGCAGGATCAGGTAATCAGGTGATTAGGTAATTAGGTGATTACCTAATCACCTGATTACCTGTGTTTGATCCCTTCCACTTAACATCGCTTTGGTATCATCTATTTCCTACTGATCCCTGATGGTCACAAGCTGCCTGACTGTGTGCTCTGCCCTGGCCTCCAAGACTGCCACCCTCAGCACCATCCTCCTTTAACCCTGAGCACAGTCCTTCGAGGTTGCTGGGGAGGCCTCCTCAGCTCCTTGTTTACTGAGAGAAAAAGCAAGACCCATGGAATTTGAATAACTCATCCAGGGTCGTAGAATCAGACAGTGGCAGAGCTGGGTCGCAAACCCAGCTTCTTGCAGTTTTGTGCCCTCCACTGAACCACGTCTAAACCACATTGTGCAGAGAAGCACATCACAAAGAGAGGATCCAAAGGGCTGGACACAAGGTCTCACGAGGAAGACTAAAGACAACTTAGGGGGAGCGGTAGCCAAAAGAGTTGACTTAAAATACTATTAATGCGCTTATGTAAAATCTAGAAAAATGATGCAGATGAACCCATTTCCAAGGCAGGAATAGAGATCCAGATGTAGAGAACAAAAGTGTAGACACAACAGGGGAAGAGGAGGGAGCAGCAGATTGGGAAATTAGGATTTACATATATGCACTACCATTGGTAAAACAGACAGCTAGTGGGAAGCTTCTGTAAAGCACAGGGAACTCAGCTCAGTGCTCTCTGATGACCTGGGGCGAGGGGATGGCGGTAGGAGAGATACATGCATATGGCTTATTTACTTCATTGTACAGAAGAAACTAACAAAGCACAGTAAAGCAATTCTATTACAATTTTTAAAAACACTTTAAGGGTACTGAAGCAGACTGCATTTTCCAAAAAATGGTCCCAGCAATATTTCCGGTCCCACATGCTCCTCCCTGAAAACAGAGAGACACACTCAGCAGACTGAAATGAGAGTCGAGGAGAACCAGCAGGCCATGGTCACCATGGTCCTGGCAGGGGCAACCTACCAAAGAGACTTTGGAAAGAAAGGCGAGGTGGTTACTGGAACTTCTGGCAAAAGAAACCGTCATCTGCTGAGATGAGAAACTTTAGAGGAAGAGTGATTTGGGAAGGAGTTGATGAGCTTATTAATGGATTTATTGATTGTGGGGAGTTAAAATGATTTTAGCTACAAGGAACAGAATACCTAACCGGAAGTGATTTAGAATAAAGCTGTGTGTTTACTCATGTAGCAATAAGCCCAGAGATCCCAGGATTAGTTCATCTGTCCAATCAAATAATCAATGATGCAACATACTTTGCATATAGAAGTTGTTCCCTCATGGTCACAAAGGCTGCTGAAAGTCTAGACACTACCTCTGGATGCAAACTTCTGGCCAGAGAAGAGCAGAGTTTCCATTCATGAGCCTGTTTTAGTGGAGAGGAGAATTTTTCCTATGTCTTTTGATCAGGATGAAGTCATATGTCCATGTCTTAGCTGCAAGGGAGGCTGGAGAACAACCAGGTGACTTTTACAGCCCCTCTGTGGGAGGTAGACTAGAGTCTGATCTAGTGAAATTCAGGAAGCATAAAAATGGAAGCTCTGAGTCTGGTGGTTCTTGAGAGAACAGTTCAGCCCCAGACACACGAAGAGACCTGGAACCCAGATGCAAAGAACTGTGCTTCCCCAGGGCGTTGGGGCACCAGAGAAATAGCTACAGTGCTTGGTCAAGGGAGAAAGCTGAGACTGAACCAAGGAGACAATTATGAGAGACAGTTCCCCTTTTGCTGAGGACAAGCTGACTTGAGGCCGGGGGGTGGATTTCTCATTCCCCTGAGGCCTCTCTGTGGATTGCCTATGCCCATGGTGGGGAAACCTGCTGACCAGGCTATGGCAGGGAAATGATTAGAGGAGACAGAGAAGGAAAGAGCTTTCACCTCATGCTGGGGAAGTGATCCCAGTAGGTGGTTACCTGGAGAAGCAGCCTCTGAGGAAGTAGGACTTTTAAATGGACTTGGGCGAGATGGGTTCATATCATGGGTTCTTCTAGGTTCACCTGAGGCTGAGCCCTAAGCTCAAACCAGCTGAAGGAGCCCAGTCTGGTTGGAGCCTATTGCAGAACCCTACTGAAGAACATTCATGCTGAGAGCACTGCCCGGGGGCTCAGGGACTGGGTAGGATCCAGCACTGATGGCTGAAGCCCAGCTTGGATCATGGTGTCTGTGTGGAGGCAGTGGTGGTCACCAGCATTCTGCTCACCCCACAACTGTCCTCACCCCCTTGAAGGGAAGAAGGGCCCTGGGGCTAGTTCTGAACAATGAACTATCTCATCCCCACCTTGTGAATGTCTGCTGATGAGAAGACAGAGCCCCAACTCAAAGCAGCCTGCAACAAGAGTGGATGATAGCTACTCTGAAGAGTCCAGCTGCAGTTTGAGTGACAGAATAATAAGACTTTGCTTATAGTAAAATTCTGGGGCTGTTTGACACTGCAGTATAACATCACATATTTTTACCAGTACACAGTATGTGCTTGATATCCATCCATTTAAATTATAGCTGCTGCTGCTGCTGCTAAGTCGCTTCAGTCGTGTCCGACTCTGTGCGACCCCATAGACAGCAGCCCACCAGGCTCCCCTGTCCCTGGGATTCTCCAGGCAAGAACACTGGAGTGGGGCGCCATTTCCTTCTCCAATGCATGAAAGTGAAAAGTGAAAGGGAAGTCGCTCAGTCGTGTCCGACTCTTAGCGACCCCATGGACTGCAGCCTACCAGGCTCCTCCGTCCATGGGATTTTCCAGGCAAGAGTACTGGAGTGGGGTGCCATCGCCTTCTCTGAAATTATAGCTACTGACTGATTATTTGACCCTGGGCCAGTTCTTTTCTCTCTAGGCCTCAGTGTCTCCATCTAAAACCTGGGAGTGTTTACACTTGCTTTATTTATAGGATTGTTGCAAGGACTGAATATGGCAATACTTGGCTTGGTATGAGACACAGACAAATCTTGTTCATGTCACTTCCATTTCCATGAATAAGACATAAAGAGGTAGGCAGCAAGGACCCTGACCTGGAGAGTGTCCAGTTTCACTCGTGGCTCCAAGTGAGCTGGTTTCTGTGACATCCCTGAGGGTGGGAAATGACACCGCCTAAGGACTGGCTGAATGTATGGCTGGAGCGTCCCAGTTTTTTGGCTGGCGCATCTTAAAAGTGGAGAGGAGAGGTCTGCCCTTCCCAATTTGGCAGGGCTTCCCAAGCCTCTTCTTCCTCATCTCAAAAATGGGTGTAACTCAAGAAGTCTTCCTAAGCGGTGCCCACTTTTCTCCTTTGCCCTCCCATCCTCCAAGTTTCCTCCAGGAGGGAAGTCAGTGGTTCATGACTGCCCCAGCTGCTCCTGTCATTCTGGACATCCATCTCAAGAGGTGGGGGAGAGTTCCAGAAGAACTCTGCCAGCTCTGGGTCCTCTTCCTTGCTTGGGCTCAGAACTCTTGGTTCTGAGGTTGCTGCTGTTTCCATGTGTCTGGCTGTGGGCAAGGAGACTTAGGAGGGGCAAGTGATAGCTTGATCAGTCCCTGGGGGGAGATGGGGACTGAGGGGGTGGACTGTGAGCTGGGTGGAGGGAAGCCATCCCGAGGCTAGGCTGAGGAGGGAGAGCCTGTCGCAGAGGGCCAAGTTCAGGCCCATAGCCCACTCCAGGTGCCCAGTGGCATCTGAGTGATTCTGGAAACAAGACTCTGGGGCTCAAGTTCTTGACTGGGTAGTCCTGGACAAATCACTTATGACTCCTCTGTTTCCATCTCTGGAAAATGAAGCACACACCTGTCTCACAGGCCACATGGTGAAGGACTGTGCAGTGCTGTACTTTCAGCAGTAGGTAAAGCCTGCAGTCTGCTGGGGCAGCCTACTGGGAAAGGCAGCAGAGCAGGGGATGAGGACTGGGCAACGGCTGACGGATGACCCTGCTGAGGACGGAGGGGCTGGATTCCAGGGCAGCGGGGAAGCAGGGGGCAGGAGCCGGGGACTGCTGGCTGCGCTGGCACCAGGCATCCGTTCCTCGCATCTCACTTGGCCTTGGAGAGCAGCAGAGCTGGCCTCCCTCCCCAGCTGTTCCTCCTGCTCCAGATAAATTGTTTCCGCCTGAGCCGCCTCCTCCTCCCCCAGCCCTCTTCCTGTTGCAACACCTCAGCCGGCAGGGCAATAAACACCGGCCCTATCTCTCTCCACCAGTCTCTGGCTTCCTGCCTGCACAGGCTAACCCTCCTCCAGCCCAGCCTGGCCAGATGTGCCAGTGGCTTTCCCAGCTGTTCCCTTGACCCTTGAGTCAAAGCTCTCTACGTCTAGGGATTGCCTTTGGCCCTCCCCACCCTCTCCTTTCTCCTCCACCATCCTATGAGGATGGGAACTGAGAGGGTCCCAGGCTGCCTTTTCATTGTGGTTTTCTCTCACCTCCAGCTCCTTAGCAGCCTCTATAGACTCCAGCATTGATGCCCACCATGTCTTCATTGTGCCCCCAGCACCTGCTTCCCAGATTCTCCAGTCTGGTTTCCCCCCAACCCCCCTACAGGTACCCAGGCCCTCCAAGTGTTCCAGAATCCTCCTGACTGGGATAAGACAAGCCCACCTAGATGAGGTGCTCCAGACCCATCTCCTCCTCCCTCCCAAGGGAGGAGGGTTCCTTCCAGGGTCTCTATCATGGCCTCACCTTCCCAAGGGAGGGTTATCTCCATTTGTCCTACCCTGGCCCTGGCCCTGAACCCCATCCACAGCCATTCTTCCAGAGCGAAGGGGGCTTCTCTTCTTTCCTGGTCTCCAGAGGTGCTGGGGGGCAGTCCTGCTGTTAGCTAGGAAAGGAATAGGGCCCTTTACGGTCCTGAATAGGATTCTGGAGATTGTGGCCCAACCTTCCAGGCCTCCATGTCCTGACCTGATCACCAGGACACAGCTCCATGGCTGCCCCACTTCCCTGATAGACGGCAAAGATGCCCATATCTGTCTGTTCAGATGACCCAACAGGACATTGGTGGATAGTCCCAGACCTCTCTCTGTCACACACACACACACACACACACACACACACACGCACACACGCATGCCCATGCACACGCACACACATCTCAGAAAGCCAGGAAGAAAGGCGGGGGAGCAACACGCCTAACCAACTCCTCTAGCAGCACACGTTTGATGCAACTGTGGTTAAGAGCATGATGAAAAGACCACCTGGATAAACTGTGAGAAGACGCTTCTGCTAGAATTCAGGGGAAACCTGAGTGCCAGCTAAGGAGGAGACTTCCTCCCAGAGGTCAGGGCCACCTGGGCTCCTGCCCCTGAGGGTCAGAGCGTGCTGAGCTTCTCTCCACCCAGCCTCTCCAGAGCTCACCCTTGGTCCTCTGTCACCTCCCCGTCCCTTCTCTACAGCTCTGGAGATCTTTCCTCACCCCATGGCTTCCTCATTCCTCACAAGTCATGGTACCTGAACTGATGGCACAGGCTGGGTAAGCTGATTAGAGAAAATGACGACTAGAGAAAGGGAAGTAGAAATCATTCTCACCACCTCTCTTTTTGTATAGGGATGTAATTGAGTCCCAGAGGTAGTAGCTGGCAGTGACAGTACAAGGATCTACTGAATATTTGCTGTGGACTGAGCATTTCACATCAATTACCTTATTTAATCCATGGGGTCACAAAGAGTCAGACATGATTGAGTGGCTGAACTGAACTGAATCCACACAACAATCCCCTGAGAAAAGTACTGTCATTCTTCCCATTCTACAGACCTGAAAACAGTCTTGGTAAGGTTACATGCCTTGCCCCAGGATACCCAGCTACTAAGTGTTGTAACAGAGGTTCTGACCCAAGCTAGCTCGATGCCTTAAACCCAAGCTGTGCTGCCTCTAGTGTAGAAAAGGGCTTTGGGAAGCAATTGGTCCAAAGTTGCACAACAAATTTGGAGAGCGGCTGGGCCCCCCACCCAGGATGGGCCGTAACTTGCTGCCCATCTTTAGGAGTCAGGTCCTCAGTGGGCAATTGCTGATGATGAGGACAGGGCCAGACTTGGCCTGAAGGCTTCCTGCTGGCCCTCTCAGATCCCAGCTCAGCTGAGCTCTGGGGGAATGTCAGAGCTGGGAGCCGTGGGAGTTGAACTCCTCACAGAGACCTGGTCAAGGTCACAGGTGAGCCGGAGGCAGAATCTAACACTCTAACCAGCCCCTCCCAACTCTGGTTCCAACCCTGCCAGAGTGGGCCAGGCCTTCCCAAGGTGACATCAGCTCCAAGAGTATTTTGGCGGTCAAGTCTCGATGGCAAGTCCCAACAAGTCCTCTTTGAGGGGTTAAGATTAGCACAGGGACCTCAGCTATGACTCATGGAGGTGACTGGGGTCAGGTCAGCCTGGCTCCCATTACCAGTCTCCTCTGATTCACCAGTGGAAAAAAATGGTCCAAGATGTTTTCCTGGCTACCAGCTTCCTCTCTCTGCTTCCTAACCAACTGGGCAATGCAGAGCAGGGGCGGGGCCCTCCATTTCTCAGGCTCAGAGCCTGGGCTACCAACAGTGACTGGGGATTCCCTTCTTTGGGGTCCACTCTGATGTACCCCAAACCTTCTCTCATTTTATTAATATCCATCCTCCCCATCTAAATAGCTTAAGCCCAGTTTTCTGCTTCATAGGGAAACCCCAGGTCAGGTGGTGGCCTGGTGCAGCCAGCTCTGCCCATGCCTTGCTGTGGCTGCTCAGATTTCACTGAACATTTGGAGTTATGATATGGCTTCAATCCAAGAATAAGAGATGCACCATTTGTATGTTTCATGTCACTTTCACAGTCTTAAATCCACAAAGGGCTCAGTGACCAGGAATTACCTGTGTGTGTGGAAAGAGAGCTTGGGAAGTACAGATCTGGATACCTCATAGGGATCCAGGGCCCTGCCTTCAGAAATCTCAGATCAGGGCTGGCAGAACTCAACTTCCCCATCTGTAAGACGGGCATTTGTACTTGACAGCCTGTTAGTGTCTCAGCCTCAGGCTGGCTTTCCCAGTTCCAGCTACTCAAGTGCACTTGCCTTTTAAGACACAGACTTAGCTTGTCTGAGAGTTCCTTGGATACCAAGGAGATCAAACCAGTCAATCCTAAAGAAAATTAGTCCTGAGTATTCAATGGAAGGACTGATGCTGAAGCTGAAGCTCCAATACTTTGGCCACCTGATGTGAAAGACTGACTCATTGGAAAAGACCCTGATGCTGGGAATGATTGAAGATAGGAGGAGAAGGGGACAACAGAAGATGAGATGGTTGGATGGTATTACCAACTTGAGGAAATTCTGGAAGTTGGTAATGGATAGGGAAGCCTGGCGTGCTGCATTCCATGGGGGTCACAAGAGTCAGACACGACAGAGCAGCTGAACTGAACTGAAGCTTCCTTCCCAGTCTGCATCCTGGAGGCATCTGTAGAGGGGAGCAAAGGCCCTTCAGCATCCCTGGTGAGCACTGCCCTCTATAGAGGGCAGGAAAGAAGAAGCAGGAGGAAGGGAGATGTTAATTTCTTGTGAAACCATGTGATTTCTGCCAAGAGCCATCAGATATGGTCCCAGGCCCCCAACCCAACTGCCCTCAGGCTCTGGTTCTGGTTGGCGCTGTCCCCAAAGGCTTCAGAGTCCCTGGCATAGGGGATGTGGTGGTAACCACAACACTCACTCTTCCTTCTCTCCTCTTCTTCCCTGAGACTGCATGGAGACATGGGCCCTGAGGAGCTGTGAACCATGAATGGAATAGTCTGCAGGGCCTGGGGTTTGGAATATATGAGTTTATGGGCACCCCTGGAACCACCATGGAAAAGGACTGACCCAGTTCCTCCCCAGGACTGGGTGAAGTGAACAAAGGCCATTGGGGAGCAGGCCTTCGGAAAGCTCTCTTCCAGGGAGGCAGGGAGCAGGGGGGCACTGGGGGTAGGCCTGGGCAGGGAGGATGGGTACTGCTCACCCCTTGCCTCACGCTGGGCAAAGCTGGCAGAGGCCAGAGAGGGCTGAGCACCATCTCTGCAGCTGCAGCATCCCTGGGACAGCCTGCTCTCCCTGGAGCCCAAAGGCTAATTGGACAAAGCAACCAGTCCAGGAGAAAACAGCAAGGCAGAATGGCTTTCAAATGCTCCAGCCCTTAGTGGGCACAGCTGGTGGCAGTTCTACAAATCCACAAAGTGTGTGAACAGATACTCCCGTCAGTCAGGGGCTCATCACACAGAAGGCAGCTGGTAGCCATTGCTTGGGCTTGAGCTGGGAGGTGACGAGAAGCCATGGGATGGGAGTAGGGTGGGCAGAAGAGGGCTTTAGGTAGTGTCAGGGACAAGAGGGAGAGCTATATAGAAGAAAGGGTGATCAGGAACCATGGATCCAGAGGGAAGAGTGAGGGGCTATGGATGTCAAGACAAATCCACTCCACTGGGCTCTCCTCACCCGTAGACAAGTGGTCTCTGCAGCCCCCAGTCACAGGCTGCTGGGGAAAATCGGTCCTCAGGATGGGTGGCAGGGTCCAGCCTTGCTGGGTGGCTGCACCTTACAAAAACCAGGCTGAGCCAGGGTGCAAGGCAGTCTGTGTCCTGGGGAAGGGAGGCCACACACGGGGTGGGCTCGAGCCAGGGCAAGAGGTTACCTTGCTGGCTCACCCCAGGCCTCGGGGCAGGTCTGGTTGTGCTGCCCAAGGCCACCCCTTGGGTGGGGAGCACAGCTGGCCTGCCTGGAAAAGCCCAGCATAGGCTGCATTCTTCTCACTTCATTCCTGTTGCCCCCAGGGACCGGCAGGGCCAGCCCAGGTCAATCCAGCTGACAGCCCTCAGAAAAGGACGCCCCCTCCACTCACGCCTACACAACCCTATCTTGTTTACACTGCTGTTCCAGGTCTGAACATGGCAGGATGCAGGGGAAGGATTTGAGGGGGGCCTCATAGCACGATCCAGGAGGAAATCTACTGCTCAGGACCGTCCCCAGAGTCACAGACCCTCTCTCCTCCAGTGAGGGATAGCAGGTAAGGATTGGGAGTGGCGGGGAGGAGGTTGTCTCTCCAAAAGCATGCATCCTTATCCCTGATTTGATAAGCTGGTCCCAGGATGGGCACATGAGTAGCAGACCCAAGCACCTCAGTTGAAGTGGCAGAGGTCTCTCTGACATCTGAAGGAAACCTCTGGGGCACCACTGTCAGTCTCCACACCTGCTTCATGGTAGGAGCTCCCCATGGCTTTGCAGACATGACCAACTCATCCATCCATCTGTCCATCCATCCTCCCATCCATTAATAAACTCATCTGACCTCCTGCTCCTCCCTTTTCCTACCCCGACTTCCTTCACCCTGAACTTCCTTAGTACCTTTTGGTCTGTGAGGCTTCCAGTCCTTGACACAAGCTGTGTCCTACAACCAAGCCTACTTGACCCCAGAAGCCCCTACTTGCCCATCCAGTCTCAGCTCAGGCATGACCTTTTCCAGGAAGCCTTCCTGGGCCATGTGCTGTTCCTCTGGGCTCCCACAGTCCCCTGGGCTTCTCGCATTGTAGCATGTCTCATGCTGAGTTGTCATTGCCAAGATGAACAAATGGACTCTTCATTGTGTGCCTGCTGCATGGTGAGCCCTCTGCAGGATGCTGGGGACAGGCGTGATGAAGCACCAGCCCCTGCCCATCCCCACAGTTTATAGGGAGAGGCAGGTACCTGAATTACTACAGAAAGTGGTGACCTTGTTCACGCCTGAGGCTGACTGTCTGCAACTTTCGAGTCAGCTTGGTCATCGTCACCATGATCACCACTACCATCTCTTTTTCCAAACAGCTTTATTGAGGTATTCGTCTTTGTTGTTGTTTTCACCAAGTCTTGTCCAATTCTTCACAACTCCACGGACTATAGCCCTTCAGGCTCCTCTGTCCATGAGATTTCCCAGGCAAGAATACTGAATTGCCATTTCCTTCTCCAGGGGATCTTCCTGACCCAGGGACTGAACCCACATCCCTTTCATTGGCAGGCGGATTCTTTACTGCTGAGCCACCAGGGAAGTCTTCACTGAGGTATAACTAATGTATAGTAAACAGACCTATTTAAGGTGACAGTTGGACCATTTCTGATATCTGCATACCGTCACCACAGTCAAAATAATGAACACCTCTGTCCTCCTCAAAAGATAATGAACACCTTCATCCTCTTAAAACATTTCCTCCTGCCCTTTGTCATCCGTCCTCCCACCCCTCCCAGTCCCTTCCCTGTCCCCAGACAACCTCTGCTCTGCCTTCTGTCACTATAGATTAGTTAGCATTTTCTAGAGTTTTATATAAGTGGAATCATACAGCATGTGCCCTTTTTTGGCCTGGCTTCTTTCACTCAGCATAATTATCTTGAGCTCTGTCCAAGCTGTGGCATGAATCAGTCGTTTGTTCCTTTTTATTGCTGACTAGTGTTCCACTGGATGGATTTACTGGAGATGTTTATCCACGCACCTGTCGATGGGTGTTTGGGCTGTTTCCATCTTGAGGCTACTCCAGATAAAGCTGCCCAACACCTGTGTGTGTCTCTGCAGAAGCCCTTGTGTGGATGGGTGCTTTCCTGTCTCTCATCATCATCCTTGACACGGATTCGCCCTCCAGCGTGGAGGCTAGGGGCCTGGCCAGGAGGACCTCCTGAGAAGGCAGGAGGCATGGAGCAAGGAAGAACACACACAAGCAAGACTGCCTAAGGCCTTGTCAGGTCCCCAGGGGCAGTGAAAGGACTGTCTGGCTACCTGGGAGGTGCCAGATCTTACACAACCCTCAGGCCCATCAGGGCTCCTGACCTCTTTACCAGGGTTGCTGTCTCCACACACAGCTGATTACAAACAAAAAAAAACATTTTAGAGTCCTCCTCACTCACACCCTGTTTAGAACAGACAAGTGTCTACCATCACATTCTTCTCCCTCTGGGGTAAGGAAATGTCCTTCTCTCCCTACAGCTGATTCCTTTCTTTCTTAAATTTACATACACACACACACACACACACACACACACACACACTCCTCTGTAACCCACGGAGAAACAGACAGGTTTGGAGCTGCAGGGCTGAGGGCTGCGAAGGCAAGAGGGCCCTCAGAGATGGGCTTCCTGGCAGAGACAGTGGGTTTTGCCCTAAAGGCTCATGTTCCTGCCCTGGAGCAGTTTCTCTGGCCAGACTTCAGGTGACGGTGGAGCCACTGAGAGAGCAGCTGATACGGAGGACTTTGAAAAACCCCACCAGTATCTGAGCTGCTTTAAACGTGCAGCCTAATCCCCTCCCTCTGGACCTTGGACCCAGCATTTCTCTGCACCCAAACCTCCCACTCTGACTCTCCCTGCCTTCTCCCTGCAGTTGGGGTCACCACTTGGACACGCCGATCTTCAGACCCACTCTCTCCCCAGCTCACTCTGCCACAGGCCACCCCCTCTTTACCTTGGGCCTCCTCATCCTCAAAGTGAGCTGTCTACTCCCAAGGCCTTTCTCACTCTGTCCTCTGTTTGTCTTTTGATCAAGTCCCTCCCTCAACCTGAACTGCCAACCTTAGCTCTTTTTCACAAGGCCTGTGACCTGAAGTCACCCCCTTGCAGAGCCTCAGAAGGAGAGAATAGGATTGTCAGCATCGCAGAGACTGCCTCAGTCTCCCCATCTGCCTGCAGTCAGAACAGTGTTGAGCCCCGGGTCGGGGCTCAGCTTTCAGTTACTCAGGGATCAGGCTGCAGTGTTAGAACAAGGGACACGGAATCACCGGGCTTGAGGAAGTGAGAAGAGGCAGGAACAAGCTACTGCCGTGTCTTTTCCTTTGGAGTGAGTCCCCAGGAGCCAGAAAGGGGCAGAGTGGGGCTAGAACTCAAGAGCCCTCCCTTCTCATTGGGTGCTTGTCCCACCCTTGCATCAAAACATCACATCTCAATAAATGCTCCCCACAGTTAACTTGGGGCACTGGTGCCTGAAGGTCAGAAAAGACAATCAGTTGGGGGGTGGGGAAAGCCATCTGTGAGGACACCACAGAAAAAACTGTCAGGACTAGTCAAATATGAGGACTGGAGGTGTCTAATCTCAAATACAGAGAACACGCTCTGGGCGCCCAGTCGAGGAGAAGCACGCTGCAATCCCTGGGGCCTGGAGGGCTTCTTGGATGAGCCCGGATGGGAGCTGGCCTGGAAGAGCAGGCGAGTGGGAGGAGCGCAGAGCACAGCTCCCTCAGAGGGCCGGTGGGCTGGGCCCGCACCGCTCTGTCCCGCTACATCCACCAGTGCCACCTTGGCCTCCTCTTCCTTCAGCTTTCACCCTCTGGGGGCTCCTTGCATCCTTCCCCCAACCTCCAGCCCCCGCCCCCAGGTCTCCTCTTCGGGAAATCCAGGGGGTCGGCATGCAGACGTGGCTGGGCACCCACACTTTGCCTTTCCTGTTTGAGGCTGGCGTCAGGTCTTTATCGGGAAATGACCATCCTGGGCCTGGCTGCAGCCCTGCTCCCTGCCTCTTGCCCTCTCATACCAGGCAGTCACCTGAGGCTCCAAGGCCCTTTGGGTGGGGCAGGTGAGAATGTGATGATATGGAGATATTATTGCCTTCAGCTATAAATACCCCAGCCACAGAGGTGGGGTTGCTGAATATAGCATCTGGTCATCGGTCCTGACGTCTGTGTGTTTGTATCACCATCACCTTAGAAGCTTCTTAAAAATACGTGTGCCCAGGCCACACCCTGGAAACTGAGTCAGAACACCCAGGACATGTTGTGAGGAGGCATGTTTATACTTTTAACATTCACCAGCTGATTCTGATGTCCTTCACACGGCCCCACCTTCCCCTGAGTGGAAAACAAAAGAGGTTGAAGGACAAGAGAGCTTTGCCACCTGGCCTCAGGACTTCCCCATCCAGTCAGCTCTGGGCAGCCCCAGGCACTTCGGCCTCCTCTGGACCTTCGGGAGGCATGGAGGCCTCCTCACCCTCCTCATCTTTGGCTTCAGGGTCATCACCCTGCAAAGTCTCCATCAAAGCGGCCCTTCTCCCCTCTCGGGTCCACAGTCTCAGTCCTGTGGGCTTTTCTGCTGCTCATTCTCACTCACGTCTTGTAAAACCCACAGCCTTGGGCTCCGTAACTGGTGTTCTTGTTTCAGGTCAAATTTGAACCACTTCCATTCAAAAGTGCTTTTTTGCCCTTTTTTTTTACAAAAGAAAACAAAAAACAAGTTATGTTTTAGATCCTCTCCCAGCTATTCTAGATCATCCTTCTTCTTCCCCAGCTCTCCACTCCCCTTGCTCCAGGATCCTTCCCTCTGGGGATAATGGTGGTGGTTTGAAGCCTCTGCCCCCTCCACCATCCCTGCTCCTCGTCCCATGGTCACCCCCACTGCAACAACCGCTATCAATGCTTAATCCCTGTTTCCATGACTGCCACTGTCTCTGCTCCCTCAGTTACCAACATCATGAGAACTACTATGCCTGCCCTCACCTTCTTTACAACATCTACCTGGGCATTGACTGACATCCTGCCCTGACCTTCACTTGAGCCTGACTTGGCTTTGTGGTTGATGCCTCTGTCTTGCTTCAACTGCTCTTGTCCAGTAACTTGCAGGGGCTATCCAGTCTGCTGGAGGCGATGACATCCCCACGGACCCCAGACTACTGGAGAGACCTACTCTCAAGGGCTGCACAGTGGAGAAGATCCTTCATTGATTACCCACATTGATAGAGACCTGAAGGAGATATCATCTTAAGGAACCTCTAGACTGATGGACGGAGAACGCAATGGCACCCCACTCCAGTACTCTTGTCTGGAAAATCCCATGGGTGTGGAGGAGCTTGGTAGGCTGCAGTCCATGGGGTCGCTAAGAGTCAGACATGACTGAGCGACTTCACTTTCACTTTTCACTTTCATGCATTGGAGAAGGAAATGGCAACCCACTCCAGTGTTCTCGCCTGGAGAATCCTAGGGATGGTGGAGACTGGTGGGCTGCCGTCTATGGGGTCGCACAGAGTCAGACACGATTGAAGCGACTTAGCAGCAGCAGCAGCAGACTGATGGAAGAAGTGTCTCCATACGGAGGTGGAGGCATTTCCTTAAGAATCTCCCTCCCCATGTCGACAGGAGGGCCTTCCCAGAGAGCCATCTTCTGACAGGTGGACTCTCTTTAGGGAGGCCTTTGACTAATGGATAAAGACCATAACCTAAGGAAGTCAGAGACTGCTAACAGGTGCAGAAGGAATGCAACTGCTAAGGAACGGACGTGCCTTACCGAGGCTCTCATTTGAGAAAACAGGGCTAAGATGTGTACTGAAAACTGTAGTGAAAAGTGCCACGGAACAGTGGAATGGCCCTTGGCCTGCTGCAGCTGCCACATCGGGGTGGCCACCTGGTAAGGCCTCCTGAAGAAGGTGGCTCTGGGCTGAGTGAGCCCCTTGCAGCTCCCGCCCCAGGGCTCTGGCTCCCTCAGTGACAACCCTGCCCATCGCCAGCCTGGGAGTAGCTTGAGGGTACATGCTGGACTCACATTGTTTCCATGGCCACTCCCTGTTTCCAGGTTGTGTCACCCCTGCCTGACGCCAGCCCCTGCCCGACGCCAGCCCCTGCCCGACGCCAGCCCCTGCCCTGGCAACCCTGAGTGCAGACTCAGAGACCAGGAGTACTTGGAGCTAGGAATGTGTGGAGAAGTGCCCCCTGGCAAGCCAGTAGAGAGTCTGCTTTTCCCAAAGGTGAGAGAAGATGACTTGGGAGTCCAGGTGTCTGTCGATGAGCTGGACCCTGACCAGGAGACACCATCATTTGGGGACTTTTCCTACCATTACATTCAACTGTGTTCAGCCCCTCTCTTGTCCCTCAGGGTTTCAAGTTTCTTCTTCAAAATCTCACTAGAAACGTATTCTCTCCAGGAAATCATCCCTGTTTTTTTCCCTTAGAGAACAGAGTTCAAAATGTCATGGGGGCACTTATTTGTCTTATAGTCATTCTACTACCAGTTACAGAATAACTCCAACTCCCACCTCAATCAGAGCCTGGCCTCACACTGATCCTAACACTGACTGTGGACTGAATCGGACTGTAGCCAAGGGTAGATTCTAATCCTGGACTGTAACCCAGCACCCAACTCCACCTGCGGTTTAAAAAATATATATTTTTAATTGGAGGAAAATTGCTTTACAATATTGTGTTGGTTTCTGTCATACATCAACAAGAGTCAGCCATAGGCATATACATGTCCCCTCCCTCTGGAACCTCCCTCCCACCTCCCAACCCCGTCCCACCCCTCCAGGTTGTCACAGAGCACTGGGTTTGAGCTCCTCACATCCTACTATCTGCTGGCTTTTAGAGAAAGTCATTGGTTGCTAAGGGAAACCAACGAAGAAGCTATGGAGGCCAGACTCAGCCTCTCTGAGGCAGTTATCATTTTCACACACAACAACTGCTTCCACAAAGACGTGTGTGCGTGTGTGTGTCCTTTATTCTATTTAGGATTCCTTTCATCACAATTCTATCCCTACTTCTCCAGGGAACTGAGGAAATTAGGAAATGGATCTCGGGTTACCAGGAGAGGAAGTCTGCACTGGAGTGCAAGGGAGGCCCGCGGCCCCCTAGTGGGGCCCGGATGTCACTGCACCAGCCGCATCTCCGGCGCTCAGGGCAGAGCGGGCAGTTTTAGTGGTGCTGAGTAGGCGGCAGCCACTAGGACACGCCCTTCGGAGCTTCTGTTTGTCACCTCAGGCAGTGACCAGCATGAATGACACCCTCCTCAATTCATCTCTCCCCCCGCTCCCACCAGTCCAGACCCTCACTCCCCAGCCACACCATCCTTGGGTGGCTCTCCTCTGTCCCTCTCTCTTTCCACATCATTTCATTCTCTCTCCATCTCTCTCCCTCTCATTCTCCTTCTCTCATTTTCTTACTTCCAATCTCTCTACTTTTTCACATCATCTCTCTTTTTTCTCATCCAGTTTCTCTGTGTCCCTCTTTTGGTCCCTTCCTTTTCTCAACAAAATATTAAACTTACCATATTTGTTAGCAAAGTTTAGTTTCACCTGATGTTAAAAGGCTCCACAAACCCATGCAATCACAAATCTGGCCTCTTTAACCAGAAATATGAGCTGCACTTTCTCTTGTCTTTTCTACAGCAGAGTTTGGCTCATTGCAAAATCCAAAAATACCGGATGGAGAGAAGCTTTGGAGATTCAACCTTCTTGTTAAACAATGGAGTAAATTTGAGACCCCATAAAAAGAAGGATATTTCCTTGGGCAGTCTTGCCTATTAATGGTGAAGTTAGAAGCCTGACCACTACCCTATCCCCATTAAGACTGTGCCTTTTCCTCTCTAAGGAAAAGTCTCTGGTCCATCCATACCTTTTGGTTTTAACTGAATTTGACTTATTTTTTAGGTCAGTGATCTAAGACTAGAACATCTGATAATCTTTAAAAACATAAAGACATGTCTAGAACTATGGGGGCAGTTTCCCAACGTGGGAAAGGGAGGATGAGACCATGTGAGCTGAATCAGAAGGAAATAGCAAAATGATGAGACTTGGTCCAAATTTATGGAGATCTGAACTTGATGACAGTTAACTAGATGGATGAGTAGATGGACAAACCAACTGAGATCTGAATAAGACAATAATATGAGTACCGATGTCTCATCTCTGCTCACTTTACCCAAGATTGTCATTGATGTGATCAAAATATTAGAAATGTGGAAATAGGAAATGCGCAGGATCACTGATAATATGGAAGAGCACCCCTTACATCCGGAAAGCTAAGGGTGGGGATTGCGTGAATGCAAATTGAATCACAGCAGCAAAACAAATCTTCAGTGGCCCCATCTGAGAAGCAGTACACTTCCTTACAAGGAAGTGAGGAGAAAAGAGCCTGCAGACACTACCACTGCACCCTGATCTGAGGGATGAGGGTTATCAGAGAAGGAGGTCTGAGAGCAGAGGAGGCAAACCCCATGTGTCTTCCCTCCATATTTCAGAGCAGCGGCCTGTGGGGGCTCCTGGTTTTGAGTGGCAGCATCCTCCCACAGAAAGCCTGCAAGGGAGTTTGCCTCTGGTAAAGCAGGCAATGACCCACGGAAGGAGGGTGGTTTACATCTGGTGTGAAGGCCAGATCTAACAGGAAAACAGAAGTAGAAAATAGCTTCCCCAGACCCTGAGCTAGGGTCCAAGACACACAATTCCTGCTAGGACCGCTCACAGCTCTGCCTATCTTCCACTCGGAATTGATTGTGTAAATTATTGCCAGCCACCTCTCCAGCTTAAGATCTGTCAGAAGGATTTATACAGCAACCCAAAGAAGTGATAGGAACTAAGAACAATACACCCAGTGGTTGTAGTAGCTGGCCAAACACCAGATTTTATTTTTCTGTGTCCTCAGGAGGAAGCTAAAAAGGCACCATGGACCAAAGAGATTCTGTAAAATAAAGCACCACAATCAAGATGCAGATGATACATATGCTTGGGTCAAATATTTAGTAAGGAACTGAAAGAACTGTTAGGGAATAGTTACTTTGTGTTCTCAAATAATTTTTTAAAAGGTGAACTCTATGAAAAAAGAGGTAACAGATGAGATAATAAAATATTACTCTGAGATGAAAAGGGTAAGACTAAGAGTTTAAAGAGAAATGGAGTCTGATGATGGGGAAAGAGAGTAAGGAAACTAGAAATGCCACAAAGAATTGAAATCATTAGAAATGGAAAGGAGTATTTGACACAGAAGAAAATAGAATTAATAATGTGAAGGATATTTTAGAAATGTTCTAATAATGCCAAGGAGAAGAATATGATGATAGAATGGTCAAAAGAGAACATGGATTTTTGTGTCTAGGAAGACCCAATATTGTTAAGAGGTCAGTTCTTTCCAACTTGATCTATATCCCAATCAAAGTCCAAGCAAGTTGCTTTGTGGATATTGAAAAACTGATTGTAAAAGGTTGATATGGAAATGCAAAAAGACCCAGAAAAGCCAACACAATATTGAAGAAGAACAAAGTTTTTGGATTGACAGTACCTGATAACAAGACTTACTATAGTGCTCGCTTTGGCAGCACATATACTAAAATTGGAATGATACAGAGAAGATTAGCATGGCCCCGAGCAAGGATGACATGCAAATTCGTGAAGCGTTCCATATTTTTAGAACTAGACATTTCTCCAAAGAAGACATACAGATGGCTAACAAACACATGAAAAGATGCTCAACATCACTCATTATCAGAGAAATGCAAATCAAAACCACAGTGAGGTACCATTTCACGCCAGTCAGAATGGCTGCGATCCAAAAGTCTACAAGCAATAAATGCTGGAGAGGGTGTGGAGAAAAGGGAACCCTCTTACACTGTTGGTGGGAATGCAAACTAGTACAGCCACTATGGAGAACAGTGTGGAGATTCCTTAAAAAACTGGAAATAGAACTGCCATACGACCCAGCAATCCCACTGCTGGGCATACACACCGAGGAAACCAGACTTGAAAGAAACACGTGTACCCCAATGTTCATTGCAGCACCGTTTATAATAGCCAGGACATGGAAGCAACCTAGATGTCCATCAGCAGATGAATGGATAAGAAAGCTATGGTACATATACACAATGGAGTATTACTCAGCCATTAAAAAGAATACATTTGAATCAGTTCTAATGAGGTGGATGAAACTGGAGCCTATTATACAGAGTGAAGTAAGCCAGAAAGAAAAACACCAATACAGTATACTAATGCATATATATGGAATTTAGAAAGATGGTAACGACAACCCTGTATGCGAGACAGCAAAAGAGACACAGATGTATAGAACAGTCTTTTGGACTCTGTGGGAGAGGTAGGGGGGATAATTTGGGAGAATGGCATTAAAACATGTATAAAATCATATAAGAAACGAATCGCCAGTCCAGGTTCGATGCAGGATACAGGAAGCTTGGGGCTGGTGCACTGGGATGACCCAGAGGGATGGTATGGGGAGGGAGGTGGGAGGGGGGTTCAGGATGGGGAACATGTGTACACCTGTGGCGGATTCATGTTGATGTATGGCAGCAAAACCAATACAATATTGTAAGGTAAAAAATAAATAAATAATAATTTAAAAAAAGACTTACTATAGACTTCCCTGGTGGCTCAGTGGTAAAGAATCCACCTGCCAATGCAATAGACAAGAGTTTGATCCCTGATCCAGGAAGATCCCCTATGCCAGGGAGCAACTGTGCTTGTGCACCACAACAACTGAGCTTGTGGTTTAGAGCCCAGGAATCTCAACTACCGAAGCCCATGTGCCCCAGAGCCCATGCTCTGCAACAAGAAAAGTCAGCACAGTGAGAAGCCCCTGCACGTCAACTAGAGAAAAGCCACTGCAGTGGAGACCTAGGATAGCCAAAATTTTTAAAAAATAAATAAATAAAGCTGTTTAAAGAAAAAAAAGTCTTGCTATAAAGCTACAGTAATCAAGTCAGTGCGGTACTGATGAAAGAGTAGACAGCTCACTGGAACAGATTAGAGAACCAAGAAACAGACCTCCATCAACATACTTACCTGATATATTATAAAGGAGCAAAGGCAATACAGTGGAAAAAGACAGTCTTTTCAACAAATAGTGCTGAATAACTGGATATCCACAAGCTAAAAATGAATTAGACACAGAGCTTCAGCTTTCACAAATACGAGCTCAACACTGATCATAGACCTTATGTAAAACTGCAAAACTGTAAAACCCCTAGAAGATAGTAGAAGAGAAAAACCAGATGACTAGAATTTGACAATGAGTTTTTTTAGCTACAACACTAAAGTCACAATCCATGAAGAAAAAAATGGATAAGCTCAGCTTCCCTGAAATCAAAAACTTCTGCTTGGGAAAGATGCTGTTAAGAAAATGAAAAGACAAACCACAGGCTAGGAGAAAATATTTGCAAAAGACACTTCTGATAAAGAACTGTTATTCAAAACACACAAGGTTTTCTTAAAATTCAAAACTAAGAAAATTAACAAAAGACCTGAACAGAAACCTTACCACTGCAGATAGCAAATAAGTATATTAGATAATGCTCCAAATCATATGTCATCAGTTCAGTTCAGTTGCTCAGTCATGTCTGACTCTTTGCAACCCCATGAACCGCAGCATGCCAGGCCTCCCTGTCCATCACCAACTCCCAGAGTCCACCCAAACCCATCTCCATTGAGTCGGTGATGCCATCCAACCATTTCATCTTCTGTTGTCTCCTTCTTCTCCTGCCCTCAATATTTTCCAGCATCAGGGTCTTTTCAAATGAGTCAGCTCTTTGCATCAGGTGGCCAAATTATTAGAGTCTCAGCTTCAACATCAGTCCTTCCAATGAACACCCAGGACTGAACTCTTTTAGGATGGACTGGTTCGATCTCCTTGCAGTCCAAGAGACTCTCAAGAGTCTTCTCCAACACCATAGTTCAAAAGCATCAATTTTTTTGCGCTCAGCTTTCTTTATAGTCCAACTCTCACATCCATACATGACCACTGGAAAAACCATAGTCTTGACTAGATGGACCTTTGTACAAAGTAATGTTTCTGCTTTTTAATATGCTGTCTAGGTTGGTCATAACTTTCCTTCCAAGGAGTAAGCGTCTTTTAATTTCATGGCTGCAATCACCATCCGCAGTGATTTTGGAGCCCAAAAAAATAAACTCTGACACTGTTTCCACTGTTTCCCCATCCATTTGCCATGAAGTAATGGGACCGGATGCCATGATCTTAGTTTTCTGAATGTTGACTTTAAGCCAACTTTTTCACTCTCCTCTTTCAGTTTCATCAAGAGGCTCTTTAGTTCTTCTTCACTTTCTGCCATAAGGGTGGTGTCATCTGCATATCTGAGTTTATTGATATTTCTCCCAGCAATCTTGATTCCAGCTTGTGCTTCATCCAGGCCAGCGTTTCTCATGATGTACTCTGCATATAAGTTAAGTAAGCAGGGTGACAATATACAGCCTTGACGTACTCCTTTTCCTATTTGGAACCAGTCTGTTGTTCCATGTCTAGTTCTAACTGTTGCTTCCTGACCTGCATATAGGTTTCTCAAGAGGCAGGTCAGGTGGTCTGGTATTCCCATCTCTTTCAGAGTTTTCCACAGTTTATTGTGATCCAACAGTCAAAGGCTTTGGCATAGTCAATAAAGCAGAAGTAGATGTTTTTCTGGAATTCTCTTGCTTATTTGATGATCCAGCAGATGTTAGCAATATGTCATCAGGGAAGCTCAAATTAAAAGAATGAAACATCACTACATACCTAATAGAATGGCCAAAATTCAAAACACTTGCAGCACCAACACGCTGGTAAGAATGTGAAGCAACGGGAACTCTCTTTCATTGTTGGCGAGAATGAAAAGTGGAACAGTCATTTTGGAAGACAGCTTAACAGTTTCTTAGAAAACTAAAAATGCTCCCAGCATATAACCAGCAATTGTGCTCTGTGGCATTTGCCCAAATAAGTTGAAAAATTATGTCCACACAAAAATTTGCAGAGGAATGCTTAGAGCAATTTTATTCATTATTGCTACAACTTGGAAGCAACCAAGATGTCCTTCAGTAGGTAAGTGGATGAAACTGTGGTATATCCAGACTATGGAATATTATACAGTGCTTAAAAAATAAGCTACCAAGCCATGAAAAGACATGGATAAACCTTAAATGTATATTACTAAGTGAAAGAAGCAAATCTGAAAAGATAATAGAATGTATGAGTCCAACCATATGACGTTCGAGAAATGGCAAAACTATGGAGAGAGTAAAAAGACTAATGGCTGCTGGGATTATCCTGGAGGGAGGGCTGATTAGGATCACAGAGGATTTTTAGGGCAGTGAAACTATCTGTGATATTGTATACTAGTATGAAACTACAATGGTGGATAGACGTCATCATACATTTTTCAAAACTCATAGAATGTGCAATACCCAGAATGCACCCTAATGTGAACTATGGACTTTGAGTGATATTGAGGTGTTAAAGAATATTTATCTATTGTCACAAAAGTACCACTTAGGTATGGATATTGATACTGCAGGAAGCTGGGGGACGGGGTTCTCTGTACTTTCTGATCACTTTTCCTTTGAAACTAAAACTGCTTTGAAAAATAAAAAGCCTTTTAAAAAAGGAGAGGCAAAAAAAGAGAACAGGGCATGTGGAAGGAAAGAACAGGATCCAATGTGCATGAAATTAATTGATAATCCTGAAATCAATTTCATCAGAACCAAAGAAATCCATTACAACAACAACGGAAACAAGACTTTCGTGGGTTAAAGAAAGATCTGAAAAGGAATCAATCCATTGGATATACTCCCAATGAAATTTCTAAAATTGAAAGATGAAGAACATCATGATGGAAAAGAAAATAGGTTACTTACAAAAGAAGAAAAATCAACTTCATACTTCTTTTCTGTTTAATGCAAAAAAATAAGGGAGTGAGGTGTTATGAACCTTTAAGAGAAAAAGTCTGTGATTGGAAACACAAACTAGCCAAGCTGTCATTTATGTGTAGAGGCCATTGTCAGATATGAAAGCGTTCAGAGCATTGCATCCATGTACCCTACCTAGAAGAATGTAAATATATATACATATATGATATTTATATATTATATTTATTTCAAGTATATATAAAATATAATTCATCTGAACATATAATCCAACCAATAAAGAACTCAAGAAAGGACAGTGAGCACTATTAAACTCAGACTTGGATCTAAATAATCATGGTAAATATGGTTTAGAGAAAAATGACTGCCCCTCTCTAAAACTGGAGTGAACTTCTGGGACCTAGGTGGCCATTGCTATGTACAGATTCTATTCTAGATTCATTAATTCTTTAACCAGGAAGAATTCCCTAAGCCATTAATGTGCTACCTTGATACAAGCAGTGTTTACATAGGTATATCCAAAAGTAAAAATTAAGATTAAAATTTAGTACTTAAGATTTAATCACATATAAATTATACCTCCATTAAAAATACATAAAGTGAAAAGACAAAAAAATCCATTGATATTGAAAGCACTGGAATTCCCACCACCAGGAAGAAATGCCATTAAATGGGTGTCTTTGGGGGTGCTGTCCACGTGACATCTTTGTGCAAGGTAGAAAGGGACATCTCAAGAGCCTTTACTTCCATCTCTTACAAACTCTAGCAATGAATATACTGCCTTTGATGACTATGATGAAATAACATCCCCTTAGCTCTGCTGCAGTTGTGCAGGGCGCAACCTGCCCAGTGTCATGGCTTAGACTTCGCTGTCCTGCCTCCCTCCACCCTACCTCCATAGCCTCTGCCTCTGCCTAGAGTGACAGCCAACTGCTACTGGGGTATTTTCTTGCCTGGTTTGCAGAGTTCATTGACCCTGGCCCATTCTTTATTACCAAGCCTAGTTTCTAGAGAAATATGGTGGATTTCTCTGCAAGGGAAAAGGGAATCCCTTCCCTCGGCAAGGCAAGGGAATTTTGCCATAGGATTTGCCATAAGTTTGGCAAAAGACTCCTGTTTACAATTGCCAGAAATGAGTGGATAACTTCCACTTCTTACCACTGCTCAGAAATCCCTTGCCTTTTCCTACATCGACCCCCACAGATGCTAGGGCCTGCCGGTGAGTAGGGGATGAGTCTGTGGTTAGCCATCCCTCTCCTGTTTGTGACCTGGTACCCTAACATAGGAAGGAAACTAATGGGCTGAGTCTGCTCAGGACCCCTGGACTCGTTAGGAAGCCTGCTGACCAGAACGGTCACTCCCACACCCCAAAGTTCCCCAGGGCTGCCCGAGGCCCACCTGCCCCCACCATACTCTTCTGTCTTCTAAGGGCAGCCAATGACACCACCATCTCTTTCTCTTTCTGAATTAATTACACTAATGACAAGAATTTAGGGCATCTTTTTTCTCACGAGCTGTAGAATTTCATAGGGTTTACTTGCCCTGACAGCTAAAGCCCCATAGTTCTCATTATAGAATTTATTTATATACTTATCTCAAGAATAAATGAGATTAACAAACTTTAACAGTCTTCTACTGTAAAAAGGTCAATGGCACTAAAATCTGTGTGCACCTTTCCCTAAAGATGAATTTTACAAGGAGAAATTACTGTCCCAAGCTGTGTCAGTTAATTAGATATGGCTGCTACAGAACACAGGGAGACTTGTTCGTTGTCCTCAAATGACATAATAGAGTTGCACTTGATGCTCACCATGGCCAGGAATTTCACCTCCCAGAGAAGCTGTAAAAAGAGTCAGAGCATTTTCCCACTTTGAAGCAAATGGCCAGTGTGTGTAAAATCGTCTGTGTCCATCTGGTCCCATAAAAGTTCAGGGTTGAAGAGATCTCCTTAGACCGTACTTGGAAGAGGGAAGGGAGGAAGGTCAAGAGGGAGGCTGGCACGCGATAGGTGTCTGTGCTAACAGCTAGGTGTAAGGAACTCTAGGGTAACCAAAGACGGAGGTGTGCTAAGTTTGTTGCCACAACTTAGGAAGGGGGGTTGCTACTGACATCTAGTGACATCTAGACATGCTGACATGCTACTGACATCTGTATATTTCAGGCTATATGCAACATTCTTGTAGCAAAAGCAATTGAATATGAAGCTTAAAAGAAACAGCTCTAACATGTGATCAGATGTGTTCTTCCTTATTACACTGCCCTTAGGATTCAAAACCCTCAACAAATCTCCCAAGTGTCTCCCAGATATGAGCTGTCTTACCCAGATAGCATCTCTTTTCTCTTCTTCCCGTAAAACCTTGAAGCCAGCTAGGGGTAGGGGAAAGCAAGGACATATAGTGCATATAGCAAATGAAAGCTAAAACAACGTGGAACAGAGGCCTAAGAGGAATTATAAACAACATGAATGAAGCATGGCTATCTCTGATAACAAAAATATGACAATAAATTAAATTTTATGCCAGTCACAAAAGACACACCTATACTAAAGTGATACAGACAATTTGGGAGTGACTGAGTGAGTTGGGACTTCCCTGGTGGCCCACTGGTTAATGTCCCACACCCTCAATCCAGGGGGCCTGGATTCAATCCTTGGTCAGAGAAACTAAATCTCAGGTGTCTCAACTAAAGATCCCACATGCCGTAACAGAGATCTCACATGCAGCAATGAATATCTCGTGTGCTGCAACTAAGATATGCAACCAAATAAATAAACAGACATTTTTAAAACAAGCATTAATAGAGTGAATAAGAGGATGCCAAACAAGTGAGGAAACAGCAGAAAAAGCAAAAGCCACAGGACTACGAAGCAAAGCAATTCGATTGGACAAAGCTTCACTTGATAAATGCTAAAGGTTACATCTGCTTCAATATTCATAACACTTTATGCACAATTAACACACTGTTGAACTTGATAGAGCAATATCTGCTAAATAAGTAAGGAGAGATTGATAGGAATGGGGCCAAAGGGGAGATTTAATATGTCCATGTCATCATCAAACTAATAAAATAATTACAAAAGCAAGAGCATCTGAATGACCCAGCTAATAAAGTCAGATGAATATGCTTATAAGCCTCACATCTTACAGACAGAATACACTTCCCATTAAAACATTCATAATACATTAAAAAATGATCATATTTGTTGGCCACAAAGAATGCTTCCAAATAAAATCCTCAAAGCAGAAACTGTACAGACCACATTCTCTAACAACATTGCAATAAAATTGGATATTAATAACAAAAAGTACAGCTACTTAGGAATTTGCATGTAGTCTCCTAAATAACTCTTGGGATAAAGAGGAAATAAATTCTGCAATGATAGATTTTAAAGAAATAATGACAATGAAAAAATCAATATATCCAACTTGATATATACCACATGGTCACTATCATACAAAAAAAGTCATGGCAAAAGTATAGAAACGAATACAACATTGTAAAGTTTAAAAATAAAATAAAATTAAAAAAAAAAGTATAGAAATAAAATCCATCAAAGTGTTAACAATATTTGCCTTTGTGCAAAATTGAAGTACTGGTAGGAGCTGGGAAACACATGCTGTTCCCTGGTTTTTATTCCCAACACCTATGAGATTAGAATTAATGCCCACTTTCACAGATGAGAAAAGTGAGGTTCACAGCGCGTGATGCTGTGGAAAGCATCACATATTTGATGAAGGATTAAGAGCAGATCTGACACTACACACCCAGGTACTCTTCCTTCTACCACACTTCCCTGCCCTGGGGCCTAATTTTCCCCAGAGTAAATCTAAGAGGCCACAGACGGTTTGTGAGAGACCCTTCCAGCTCAGCCCTGGGCTCTAAGAAACAAAAGAAGAGACAACATAGCCCTGTTTTATTTCCACTATGGCTGAGAAGATAAGGTTTGCAACCTGGGAGAACTCACCTGGAGGGGAACATGAATCATACAGGAGGGAATACAAAAGCCTCTATCTAATCTTATCAGAGAAACATTTGTTAGGCAACCCTGTATGTGTTGGTGTTGGGCATGTGATAGGTGGGCATCAGGGACATGAAGAACAAATGGCCATCTGCCTTCTGAGAGCTCTTAGAGAGGAGCTGGCACCTCTTCCAAGTCATACGAGAGCCATGATGAACCTCAGAGGGCTGGAGAAAACAGGCCAGAGCCGGCCTTGGCATGTGGAGAGGGGATGGAGCTGCAGCCGGACCGGTGATGTGGTCAAAGTCTTGGGAAGTGAGATAAGCACAGCCCTGTATAGAGTTAAGGTTGATTGTTGGTGATGGACAGGGAAGCCTAGCGTGCTGCAGTCCATGGGGTCACAAAGAGTCAGACATGACTGAGCAACTAAACTGAACTGAACTGAACTGTGCTTTTGCTTCACTGGAAAGGCAGACATTCCGATTCTCTTGTGGGTAAGGCCGTGCTCTCACTATCACAGGGATCTTGGCTTACCTCCTGTCCATCTTCTTGAAGACGTCTGCAAAGAACATGATGTATCTAACTTCCCCACACTCTCCTCTTCTTTCAAACATCTTCTCTGCATTTCACATTCCATGATACTTTAGATAGTGCTCATGTTTGAGGCACATTTTCAAAAAATGAAAGTTTTGGTGACATATTTGATGGGATTGAAGGATTTGAAACATCCTGTGACCATTTTGGTGGCTGAGAGTGGAGCTGTGGTGGGTGCCTGCAGCCCAGAGCCCAGTCCTTAGGGCCACTGTGTGGCCCGGGCCTCACAATTCTGAGGTGGGACCTCCCCTGCCCTTAGATCTTCTTGACTATTTTTGAGGGACCCAGAAAAGGTCTGATGCCTTCTCCATCAGATGGTGATGCCCCAGGGCAGGGACTGTGACGCCACCATCTGGGACCCCGAAGGAGGCCTGAGGTCTGTGTTCTCCTGCACTCTTTGGTCCGCTTCACCCCCTAGCCCCACTCCCTGACATCCTGGAGAAAATGACTTGGTATTGCAGCTCCCCTACCAGGAAGGCAGGGACATCAGCTTGATGGAATGTTAGCGAGCCTCTCGCCCAGCATTTCCCAACCACCAGTCCGTGCCAGGCACAGGGCCAGGGCAGATTTTTCCTCCCCCGCATTCCTTTCATCCTAAACCTTACAAACAGAAGCACATCTAAGTGGCTCCAACCGCTACAGATATAGCAGGGAGTCTCGTGAGGGCTCCCAGGGCCTGGGGCACTTGTGTGCCTTTGTTACCTTAGTCCTGAGCCCAAAGACTGTCTCTTCCTCCAGCTTGTCAAGGAGCCTGTTGAGGCCACCATCCATCCCCCAGCTGCCTATAGTCCCCACCACAAGTCAAGGTTCATCTTACCTGTTGCGTTTACAGAAGCTGTTCTGTCTTGTTCCATTAGCACCACATCTTACTGTTTTAATCTGTTTTTTAATTGGAGGAAAATTCCTTTACAATTTGGTTGTAAGATTCCTTTTCAATGTGTGTTCATTTCTGCTGTACAACACCGCGAATCAGCCATAATTACACATATAAACCTCTCTCTTGAGCCTCCCTCCTCTCCCCCGTCCCATCCCCTAGGTCATCACAGAGCACCAGGCTGGGCCCCTTGTGTTGTACAACTTCTCACCAGCCATCTATTTTACACATGGTAGTGTATATGTCAGGAGAAGGCAATGGCAACCCACTCCAGTGTTCTTGCCTGGAGAATCCCAGGGACAGAGAAGCCTAGTGGGCTGCCATCTATGGGGTTCACAGAGTCGGACAGGACTGAAGCGACTTAGCAGCAGCAGTATATATGTCAATGCTGCTTTCTTCATTCATCTCACTCTTCCCTTCCCCTACTGTGTCCACAAGTCCGCTCTCTACATCTGTGTCTCTATTCCTTCCATGCAAATAAGTTCATCAATACCATTTTTCTAGATTCCATATATACTCATTAATATATATTTGTTTTTCTTATTCTGACTTACTTCACTCTGTGTAATAGGCTCCAGTTTCATCCACCTTACTAGAACCGACTCAAATTCATTCTTTTTTATGGCCGAGTAATATTCCATTGTGTATCTGTACCACATCTTCTTTATTCACTCATCTGTCCAAGCCCCTCTAGGTGCTTCCATGTCCTAGCTAGTGTAAACAGTGCTGTTTATGAACACTGGGGTGCATGTGGCACCGCCTCTTGTGGAATCTTCTCTTGCCCAGCGTCCCTTCTCTGAGGCTCAGTCAGGTGGCCCTGCTCTGTGGCCTCCAGGGCACCACCCACCCCTCTCTCTGCACACATATGCAATAAACATCTGTGACCATGTAGATCAGTTTCTCTGTCTTCCTCAGCAGACATGAGCTCCTTAAGGGAAGCAACCTGGGATCCTCAACCACTGAGTTCTCAGGACCCAGCATGGTGCCTGGCATCTGGTGGGTGCCTAGTAAAAATCTCACTCGGCAAATGAATGTGTAGACAAATGGATGGGTGGATGGATAGGTGGATGGATGGATGCATGGGTAGATGGGTGGATGGGTGGATGGGTGGATGGATGGGTGGAGAGATGGATGCTTGCAAAATAGCTGGACCTTGTTATTTATGCTCCAGTATTATGGGGGAGAGAGCAAGAGATGCTGGCCAAGACCCCCAAGATGGTGTGTCCTCCTCTCTCTCTACCAGACACTAGATTAAAGATGTATCCTGCATCAAACTTAAAAAATGTGAGGATCATATGCTTGTGATTCCCTCTCCTTTGTCTCCTTAAAGAGGCTGTGATGGTAGCAGGAGGATCAAAGGAAGAATTCAGAATCTGCTTCTTAGTGTCTGAAGATCCAGCAACAGCTGTGGCCTTCTTGATGACTGTGGTCTCAACATCCAGAACAGCGTGTGTGTGTGTGTGTGTGTGCATGTGTGTGTCTGTATGTGTGTGTCTGTGTCTGTGTGTGTGTGTGAGTGAGATGGCAAGGTGTATGGGGCAGGAGAGGAACCTCAAGCTACCCTTTTCTCCTGAGCTGGCTCAGGTTGCTGTCAGCCCTTAGTCACCGCCCCTGCCCTGCTGGCCAGTTTGCCTGATTGGCTGTTTCCTCTGCTGAGCCTCTCTAACTGCAGAGCAGGCAGTCACTGTCACAAACACGAGCACACATATTCACACACTCATCTACACCCACACTCGTTCACGTGCACACTGACATATACTGTTACACACACTCATATGCTCACCCATGCACCCTCTATTTCTAATCTACTGGGAGTCAAAAGGGCATCAGCACCCAGAGTCAGAATCCCAATAATTCCCAAGGGTAGCGTTTCCTGGTGTCGTTGGATCGGGAACAGAGAAGGATGTCTTACCTCTTACCTGCAGTAACCTGAGCCCTGACAGACAGATCCAGGGGGCAGCAGGGTGTCACCAGTCTTTCCTCATCTGACCCATAGGTCTCTCCAGTGCTGGAAGGAGTTGCTCCATGGAGGACGCACCTAGGTGAATGAGCAGCGTCTTTCTGGTTTGCTTACAGCTTTACTGAGGTACGTTTTCATGCCATAAAATTCACTTGTAACACAAAATCATCAATGATTTTAGTAAATTCATACAGTTGCACAATCACCACCACAACCCACCTTTAGAAGATTTTCATCACCCCTTCCAAGCTTCTCAGGTTGGGGAAATTTCCCTCTCCCTAGTTTATTGAGCGTTTTCATCACTTTGGAGCACTTTGTCTGGGGAGACTAATAAGGTTCTTAGTCATTTATATCTTAGCATAGATTAATTTAATGCACTGCTTTTATAAATTCACTCAATTCTTCATTAAGCAATGATCCAGTACTGTTTCTACCACTGTTGAGGTTGGTGAGAGTTTGATGTCCCCTGGGCTCCTCAGCCTGGGGTTGGGTTGTTCTCTGGTGGCTCTGCCTCCACTCAGGTGAGCAGTAGGACATCATGCTCTGCTCACTGATGCGGTGACATCAGGGAGCCCCACTGGCGGGAACAGAGCCCATTCCCCAAGAGCTGCAGTTCTGTAGAGACAATATAGTAGTTACCCAATCACCATGATGCATTTTGGAAAGAGGTAGTTGGTTAATAGGCAATGGCAACCCACTCCAGTACTCTTGCCTGGAAAATTCCATGGACAGAGAAGCCTGGTGGGCTGCAGTCCATGGGGTCGCTGGGAGTCAGACACAACTGAGTGACTTCACTTTTCAATTTTCACTTTCGTGTATTGGAGAAGGAAATGGCAACCCACTCCAGTGTTCTTGCCTGGAGAATCCCAGGGACGGGGGAGCCTGGTGGGCTACCATCTATGGGGTAGCACAGAGTCAGACACGACTGAAGCGACTTAGCAGAAGCAGTTGGTTAATAAAGGTGCAAAATGACAAGGTGCTGTGAAATTTAGAGGGTGGAATGCTTTTGTTGGGGAAGGGAGAGGGCAGTGCAGTGTGAAAGGCCCTGAGAGTGGAGTGCTGGGAATCAGGGATCAGGGAGTGAGGGGAGGCCAGGGATGCCAAGCTTGCTGGGACATTGTGGTAAGGGCCACTGTGCCAGAGCTCCTCCTGTAGGGCCATGCAGCCCAGACACATCCCCGGCTTCCTCGGGTGCCTCCAATGCTTCAGGTACTTTGGCCAGCTCTCATGGACAGTAATGCCACTCAAGAGGAGGCAGGGCTGAAGACTCATGCAAGCCCCGACCAAGGCAAGATCTGCCTTTAGACATTGTCCCAGGGGCGGTGTGGGTACCCATTTTTATCTGGGTATGACCCGACAAGACCCACTGCCATGGCCCCAGGGTAGCCCTTAACCAAGCCAGGTAATCCTCATCTCCTTCCTTCATCTCTCGCTCCTTCCAGGACTTGGTTCCATCTCATTTTATTTTTTTCTGCTATCCCTTGCCCCTACTCCTGCTCTCATTTCCTCTTTCCAGAGTGCAAGGGAATTTCGGCTGGAACAGCCCATTGTGTGTGGTGGGCCTGGGGGGGCATCCAGAGGTCGCTGGAGCTGGGAGGGCCACAGGCGGGGGCTGAGCAATGTGTCACTGCCAGGCCTTGGCAACGGCTGCAGCCCTGGGGGGTTGGGACCAAGAGAGACCCAGGAGGTGGGAGGCAGAGGGCAGCCGAGAGGCTTGGAGCCTGCCAGAGAAGACCTGAGGCAGGGGTGGGGAGGCCCTTCAAGCTTGGAAAGGGGATCCTTGCCGGCCACTTCCCGTCCAAGCTCCCAGGGTCTTTGGTAGGCTATCCTGGCTTAAGAGGTACCAACATAGCCAAGAATTCTCCTTTCTTTAAAAAAATTTTTTTCACTAAATTAAATAATAGAGGGACTGTGTCTATCTCTATTTCCATGTAGCCAAGTCTGAGCCTCGGCTGATCCTGGAAGCCAACCAGGTATGTGGAAAGAGGAAAAAGCAACAGCCAAAGAAAATGAAGCGATGCCTTGAAGGCCAGATGGAGGCCATGGGCAGAGATCTGCAGGAGGCCCTGGACTAGGGAGCCAAGGAAAAGGGGGTCCTGTCTGGCCTCAGAGCAGTGGGTGAAGGCAGATTGAGAGTTGGTCTCCCCACAGTGGGCTACTGGGAGGTTAGAGCCTGAACATGGGTGATCTGAGCATGAATGGAGACACATAAAGTTGGTGAGGAACCCCCAGGGAGCAGGGGGCACTAAGTCTGGTGGAGGGCAGGAGGGGCACGGTGGTGATTGGCCCAGCAGGAGAAGTGGGGTCACTTGGCGCTTGATGCTCCCCAGTCTCGTGTCCCTGCTCCTTCTAGCCTAGAACTCACTTCGGCCACCACTCCCATCTCCCACTCCTGCATGAGTCTCACCCTGAGGAACACTCAACCCAAGAAGGAAAATATGGCAGTGGGGTACCAGAAGGAGCAGCGAGCCTGCCCTATTGACTTTTCTGAGAAGGAGGAGGAGACACAGCAAGCTCCTCTGCCTTAACTGCCTCTTTCATCCACCCCCCTCTCTCATGCCCATGCTTCCGGGTGGGGTGGGAGCCCTGAAATGCCACATGGCAAAACCCCTTAACCACCCCTGCTGTGTGTACCCCAGGCCCTCTCAGAGCCACTCCCCACATCACAGCCAGAGCCCTCTTCCTCCTTTCAGATATTAATACCTGCTTTGCATCAGAACCCATCAATATTTTTCCTCAGCTCTCAGGATAGAGGCCAAGTTTCCAAGCATGTTCCCAAAGGTCCTACCAGGCCAGGTGCCTTCCTACTGCTCCAACACCATGTCCTAACACCCCCGCTTTACCCGCGTTCCTGCACCCACTTCACACCACTCATAATTCTCTGAGGGTCCTGCTCTCTCCCTGCTCACCTCCCCTCCCTTCTGCCAGGAAAGTACCCTCTGTCATGCACCCGATTAACTCCTTTCATACCAGCACCAAGGACAGCGCCTGGCACCGAATAGGTGCCAATGAATAATGATAATTGAATGAATCTTTCAGTCTCTGCCCTCCCTCCCTTCCCCTGGGCCAAGTCAGGCATTTCTAGCTGGGTTAGGCCTCCCTAGCTTTTGTCACTTTATACTGGAATAGCCTGATGGAATAGCCTTATGCAGATGATAGGATTTCAGCATCTGCATTGATGTACTCTTTCATCTCAGTACTTATTTTCATCCCTTGGCTTTCTCTAACTAAAGCTAGATTGTAAGCCATGTATGCCTCCAGGAAAGACTTCTTCAGTAGAAAAAGCAGAAACAGACTTTCGAGAATTAAAAGCATAGATCTTGAGAGGACGGAAGAAGTGATGAATGTGGTCAGGACGCCCCAGAGTAAAGCAAAAGGAGTGAGAGGGAGGCGTGAGAGAGGAGTGGGGCCTGAACAGAAGGGAGGTGAACCCAGAGGAACAGAGTGTCCAAGGGTGGGATCAGCATCCAGAAATGCCTGCCCCCTTGGGAGGCAGCATTCATTACCAGCAGCAGGCAGCCATGTGGGAGCCAAGTGGTTACAACCTCAAGCTCCCTGATCTCTACTTGAGTGGACCTCCTGGGAGCTCTGATATCCGGACAGCGCCTGCTACAGACAACAAGCAGAACGCTGCCTATCGGCCGTCCAGTGAGAGGGAAGCCTTTCTCTGCGCTCTGTGTCCCCAGACCCATCCAACTCAAAAGAGTTGGACCCCCATGAACACTGCGCCATCCCAGGGATGTGGGGTTTTGATAGAGATGGGGTGCCGGGGAAGGAAATCTCCTCACACCCATTTCACACTTGACAGAACAGAAACAAGATGCTCCTTCCCACAGGACAGTAGGGAAGAATGTGAATCCCTGTTATGCTCACCTCTTTTTCACACTCAGCCGGGAGCCCAGGGCCAGTTGCATCCAGACCTCTTAGCATACTCCCTGGCACATTATATTAATAACTTCTCAACAAATCCAAGGCAGATAGTCCCCTCCTCTTCCTTACAGAACCTCAAATCTGTTCAAAGAAGCAGTGTGATGCATTTTAAGTATTCAGCTTTAACAGAATCTCTTGCAGCTAGGGTCACATTACAACAGTGTTTTGGATCATAAAACATAAGTGGGATAATATAATGTATATAGAGAAGGGAATGGCAACCCACTCCATATTCTTGCCTGGAAAATCCCATGGACAGAGGAGCCTGGTGGGTTACAGTCCATGGGTTGTCAAAGAAGAGGACATGAATGAGCAATTAAGCATGCATGCATATTATATATAATATAAAATATGTAGTGGGTAGGACTTCTGAGAAAGTTTATTGAAGGAACAGACGCAATAGGCATGTTCCTTTTCAGGTTTTGCCCTTCACTCTCACACTTCACCTTTCATCTTTCTTCCTGCCTAGAACATGGACATGATCTTCAGAGGTACAGGAACCATACTTTGAAACAATGAAGACAAGTTTTATACACTAAAGATAGTAAAGCAGAGAGGTAGCAAAAGCTTGGGTCTCTAATAGCATGTTGGAGGCCAGACTCTGCCATTCCTGGACTGCCTTCTTTAAACTTCCTGTTACTAAGTGTGTCAGGCAATAACTGTCACTACTGTGCTGCATAACAAATCATCCCCAGACTGAATGGCTTTTTAAAAAGGTTATTCATTCTCATACATGCAACTCAGGACCAGCTGGCCTTAGCTCCAAGCTGCAGATGGATCAACTCCATAAACATCTCTTCCTTCTATGGCTAGCACTTAACCCAGAGCATGTTCTCCTATAATGACAGTAGAGTCACAAGGGGACAAGCTCAGCTGTACAAGTATATTTCAGGTCTCTATTTGCATCAGCTATGGTTTTCCCAGTAGTCATGTATAGATGTGAGAGTTGGACCATAAAGAAAGCTGAGCGCTGAAGAATTGATGCTTTCAAACTGTGGTGTTGGAGAAGACTCTTGAGAGTCCCTTGGAATGCAAGGGGTTCAAACCAGTCAATCTTAAAGGAAATCAGTCGTGAATATTCATTGGAAGGACTGATGCTGAAGCTGAAGCTCCAATACTTTGGCCACCTGATGCAAAGAACAGATTTATTGGAAAAGACCGTAATGATGGGGAAAATTGAAGGCAGGAGAAGGGGATGACAGAGGATGAGATGGTTAAATGGCATCACCGACTCGATGGATGTGAGTTTGAGCAAGCTCCAGGAACTGGTGATGGACAGGGAAGCCTGGCATGCTGCAGTCCATGGGGTCACAAAAAGACAGGCATGACTGAACAACTGAACTGAACTGCATCACATCTGATTTGCATCACATCTGCTAACATCCCATTAACCAAAACAAGTCATGTAGAAGAGCCCAAACAGTTGAGGGCTGGCAAACTGTACTCTGCTTCTAAGGACCCACAGATTCACATGGCAAAGTGCATGAACATAGAGAGGAGTGAAAATTGGAATAATGGATTAGAAAATACTAGCTGGATAAATAAATTGAGTGCCTATTATACGTCAGACATCACTTAGGCACTTTGTGTTCATTAATAATTAATTCATTAGTTTGTTAATAAATCTTTGAAACAACTGATATGAAGCATGTTTTATTATATTTACTTTGTAGATTTAAAGATCCGTTTCTCAAAAAGGCTAGCAATATATCACTTGTGAAAATCTAGGGCAGGATCTCAACCCTAGTTCTGAATATGCTGAAGCCTCTCCTCATGCATTACCTCATGTGTCCTTTTTTTCCCCTAGAGTCTTCTTAGAAAGAAAGGGTGTCTGATTTGGGAAACCAATACTGGAAATAATGTCAACTTATTCACTTGTCCCTACACATCTGACTGCAAACCAAGTAGACTCCGAAGTGTGGGTGGAAGATGGGCAAAGAAGGCTCTGAGAATCCAGGCTGTGCTGGTTGCAAGCAACAGAAACTTAGTTTGACTGTTTTAAGCTAAGAAAGTCTATTTAGTGTTTCTGAGAATTGCCCAGAGTTGGAAAGATAGACTCAGAAGACAACAGGCAGCAGGGGAGGTCGAAAAGCCAGAGCACAGCCCAGAGCATGCAGCCGAAGGAACCCTAACACCTGCTGCCCTGCACACTGGCGGAACTGCCACTGCTGCTGCACCAGCCACCCCCAGGGTAATTCTTCTCTTTCCTGGGCTTCAAGTCCAGGCCTCCGATAGGCCCAGGTCAGATGCTCAGGTCTCAGTTGCACAGAAAGAAAGTATCTGACTCCAGCATCTGCAGTAAGAAACAGGACCTGTCTTTCACCAGGATTCATGGTCAGGGATTCCTCCAAGCACAGGAAAGGGGTTCAGAGGCTAAGAAGCAAAATTTTTTAAAAAAAGGATAAAAGTCCGTCCACAGGCTCAGGAGGCAACCTGCAGCTGGTACAGTTGGAGAATATGTGAAGAAAGAGAGACAGGTCTGTCCCTGGAGTTCCCACCCCTGTTTATACACCTCAGGCAGTGGTGAGGCAGTAAGACCCAGAGCCGGACCTGAGCATCCTGGCCTCCAGCCCCAGGCGGCTCTTCTGATGTTTTTCCTGCTCTCAAGGGCTTCCAGGTAAAGAAAATCTCACCTTCTTTGGAACTTCTTTGGAACAGCAGGGGCAAGTGATGGGTCTTATCCTTTAAGAGTTATGAAGACTTCAGAGAAGGGATTGGGGATGACAGAGAAGGCTGAGCTGGGCCTTGGAAGAAGGTAGAAGGTTCAGGATGGGGGATGCAGAAGGCATGCTGCTGTGAGTGGGGTGATGGGCAAGAGGAGGCTCCTGTCCCTTCTTCATCTCCTGCTGAGCTCTGCCAGTGCATCCTGGGCTGGCCAGCTTTCTCCAAGGCTGGGGGGAAGGGAGAATAATGGTAACCTACATTCAGACTGAGCCTAGATAACCTTGACATTCAGAAACTCTCTAGGTGCTGGGGTGAGCACGGACTTCAGATCCTCATCCTGCCTCTTCTCACTTAGACCAAGTTACTTCATATCTCTGAGCCTCA
>NW_011495064.1:13464481-13467563 GCF_000754665.1 Bison bison bison
TGTCCCCATCCTTAATGTAACAAAATAGTGGTGCTTCCATCATTGGTCTGCTGGGAGGATTTACATCTGGTCCAGGTGTAAATTGCTTAGAACACTGTTGCACATACAGGTACTGTATACGGTTAGCTATGCTATTACTGCTGATGACAAGGATGACGATTGCAGTAAAAAACCCACCACACAGATAAGGCCCAGAGTAGACTTCCATTAAAACTTTCTCCAGGGCTTCCCCAGTGGCTCAGCTGGTAAAGAAAGAAAGTGAAAGTGAAGTCGCTCAGTCATGTCCGACTCTTAGCGGACTAAGAGTCCGCTGGTAGACTGTAGCCTACCAGGCTCCTCCCTCCATGGGATTCTCCAGGCAAGAGTACTGGAGTGGGTTGCCATTTCCTTCTCCAGGGGATCTTCCCAACCCAGGGATTGAACCCAGGTCTCCTGCATTCCAGGCAGACGCTGTAACCACTGAGGGTTTGATCCCTGGGTCAGGAAGAACCCCTGGAGGAAGGCATGGCAATCCACTTCAGTATTATTGCCTGGACAATCCCAGGGACAGAGGAGCCTGGTGGGCTACAGTCAAAAGTGTCAGAGTCGGACACAACCGAGCAACTAAGCAAGCATGCATGCAAATGCTTTCTCCTCCCCTCTTTCTTTGATTTCACTGCCTTTTCTCCCTCCCAAGGTGCACAGTCCTCAGGACCGCCTCTCCCCAAGAATGGGACTTGCTATGGTCACGGCCACTCCTCAGGTCTTAGAGCCTATAATGAAGGGTATGTGGAGGAGCAGGGGAAGGCTGTGCGCCCTCAACCTCATCTGCTTTCACGTCCTGAGAAGCCCGGCAGAGGCTCTGCTTCCCTGGTTTAGCCCCAGCGACCCCGGGCCCCTGGGACTGCACCCGCGCTCCGCATGCCCTGCCAGGTCTAGGCTCCTGGTGAGTCTCTGTTTTTCACCTGGACTGGAAGCTCCCTGGGGAGAGGGACGGGCCTGTTAACTGGCTGGACTCAGGGCCAGGGATGGTGGTGAGTCCTCAGAACAGTGGAAGGCACTAACCACAGCCTTACCAAGCATAGGTCTCCCCACCCTGCTCCCCTTCTCTCTACCTCCACGAAGCCCCCGGGGGAGAAGGGGGCAAGGGCTGGGGTCAGAAAGAGGCACCCCGAGTCTCATCCCGCTATGGAAGCTCCCTCATCGTAGAGGAGCTTCAGGAGCCCTTGGCCTGCAAAAGCGCCAGAGCAGGGCTGGCTAGACTCCCTCAACCTTGGGGAAGTCTCCCTCCTCTGACTGCCCCAGGCAGGCCACAACTTGTACCCTGAGTTCTGGGGCCAGGGTCTGGACGCTTTGGACCCTCTAGTCCTACTCATCCAGCCCCATTCGCTGAGCAGGTCTGGGACAGCCCTAGGCGCTGGCTCACTCCCCTCCCTGCCTCCCCGTCCCCAGCACAGAAGCCCCTGTCAGGGATCACTGCAAAGCACCACGTGGAGATCTAATCTGGGGCGGGGGCGCCGAGCTGAGGCGGGGTGGAAGGGGTCGATGAGAGGAGGAAATTAATGATTAAATAATGGGTTCCAAATGTAGCGGCTCCGAGTGAAATCCCCAGCCGCAAGCCGGCAGGCTGCACGCTCTCGGCCTGGCTCCAGGAGCCCCGAGGAGGCCCGAGCAGGCGGCGGAGATGCTGGTGGTGGCGGCGGGCGGCTCCCCCCCGGTCCGGTCAAATGGTCCCGGGACCGGACGCAGGGTCAGCGTGGTGCCTGTGGGGCCCTGGTGATTCCTGATGACAGGTGGGAGCCCTGCCACTTGGAGCGAGGCCACCGAGCAGAGCAGGGCCCTTGCAGGGGACGCAGCAGTGATGGCTGGGCCAGGCAGGGGTGGGGTCTAGGCTGGCAGCTTGGCCAAGGCCGAAGCCACTCTTGGCCTCTATGACTGGCACCCCATTCCCCATTTCATTTCATCCCTTCATCTTCCTGGATACCCTGAGCCTCAGCTTTTTCTAGCAGAGGGCCCGGCAGTGAATCCAAGGGGAGGGGAAGCACCCTCTGCCCAGACCACCGCTCCCACCCTAAATCTTCCCCCAGTTCTACATACTACTTCCTATGCCCTGCTAGGATGCTCACCCCTTACATGGAAGAGGCCATCCCCACACTGAAACTCTGGTCTTGTCTAGAGAAAATTCTTTCTCATTGTGCCTCAGTTTCCCTTTGAACACTAAGACCTGGGGTTCCTCTGTAGCCCTCCCTTAGGAGCTAGGATCCTTCTGCATTTTTTTTCTACCTGGTATAAGGGCGGGGAAGGTATGTGAGTTAGCAGTATTCACTCCCTGGGTCTCTGCCCCGGAGCATACTGCCGTGTGTCCTGACCACACCTCCTCCCCTGGCAGGACAGCCCAGGTCTGGGAAGCCTGGGACAAGCATCTTGGGCCCAAGGCTTCTTTCCCCCTCCTCTGGAACCCTGCTTGGAGCCTGAAATTTTCCACACTGAGACTTTGGCTGCAGACACTGGAACTTTTGCAATTTCCTGACTCAAAAACTGCTCCCCCACCCCTGCGCCCTCCACCACAGCCCTTGCAGGTCTTATGGGGTGGTCACCTCAGCACAAGCGCAGAGTCCAGACTGTTGGGAGCATAATGCTAGGTCTTCACCTGTGATATGGCAAAAGTCAGCCTTCAGCTAGAAGCCCCCATCACCCGCTTGTCTCCCCAAGAGCCTCCCAGGAGAACAGAGATCAGTGGGCAAGAAACAAACCAATCTCCAGGTAAACGGGCTAGAATGATGGGAATAGAATTTTCTCTGCATGACTCTAACCCACAGAACCAAATGACTCTGGAGTTTGGGACTACCTTCCAAGTGCTACCTTCCAAGACCAGATAAGGGAATATTGAGGAATATCTGGGCCAGAGAAGGTGACACATGTAGCCCTGCAAAGTACTGGGATCAGAGCCTGGGACCAGGCCAGCACTTGAGAAAAAAATGGAAGCCAGGAGCCCAGCGTTTCTCACAACAGCCTCGTCCTGCTGAAGTTGTCCCAGGCAGCCCCCGCCTGCCTCAGAATAGTGCTTGTGGCCAGGGGACAGCTGCCAAGCTGACAGTCACCC
>NW_011495064.1:13467780-13470663 GCF_000754665.1 Bison bison bison
CTGTCACACCCCACCATGCTCTGGGACACCAGTTTCGGGTGGCTTTTATGAGCTTCCATTCTCTCCTACTCTGGAAAGGCAGGCCAAATAAACACTAGGCCGAATGAGCCTGAGGCCTTGCTCTCCCCAGGTCCCCCCACGCCACCTCATCCAAGATCCACACACCGTCCCGGATTGCGCGTGCAGAAGAATTTTAATAAAAACAAGAAATTCAGAAGGTCTGGCGGGGCGAGCAGGCTGGCCGGCCCCGAAGACTCAGTGCTATTCCTGGCCTGGGAGACCAGGAGGCTCTCCTAGGAACAGGAGCTCCCAAGACAAATACAGAGCAACAAGCAGGCTTTGTCTTCTTCCTTTGAAGACAGAATGTCCAGGCTGGGACGTGGCCACACAGGAGGAGAGGAGAGAGGCTGGGAGGGCGGGGGCCTAAGTGGAGGTAGTCAGGGCTGACAGCAAAGGGTGTTTGGGGCTCAGGTTCTCCGGGAAGCTCCCAGAGGTGGGCATTTGGGAAACCTGAGAGGAAGAGATTTTCCTTGGCTTGTCCACCTGTCTGGCCTCCCGTACTCCCCTCGCTCAACACCCCTCCCCAGTGCACACAGTTCAATCAGGTGCCTGCTGTCCCCAAAAGCATGAAAATCTGTCATGAAGGGCCCTGAAACGATAGCATGGATGGGGTGAAAACTCAAAAACAAAACTGAAATCTTTTCATCCCTTGGTTCTGCAAAGACGGTTTTTTTGGTTTTGTTTTTTTTTTTTTTTTCCCAAAAGGAATTTAATTAAAGACAGAAAGAGACCAACATAAACCAAGAAATCACACACACATGTGAAAATGGCCTTGACAGCCTTGGAGTCCTGGCCTAAGAGTAGAGAAGTCTGGGAACAAGGTTCCTGGGCCCCCAGAAGCTGGGCCTGTGGAGTCTGACATCCTCTGAAGCCTTTCAGGAGAGGGGATCTCAGATCTTCTTAAGGTGTAAGTCAGGCGATCTGTTGCCCCGGTCAGGGAAGCTCAGGACTTGGCCACTGCCTAATACTCATCCAGACCCATGGTCAGAATCCAAGCTTACACCTTGGGACATAGCCTCTCACAGACCATTTTCAGAGTTGCTCCCTGGTCCTGCCATGGTTCATGGTTCAGGCCTCTCCCTAAAGGCTTCCCCTTTCTGACCCTACCGTTTTTTTCACATTTTGACCTTGTGTTGTCTCCTTTCAAAGCCCTCACCTCAAGCAACCGTTTTCACTCTGGCTGGTGGCTTCGCCCTATAACCAGGATGCAGAGTCCCATGGCAGCAGTGCTGCTGAGATGCCCCTGACTCAGCCTGGCCCTGGGCCCTTGCATCCGGGTAGAGCCCCTCCCAGGCAGTCCTCCTCTAGGTTTACCAGGGCCCCAAAGAGAGATTTAATGAACAAATGAGTAGTGAACAGTAAACTCCTATTCAGTCTTCACACACCAAGGCCTTTCCCCAGTGCCTGGGTAGAGTCACTCACTCCATAATAACCCCTATTCATAATTTTTATCATATACTTACCGCATTGATGTTCACCAATACGTTATTAAACCAATATTGCATGTTGATTCTCCCCAGGCTTTGTTTCCCTTTGCATCCCCCTAACATCTAGAACAATGTCTAGCCCATAACAGATGCTCATTAAGTGTCTGCAGAATCCCTGACCACTTTGAACTTTCTCAACCTGGGCTGTGAGCCTTTTTCCACCTTCTGCATCTGTCCTTGCCTTTTACTTCTAACCTTGAGCTCTTTCTTTTTCCTTGCACTATCATGGTCATTCAAGATTCTCCGGGCAGCATTTCCCTTGGAATTCTAAGTTGTAAAGGCCTCTGTTCTCTATGAATATCTCAAGGGGTAGCCTCACCTTCTACGTTGGCATCCCACATTATAGCATCATGCCTGGCACTCAGTAAGTAACTGTTGGACAGATAAATAGACCAAATGCCTGAATTAATGAGTGAATATTTTTCCCAGAGCTTTCGGGAATCTCTCTAGCTACACAGTCACCATTCATCAAAATTATTCTCACTTTCAATTTTCTACTTAGTTTCTTCTTGCTGATAAGAACTAAATCTAACTGAGTATTCCATTTCTCCCCACTGCTTTATAGACCTCTGGAAGTGGTTCTTTTACCTTCTCTTCCCTTCCCACCCATTCCCATACCTCTAGAAGGTACATTGGATTCAGCTTGGTATCAGTCAGAACAGGCCAGGTTATGATACAGTGACAAATAGCCCTGAAATATCAGTGACTTAAATAGCAAAAGTCAGAGTGACTCTCCTGGGAAGGGTCTTCTTTCTACGTATCGTCTTAATGTTGCACTTTCTTATCAACGGCAACTGCACGGGCGCCACAACAATGGGAGAGAAAGATGGAGAGTTTGGCACAATTTAATTTTCTACCCAGAAAGTGGGTGGACATTCCTTCTGCTCACATTTCACTGGCCAAAGCAAGTCCTGTGACCACGCTTAATTTATAGGGGTTGGGGAAGTTCAGTCTTCATTTGCCTAGAAGGTAAGGAGACCAGATATTGGGGAACAGTGGGAATCCTTGCCACATGAAGAATCGGGGTCAAACTCCGGCCTGCCGAGGCCATTAGATGTTCAGCCTGCGGCCAAGAAGAGGAGATGAGAAGCAGAACAATGGGAATGACTCCACCCTAGATCTGAACTGGGGCTTGGACTGCTCAGTCACTCTAATTACCATACCAGTCACTTCCTAGGATTTCTGCCAGAAGCTTCGCCAGGAGCCCTGAGTAATCACAGCTTCACAGTCAGCACCAGGGAAAGCTGTCCAACTTCTCTCAGGCCTGTGGTTTTCAAGTCAGGTCTGTGGAATTGAGGCTTGGGACCTGAGGCCTGAGCGGCCTCTCCCAGGCGCT
>NW_011495064.1:13470954-13477351 GCF_000754665.1 Bison bison bison
GCCTCCCACATGCCTGCTACTCCTCACTGCTGCCTTTTGCCCTCTGGCCTTCTTGGCCATGATCTGAGTCCTGAGGAGCCTTCTAGTGGCAGGGCCTGAGAGAGGAGGTCTGACTTCTCGTAGAAATATAGGAAGAAGGAAGAGGAGAGAGTGGACAAGTAAATATATAATATCATTCCGGGAGTGATACGGGGACACAATGAAGGGGGGCCTGATGAGGACCGAGGGTCCTTGTGAGGAGATGGAATCAGAGCTGAGACCTAAGGGATGACAAGGAGCCAGGTCTGAGTAAGGGACATGGAAGGAGAGATGAGCCTTTCCCAAGAGAAGGGTCCCCTCTGCCTCTAACCCCAAGGTTGGGGGAAGGATCTAGGGAGCCGGAGGGTAAAGATGTTAAGGATGTCTCCCTCATGTGGTAAAGATGTCTTCTTCCCTTGTTTCGGTCACAGATGGTCTACAGCAGGTGACCAAAACTGCCTTGTTAAATTGATTTTCAATAATGTCCTTTTGGGTGCCTTACTTTGAAGCTACACAGCTTCTGTGTAGTTTAAAGCTCTGGGTTAGTGGGCGGCATTCCCTGGAACAATTCTTCGAAAGCCTCACAAACTTCTTTATTCCACGCTGCTCCCCATCTGCCTCCCTCCAACACCACTTATCACTATAGAGCTGGAACCTTTCTGCAGTATTCACATTTTCAGCCCTGGGCAGGCTGGGCAAGCGTTGTCTGAGATCCTTGTCTCTGGGGCAGGTAGGAAGGCACCCCAGCCAAATGCTGGCCCAAGGCCTGGCCTTCTGGCATTGCTCCCATCCCCTTGGTCAGTCCTGACACATTCCAAACCTGCTCTGGACCAGGGTCTCTGCACTTCAGGATGAGGTGAATACAGATGAGTTCAGGATATCTGTTGGAAGGAGTGCAGTGCGTGCAATTGCAGACTCCTGTAGAGTGGGGCCGGCACTGAGGGCCTGAAATGCTCCCTTCATCAGAAGGCCTCTAGCCCACTGGGCTGCCAGCCTGTCCTGGAGGGACAGTGAGGAGAGGACCAGCGTGAGTCAGGCACAACTAGAGGCAAAGACTGTGGCAACAACAGAACAGGCATTTAGAAAGTGCCTGATGGAGGGAGGGGGTAAGGACACTAAGGGGGCTGAGTCCTGCTATCTAGTCCCTGGAGGAGTCCTGGGCTCCCAGGAGAGGCACTGGTTCACCAAGAATAGGTGCAGATGGGCTGGCAAGTGCCTGGGGCATGGAGCTCTCTGTGCTTGCTACTGGCCTGGAGAAAACTTGCGAGGCTGCAGTAGTAAAGTGGGGCTTACCTGGGACAGAGGTGAAACTGACATGTTCAGATTGTGGTAGGTTTCTTTAAGGTTTATCCTTTGCTTTTTTAGGATAAATCTTCCCCTCTTCTCCACCCTTGACTCTCAGATTCACCTGTCTCATTTTGGCTTTCCAGAGCCATTTCTCTGTCATTGATCTTTATCTGTGCCTTTCCAGGCTGGTCTCTACATCACCAGACCCCCACCTTTCTTCTCTGGATGTTCTCCTCCACATACAGCTTCAGTAGTACCCACAAGCCTGTGATAAGAGTCCGGCATCCTCCTTCTGACATACAGGAGTCACCATGAATAGGACCTAGCTTATTTTTCTGTAACCTCCAAAGCCTCTATTAAACTGTCATTTCCTCATCCTTGATGGGCAGAAGCTGAACCATTGCTGGGGAAGGAAATTAAAGGCCAGTCTGGTCCCTCCAAATGTCAAGAGTGCCGAGAGAGCCACAGACCACATGCATCCTAATTGGGGTTTCCCAGAAGCAGAACCTGAGACAAGGATTTAAGTGAGGTAGTTTATTTGAGAGGTATTTTCTGAAAAAGCCAGTATTGGAGTGGGGGCATGAGACAGGAAATGGAGAGCAGTCATTGGGTGCCCTAACAAGCCAGCTACAACTGTGGGCCACTAGAGTTTAACACTACTGGGGGCTTTGTGGGGGCCAACAGAAGACACTCTTTGAGTTATTTTACCCAAGAGTAAGGGATCTGGGTATTTTATTGGTTGAGAGCTATTTTCAAGGAGTGTTAATACCCCAATACTTCTAGCCTCCAACCCAGAGAACAAAGCTACTGGTAATCAGAGAAACCCCACAGGAAAATAAGTGTGAGTGCTGTTGGTTGGAAGTTGAGCCAGAATGCACTAAAATGGAAAGGGCAAAAGGATACGTGCAGTGACAGCATCTGTTACAATGTAGTAAGAAGTTTGTTTAAAGGAGATGGAGATCAGGAATGGTGCATAGGAGCTAAATTTGAGGTGGAATTTGAAGATTGGTTAAGATTTGAAAACCAAAAACAAGAGCATTCAAGGAAAAGGCAATAGTAAGAGTGAAATCATGGAAGCAAGACCACAGGACCAGTGGAAACTTAGAATAAGTTATGGGCTGAGAAATTTTGTTAGGTGATGTTCAAGCCATGGAGGGTATGGAAAGACCAGAGATCTAAGCTTGAATGGAAACTGATGGAGTGTTTTCTCTGATGGGATCAAGGCAGGTTTTAGGAGGAAGCAGAGTTTTGGGTACATTGAATTTGAGATCCCTGTGAGTCATCTAGTGGAGATGTCTGGTAGGTTGTTGAACATAGGGATCTGAAGTTGTAGAATGAGGTCCAGGCTGGAGACAGAAATTTGAGAGTCACCTGCTTAGAGTTAGAAGTCAAAGCCATGGGATTGGTGAGACCACCAGGAAATGAAGAGAGTAAAGTAAGGGTCAAGGAGAATGTGAGGAAAGTGGGAAAAGAAGCTCTGAAAGTGGAAAAGAAGACGAGATGTAAAGCAAAGGCACAAATGAAGAATCCGTGGAACTCAAGAAGCCAGAGGAGGAAGTCCTCCAACAAGAAGTCAAGGAACAATAAAAAAAAATTCTGCCAAAATCAAGGTGGATAAGGGCCATAGGTGCAGCAGACAGGACATTCACTGGAGCTGAGAGAAGTGGTTTTGGAATACAATGGGAGGGGAAGTTTGATGGTAAAGAGGATTGAATAGGGGTCATAATCCATCAATTTTTCAAGAACCTGTGTTTTGTAATTAGGTTGAGAATGAGGGCATTAGCTGATGGGAAACACAGATGATGGAAGTCATATTTTTTAAGATGGAAGGAGGTAGCATTAGGATGGAGGAGCCTGGTGGGCTACAGTCCATGGGGTTGCTAAGAGTTGGACACGACTGAGTGACTTCACTTTCACTTTTCACTTTCATGCATTGGAGAAGGAAATGGCAACCCACTCCAGTGTTCTTGCCTGGAGAATCCCAGGGATGGGGGAGCCTGGTGGGCTGCCGTCTATGGGGTCGCACAGAGTCGGACACGACTGAAGCGACTTAGCAGCAGCAGCAGCAGCATTTTTAAAAATTTATTTATTTATTTTAATTGGAGGATAATTGCTTTACAATATTTGATGGCTTTATATTAAAATATATACACAATGAAAGAAATCTTGAACTGTGGCATCTATCAAACTTAAGATTAAACTCTGTCTGTGCAATTTACTAGCTGTGTAACTTTGAGAAAATTACTGAACCTAAGGCTTTGTTTTCCTCATCTGTAAAATGAGAATTATATTTGTCTTAACAGTTTCTCTGAGAATTAAATACAGTAACACTCAATAGAAAGCTTAAGTTATCTTCAAAATGTTAAGTTTCTCTTTTTTTGTCTATTTTTCCATTATGTGAAAGAAGTTGGTTGGGTTTCCAGCAAGGTCAAAGGATATGTTTTGAATAGTCTCATATTATTAAAGGTTTCTAAAACTCAAGAATTAAGAAATGCAGGTTTTAATGCTCACAGGGAGCCAGGAAAACTATCCCCTAAGGCTAGGGAGTTGGGATTTATCATTCTTCATAATATCAAGATCATAGGATGTACCCTTACTGCAAGAGTAGAAAAGAATGATGCTTAACTACCTTCTTTCTCCATCTATGATCTAGATACAGGAAGGAATTAATCTCTGAGAATGTTTAATCATTCACCTAATGCTAAGTCACTTCAGTCGTGTCTGACTCTGTGCGACCCCATAGACGGAAGCCCAGCCCACCAGGCTCCCCCATCCCTGGGATTCTCCAGGCAAGAATACTGGAGTGGGTTGCCATTTCCTTCTCCAATGCATGAAAGTGAAAAGTGAAAGTGAAGTCGCTCAGTTGTGTCCGACTCTTGGCAACCCCATGGACTGCAGCCTACCAGGCTCCTCAGTCCATGGGATTTTCCAGGCAAGAGTGCTGGAGTGGGTTGCCATTGCAATCATTCACATGCCTTTATGCAAATTTGGGCTTCATTCACTTTTGAATGATTCTCATGAAAAGCAGTTCCATCCCAATGAAATCCCTAGGATGCCTGGAAGAAGGAAACACAAAATCTTTGAAGATCAAGTAGTCAACCCAGATAGATGCCTATAGATTCCAACCCAGCACTAGATTCCTATAAATAAAGATCCTCTAAAAATGAAATTCAGAGAGGAAAAATTCTGTCATGAGCAAGAGGTAGTAAAATAAAACAACAAAACAAGTAGTTGAATTAGACTGTTAAGAATTCAGGTAATAAAACTATCAAATTGATACTATAAAATAAACATTTTAATTATTAAAGACAAAATATATATGTCTTAACAGTTTCTCTGAGAATTAAATACAGTAACACTCAATAGAAAGCTTAAGTTATCTTCAAAATGTTAAGTTTCTTTTTTTGTCTATTTTTCCATTATGTGAAAGAAGTTGGTTGGGTTTCCAGCAAGGTCAAAGGATAGGTTTTGAATAGTCTCAAATATAAGTCATAAATATATGACTAAAACAAAAATTCCCTCTAAAAAAAGAGCAGATTACCTTAAAAGAAAGCAAGTAGAACTTTTAGAAATAAATAAACAGAATCAACAAAATTAAAAACTCAATGGATGAGCCCTTTAAATATATTAGCTGAAGAGAGGGTTAGCACACTGGAAGATAGTTCTGAGAATATTCCCCAAATTGCAGGACAGAAACAGACATAATTGGAAAACACACATGAGAGTTTAAGAAATGTGGAGGGGAGAATCAGAAAATACAACATATTTCTACTGCAGGTTTTTGGATAGGAGAACAGTGAATGAGAGAGAGAATATCTGAAGATAATGGCTAAGAACTTTCCATGTTTTTTATGAAAGACTTATATTCAGGAAACAAAATATAAAAAGAAATCCACATATAGACACATCATAATGAAATTACAGAACCAAAAAGATAGAAAGGAAATATCAAAAGTGGCCAGAGGGGAAAAATAGGTTACTCACAAAGGAACATCATTTAAACTGATAGCAGAGTTTTCATCATCAACAACAGATGTAAATTGGCAATTGGATCATCTTCAAAGTAATGAGGGTAATTGTCAACTGCAATTCTATACCCAACTAATATATAATTAAAAAGTAAAAATAAAATAATCTATTCAAAACAACATAGGGAGTATACTATTACAGGCCCTCGCTGGGAAAAAAAAAAAAAATTTGAAAAGTGTTTTTCAGGAGAAGGGAATTAAACCCACAAGTTAGTAATGAGATATAAGAAACGACAATGAGCAAAGAAATTGATCAACATGTAGGTAAACCTAAACAAGAATTGATACCATAAAATAACAATTATTTTGATGGCTAACTTTGGGGTATTACATCAGTTCAGTTCAGTTCAGTTGCTCAGTCAGGTCTGACTCTTTGCAACCCCATGGACTGCAGCATGCCAGGCCTCCCTGTCCATCGCCAACTCCCGGAGTTTACTCAAACTCGTGCCCATCGAGTCGGTGATGCCATCCAACCATCTCATCATCTGTTGTCCCCTTCTCCTCTTGCCTTCAATCTTTCCCAGCATCGGGGTCTTTTCAAATGAGTCAGCTCTTCACATCAGGTGGCCAAAATATTGGAATTTCAGCTTCAACATCACTCCTTCCAATGAATATTCAGGACTGATTACATTTAGGATGGACTGGTTGGATCTCCTTGCAGTCCAAGAGATTTTCAAGAGTCTTCTCCAACACCACAGTTCAAAAGCATCAATTCTTTAGCACTCAGCTTTCTTTATAGTCCAACTGTCACATCCATACATGACTACTGGAAACAGCACAGCCTTGACTAGATGGATCTTTGTTAGCAAAGTAATGTCTCTGCTTTTTAATATGATGTCTAGGTTGGTCCTAACTTTTCTTCCAAGGAGCAAATGTGTTTTTATTTCATGACTGCAGTCATTACCTACAGTGATTTTGGAGCCCCCCAAAATAAAGTCTAACACTGTTTCCACTGTTTCCCCATCTATTTGCCATAAAGTGATGGGACCGGATGCCATGATCTTTGTTTTCTGAATGCTGAGCTTTAAGTCAACTTTTTCACTCTCCTCTTTCACTTTCATCAA
>NW_011495064.1:13477451-13478229 GCF_000754665.1 Bison bison bison
TTTTTAGGACTTGAAATAGCTCAACTGGAATTCCATCACCTCCACCAGCTTTGTTCACAGTGATGCTTCCTAAGGCCCACTTGACTTCACATTCCAAGATGCCTGGTTCTAGGTGAGAGATCACACCATTGTGATTATCTGGGTCATGAAGATCTTTTTTGTACAGTTCTTCTGTGTATTCTTGCCACCTCTTCTTAATATCTTCTGCTTCTGTTAGGTCCATATCACTTCTGTCTTTTATCAAGCCCATCTTTGCATGAAATATGCCCTTAGTATAGCTAATTTTCTTGAAGAGATTTCTAGTCTTTCCCAGCCTATTGTTTTCCTCTATTTCTTTGCACTGATCACTGAGGAAGGCTTTCTTATCTCTCCTTGCTATTCTTTGGAACTCTGCATTCAAATGGGTATATCTTTCCTTTTCTTCTTTGCTTTTCTCTTCTCTTTTTTTCACAGATATTTGTAAGGCCTCCTCAGACACCTATTTTGATTTTTTTGCATTTCTTTTTCTTGGGGGTGATCTTGCTCCCTGTCTCCTGTACAATGTCACAAACCTCCATCCATAGTTCATCAGGCACTCTATCAGATATAGTCCCTTAAATCTATTTTTTAGTTCCACTGTATAATTGTTAGAGATTTGATTTATGTCATATCTGAATGGTCTAGTGGTTTTCCCTACTTCCATCAATTTAAGTCTGAATTTGGCAATAAGGAGTTCATGATCTGAGTCACAGTCAGTTCCCAGTCTTGTTTTTGCTGACTGTATAGAGCTTCTCCATCT
>NW_011495064.1:13478329-13478870 GCF_000754665.1 Bison bison bison
ACTCTGCATATAAATATAAATAAGCAGGGTGACAATATACAGCCTTGATGTACTCCTTTTCCTATTTGGAACCAGTCTGTTGCTCCATGTCCAGTTCTAATTGCTGCTTCCTGACCTGCTTACAGGTTTCTCAAGAGGCAGGTCCGGTGGTCTGGTATTCCCATCTCATTCAGAATTTTCCGCAGTTTATTGTGAGCCACACAGTCAAAGGCTTTAGAGTAGTCAATAAAGCAGAAATAGGTTTTTTTCTGGAACTCTATTGCTTTTTTGATGATCCAGCAGATATTGGCAATTTGATCTCTGGTTCCTCTGCCTTTTCTAAAACCAGCTTGAACATTGGGAAGTTCACAGTTCACATATTATTGAAGCCTGGCTTGGAGAATTTTGAGCATTACTTTATTAGCATGTGAGATGAGTGCAATTGTGCAGTAGTTTGAGCATTCTTTGGCATTGCCTTTCTTTGGGATTGGAATGAAAACTGACCTTTTCCAGTCCTGTGGCCACTGCTGAATTTTCCAAATTTGCTGGCATATTGAATGCA
>NW_011495064.1:13478970-13480271 GCF_000754665.1 Bison bison bison
AATAAGGAGTTCATGATCTGAGTCACAGTCAGTTCCCAGTCTTGTTTTTGCTGACTGTATAGAGCTTCTCCATCTTTGGCTGCAAAGAATATAATCAGTCTGACCTCAGTGTTGACCATCTTGTGATGTCCATGTGCAGAGTCTTCTCTTGAGTTGTTGGAAGAGGGTGTTTGCAATGACCAGTGCATTCTCTTGGCAGAACTCTATTAGCCTTTGCCCTGTTTCATTCTGTACTCCAAGGCTAAATTTGCCTGTTACTCCAGGTGTTTCTTGATTTCCTACTTTTATATTCCAGTCCCCTATAATGAAAAGGACATCTTTTTTGGATGCTAATTCTAGAAAGTCTTGTAGGTCTTCATGCTGCTGCTGCTGCTGCTAAGTCGCTTCAGTCGTGTCCGACTCTGTGTGACCCCATAGACGGTAGCCCACCAGGCTCCCCCGTCCCTGGGATTCTCCAGGCAAGAACACTGGAGTGGGTTGCCATTTCCTTCTCCAATGCATGAAAGTGAAAACTGAAAGTGAAGTCGCTCAGTCGTGTCTGACTCTTAGCGACCCCATGGACTGCAGCCTACCAGGCTCCTCCGTCTATGTGATTTTCCAGGCAAGAGTACTGGAGTGGGGTGCCATTGCCTTCTCTGGTATGTCTTCATAGAACCGTTCAAATTCAGCTTCTTCAGCATTACCGGTCGGGGCATAGACTTGGATTACCATGATATTGAATGGTTTGCCTTGAAAACAGAGATCATTCTGTCATTTATGAGATTGCCTCCAAGTATTGCATTTTATACTCTTTTGTTGACTATAATGGGTACTCCATTTCTTCTAACGGATTCGTGCCCACAACAGTAGATACAATGGTCATCTGAGTTAAATTCACCCATTCCAGTCCATTTTAGTTCACTGATTCCTAAAATGTCGATGTTCACTCTTGCCATCTCCTGTCTGATCACTTCCAATTTGCCTTGATTCATGGACCTAACATTCCTGGTTCCTATGCAATATTGCTCTTTATAGCATTGGACCTTGCTTCCATCACCAGTCACATCCACAACTGGGTGTTGTTTTTGCTTTGGCTTCGTCTCTTCATTCTTTCTGGAGGTATTTCTCCACTGATCTCCAGTAGCATATTGGGCATCTACCGTCCTAGGGAGTTCATCTTTCAGTGTCCTATCTTTTTGCCTTTTCATACTGTTCATGGGGTTCTCAAGGCAGGAATACTGAAGTGGCTTGCCATTCCCTTCTCCAGTGGACCACATTTTGTCAGAACTCTCCACCATGACCCATCGGTCTTGGGTGGCCCT
>NW_011495064.1:13480662-13484108 GCF_000754665.1 Bison bison bison
TTCACTTTTCACTTTCATGCATTGGAGAAGGAAATGGCAACCCACTCCAGTGTTCTTGCCTGGAAAATCCCAGGGACGGGGGAGCCTGGTGGGCTTCCGTCTATGGGGTCGCACAGAGTCAGACACGACTGAAGCGACTTAGCAGCAGTAGCAGCAGCAAACTGTGATGGAGGTAATGAAGATAATGGTGACTTCCTTCAGAAGGTCCCATGCATGTACTGCTACACTTGGTGCCCCCGACCCTGAAGCCGGCCACCAGTGACCCACACCTTCGCCAGAGACTCCCAGACACCCACAGGCAAGTCTCCTGTGGGGTCACTGTTCCTTTCTCCTGGGTCCTGGTACACAAGGACCTGTTGTGCCCTCCAAGAGTCTATTTCCCAGTCCATGTGAGTTCTGGCAGCTCTATGGTGGGGTTAATGGCGACCTCCTCCAATGGGAATAAAATTTGGAAAATAGTGTATTAATAAAAGTTTGGGTGTGATAGATCATCATACATAGAAAAGAGTAAATAGTTTGAGTAACTTTAGACTTTGTTACGTAGTAATATAAAAAAAAATTATAAGTTTTTTAAAACAGGAATAAATGTGTATCTTCCAAATAAGAGAAATATGTATCTACCATCTCTGGGTGCCTACCTTTAGTTTTCTCTCTTGGGAAAAAAAGCAAATAGGTTTTTGTTTAAGACATTGAAGTTGGATCTCTTGCAGGCACTGCCACATCTAATATTAACTAGTATAATTTCTGAATAATATTTCTCCACCAATATACTGTAAGATCCAACTTGGAAGGGACAGTTTCTATATTTCCCCTTCCTATATTTAGGAACTTAATGTAGTACTTGTACAAATTGGGTTTATATGAAGAAGGGAGGAAAGGCAGAAAGAAAGGAAGGGGGAAAGGAAAGCTCTCTATAGACTCTTAACTATTTGAATAATCATAAAAAGTGTTTATTAATGAATCAGCATCAACCTGAAGAAGGATCTTAGTGTTCAATCTATATTAATATTTTTATCAATAATTTGGATAAGAACAATAACTTGATGTTATCCAATTTGACAGATGCTATACTATTAATGGGAATAAATAATATTAAGTGAAAGAATCAGGACAAAAAGTCTTTTCTGGCTGTGAAAGACAGAATAATGTGACCCTCCCCCAGAAAATGTTCAGCTACTATTCCCTGGAACCTATGAATATGTTACCTTATGTGGCAAAAGGTAATTTGCAGATGTGATTACCTTAAATCCCTTGAGAAGGGGAAATTATCCTGGTTTATCTGGGTGTAAGGATAAGAACACTTCAGAGTCAGAGAAGGAGATGCGCTGACAGAAATAGAGGCAGGGTGAAGTCTAAACATGCTTTGCTGCTGGCCTTAAAGATGAAAAAAGGGATGGTGAGCCAAGGAATGAGGAAACCTTTAAAAACTAGAAAAGACAAGGAAACTGATCTTATCTCAGTGCCTCCACACCTTGATTTTAGCTCGGTGAAGCCCATTTTGGACTTCTGCTCTCTAGAACTATAAGATATAAATTTGCGCTGTTGTAAAACACTGGGCTTGTGACAATTCATTACAAGCAGCAAAAGGAAACTAATGTATTGGCTGAAAGTATAAGATGGTCTAACAAAATATTTAAAAATACAGATTTAATGCAAATTTTTATATTGAGATCAAAGAAGACAACCAAATCTAGATGGATACTTTATAATGTGTCAAGGGCTTATGAATTTTAATTAACAACAAGCTCAGTAGAAAATAAAGAGATGCAAAGAGATGTGTGGGCTTGGAATGGAGAAACAGAGGTTCCATGTCATCACTGAGAAGGGTCCTGCAGACCCCACATCATTATCAATGATGTGGCACAGTGGGCAGCCGTGGGTTTAACTCTTTACAGAGGATATTGACAGACAGAAAGGACATCTAGATGAGGAGGAATCTAGAAACATATTTAAAAAAGAAGTAACTAGGTGGGAAAATTTCATCAAAATAAGAGAAAGTCTATGAAGTTATGCCACTTTCTTAAGTGATAGGAGCTTATTTTCTGTGCTTCCTGTGGGTTTCCCAGGTGGCTCAGTGGTGAAGAACCTGCCTGAGATGCAGGAGACCTAGAAAATGCAGGTTTGATCCCTGGGTCAGGGAACTCTCCTGGAAGAGGAAATAGCAACCCTCTCCAGTACTCTTGCCTGGAAAATCTCGTGGACAGAAAGAGCCTGGGATCACAAAGAGTCAGACATGACTGAACAACTAACACTTCACTTCATGGACTTATTTTCTGTGGTCCCTAAGGTTAAAATTCAAACTAGAAGGCTCCAAGGGGATTTATTTTAATCCAGCATGAAGAAGAAATCTTTCACCCTCCCAGCAGCCCTGACATTGGATGAATGTGAGGGTGAATATTGGAGAAGGAAATGGCAACCCACTCCAGTGTTCTTGCCTGGAGAATCCCAGGGACAGGGGAGCCTGGTGGGCTGCTGTCTATGGGGCCGCACAGAGTCGGACACAACTGAAGCGACTTAGCAGCAGCAGCATTCTGAAATTCTTGCCCCTAGACATAACTAAGAGTATTCTGAGAGTCTTGTCCCTAGATGTAACTGAACATAGCTTGAGCATGTATTTTAAAGTCTCTTTTGGTCCTTAAGAGACTGTGCTCCTTGAATGGAAAGTGAATAGGAATAGTATCATGGAAAGAAGAGAGATGACTCCACTGTTTCACCCAGCCTTCCTCCCTCCATCCAAGCCACAGTTTCAGAAAGAAACCTGGGCCATTAGAATTCTGCCTCCATCTTGGAAAACCCAAAATCCTGATGATAAAAGAGAGGACCTTGAGTCCTTGCTAGGCAATTCATTCCCTCTCCTACCTCAGCAAACAACAACACAACCAAAGAAAAATCTGCAATTACATCAGTCAGTTCAGTTCAGTTGCTCAGTCGTGTCTGACTCTTTACGACCCCATGAATTGCAGCATGCCAGGTCTCCCTGTCCATCACCAACTCCCAGAGTTCACTCAAACTCATGTCCATTGAGTCAGTAATGCCATCCAGCCATCTCATTTTCTGTCGTCCCCTTCTCCTCCTGCCCCCAATCCCTCTCAGCATCAGAATCTTTTCCAATGAGTCAACTCTTTGCATAAGGTGGCCAAAGTATTGGAGTTTCAGCTTCAGCATCAGTCCTTCCAATGAACACCCAAGGACTGATCTCCTTTAGAATGGACTGTTTGGATCTCCTTGCAGTCCAAGGGACTCTCAAGAGTCTTCTCCAACACCACAGTTCAAAAGCATCAATTCTTCCGTGCTCAGCTTTCTTCACAGTCCAACTCTCACATCCATACATGACCACTGGAAAATGGTCATACAGCCTTGACTAGATGGACCTTTGTTGGCAAAGTAATACCTCTGCTTTTGAATATGCTATCTAGGTTGGTCATAACTTTCCTTCCAAGGAGTAA
>NW_011495064.1:13484507-13485890 GCF_000754665.1 Bison bison bison
GCATATCTGAGGTTATTGATATTTCTCCTGGCAATCTTGATTCCAGCTTGTGCTTCTTCCAGCCCAACGTTTCTCATGATGTACTCTGCATATAAGTTAAATAAGTAGGGTGACAATATACAGCCTTGACGTACTCTTTTCCTACTTGGAACCAGTCTGTTGTTCCATGTCCAGTTCTAACTGTTGCTTCCTGACCTGCATACAGGTTTCTCAAGAGGCAGGTCAGGTGGTCTGGTATTCCCATCTCTTTCAGAATTTTCCACAGTTTATTGTGATCCACACAGTCAAAGGCTTTGGCATGGTCAATAAAGCAGATATAGATGTTTTTCTGGAACTCTCTTTTCTAAAACCAGCTTGAACATCTGGAAGTTCACGGTTCACGTATTGCTGAAGCCTGGCTTGGAGGATTTTGAGCATTACTTTCCTAGCGTGTGAGATGAGTGTAATTGTGCAGTAGTTTAGTGCTTCTCAAAATCTATAAAATCTTAGAGTTGAGGAAATGTATTTTCTGGGCTCTTGTCCCAGTTCTCAGGGAAAAAAAATAGAGCAGTAAAATGAGCAGTGGTGTCCCATTTCTCACAGAGCCTGGTTCCTCTTGATCATGAAGAAGAAGGAAGGCCCCACCGGCTCCCCGGTCCCTCAAGTACTTGGCATCCATTCTTTCAGGAACCCCAGTCCTGTGGGGGAGGCATGGAGGAACTCCTTTTCCCAAATGAGACGCGGCCCTTGACCTCAGGGATGGCTTCTTTTTGGGTCCCAGCCTTGATATGTGTGTGGGGAGAGGTCAGACTAGGGGCACAGATTGATGACAGGGTGGACAGCCCAACCCCTTACAGGTTCCAGAAAACACAGGGCCCTTGGGTACCCTGGGGTTCTATGAGAGGGTGCGGGATGAGGGGAGATCAGAGAACACATCCTTCCTGGAATAGACTTGACGCCACAGATTTGTAGTTTCAGTCCTACACATGGCATCCCCCACCATCACCAACTTTAAGGGAATTTCCATCTCTTCTCTGTCCCTCGGCTCACCCTCCACCCTGCCCAGTCTTCAGGATGGGTGGGAAGGGAACTGTGGAAATTCCCTTTTCAGGGACATGCGGGGTGACCGAGAGAGCAGGGGGTGGTGGAAGCAAAGGGAACACTGAAAACTGAGAAGGATCCCTTGGCTTTCTGCCCCCACTTTCATCCTCAGCCAGGTCATCCTCAGAAAGGAGGAAGGCCTCACCAGACCCACCAGCAGGTGCTGAATTTTCCCAAGGCCTCCTGCCCACCCTCCTCCAGTCCCCCAGCCAGCCCATCCCACCAGGGAGTCAGAAGGCCCAGCTGACAGCTGGGTTGTGCAATCAGCAGCCCAGATGTGGCTGGGACTCTGGCTTGTGGCAG
>NW_011495064.1:13485990-13503864 GCF_000754665.1 Bison bison bison
CACCCAGAGCCTATGGCCTCTATTTCACCCTTGAGCTGTATTCTAGCAACATTCCTGTTCTTATCCCAGACAGGCCCCACCCAGCCACCATCCTCCTCCAGCAACTCCAGAGAACACTTAGCAGCTAAGGATTATGGGCCCAGCTCAGCCATGCAATGCATACTCTGCTGTGCCGCCAATGGGCAGGGCCTCACCCTCCTTGGGCCTCACTAGATACATGCTAAACCTTGAGCCCTAAGTTCTCTCCTGAACTTCTGCATCATTCTCAAGGCCCTTGAGTTTAGCGATGCATTTATTGGCTTCCCACAGTAACTGGATAAAATATAAAACCTTTTATTGCCCTTGGGTATTCTAACCAGGGCAAGGTCACATCCCAAACAGCAGCTACCATGACCACTGTTTGCAGGAAGCCTTGGGTGTGGTCAATCTTTAGGCAACACCATTGATTCTTTGGCTTTAGGTTTGGCAGCCAATCAGACCTACAATAATTTCAGCCTACTCTCTGCTTCATGCAGGACTGCCTGACTCAGAGCAGATGCACTGTAGTTATTTGCTAAATGGAAAAATACAGTAAAGATTAGCCGAGATAGAGAGCTGCTTGAGGTCACACTATAAACTAGCGGCCAACACAGGGTAAATCAGATTGCTTTTCCCTGCGCCATACTCTCTGAATTCACAGATGTGATGGTGGTGATGGTGGAGTGATGGTGAAGAAGGTGGTGGTCATGACGGCGGTGATGGTGGTGCTATGGTGATAGTGGTGGTGACGATGGTGATGGTTGCAGGGTTGGTGGTCAATGATGCCCGTGATGGTGGTGCTGGTGGTGAGAGTATTGGTGATGGTGGAGACGTGTTACTGGTTGTGGTGATGGAGGTGGTGGTTGCAGTGATTGGAGTGTTGATGAAAGCAATGGTGGGGGTGGTGGGGATGATGTGGTAATGATGACAGTTAAGATGGTTATAGTAAGGATGATGGTGACAAGGGTGGAAATGGTAGTGACGATGGTGGTGACAATGGTGACAATGCCTTGACATGATAATGGACATGAATCCCCCTTATTTCAAGGAGTTCTCTTTGGGAATGCATGCTGCTGCTGCTGCTGCTGCTACTGCTAAGTCGCTTCAGTCGTGTCTGACTCTGTGCGACCCCATAGACGGCAGCCCACCAGGCTCCACCATCCCTGGGATTCTCCAGGCAAGAACACTGGATTGGGTTGCCATTTCCTTCTCCAAGGCATGAAAGTGAAAAGTGAAAGGGAAGTCATTCAGTCGTGTCCGACTCTTCGAGACCCCATGGACTGCAGCCTACCAGGCTCCTCCATCCATGGGATTTTCCAGGCAAGAGTACTGGAGTGGGGTGCCATTGCCTTCTCCGTGGGAATGCATAGCACATTCCAATAACTTTGGTTCTCATCTTCAACTTTGGGAGGATTCAGAATCTGAGCCCTTACTCTAAGTTTTCCTCAGCAGCAGAAACTAAGTCAGCTTTGACCCCTGAGCCAGCCTTGAAGATATTTTGCCCAGAACTGCTGCTCTGATGAGGATATGGAAAGACAGCTCCAGCTGCTGCCCTGCTGGATCCACCAGAGTTTTCCGTGGTTCCTGGGGCTACTCCAGGCAATGGCAAAGCACAGCAGTGCTCCTAATGCTAGCCTGTTCCTGGGGATGCAGGACTCCTCAGCCAGGTGAATTCGATTCACCATCCTCCCAATGCTGAGACTTTCTTGGAACTGTACCACAGTCTCAGATTCTTTTTCCCCAACCCTCCTTCCTTCCCTCTCCCCTTCTCAGGGGCAGGCCTGCACTGCCCTCAGAAGGTTCCTCTCAGCCCCCTGGCTCCCTCTCCTTTATTCTGGGAGAGTGTTCCTCCTTCCTCCTTTGCAGGTGTTTCCTCTGGTAACTCTTTTGTGTCTTTTAATGTCCTGTTCTATGCTTTTCAGAAGACCCGGGGAGAAAATCTGATTGCTCAAGCTGGGTAATACCATTCTGGTGAAAAAGAATTTTTAAATAGACAAAACATTTTTTAAAATGAGATGGATTTTCTTCTGACTTTCAGACTGCCTCTGAGGACAATTCCAGGCTGGTATGTGTTATATGCTTTGAGAAATAAAATTTGCCTTTGGGAGATTAAACCCTTGCAAAGGATTTGAAATAGATTGGAGAGAAGGGGGAAGATGGAGGAAACACAGAGCAAAGACTTTGAGACAGGAATAAACTTGCTATGTTCTGGGGATGACTAAGGTGGAGGAGAAGTCAGAAGTGGTGAAGCTGAAGCTGAAAGGTGGAGGGAATGAGAGAAGGATGTGGAAGTCAAGGAGAGGACCTGGGATTTGATGAAACAAGAAAAGAGGTGACACAGAGGACTCTTGGTTGGGTGGGAAGTGCATTACAGAGTGGCCGGGCAAGAAGGGCTCACAGGGAAGAGGCCATCTGGAGGTGGCTGGGGTCATCCAGCCGAGCCACGATGCCAGTGGGATTGAAACGGGCTGAGAAAGAGTAAATCCGTCTTGTCTCACTGTGCATGACCACTGGAGAGGAGGAAGGCAGCAAGGCGCCTTGGAGCTTCCAGTCCGGAAAGTAGCCTGGCGGTACCTCTGACAGAAACAAGACGGCTGAAAGGTTCTGGAGGAGAGATTGTGAATTGGTTTTGGCCATGCTTTTCTGTTAATAGTGGGCATGTCCACCAGGGACTTGGAGATGTGGGCCTGAAGCTTGGCAATAAGACTGTGGACCAGGATGCGGGCTTAGAAAGGGAAGAATCAAAGGCGCTGTCCTCTGAGGCAGATGGAGGGAGAAAGCAGATCTTGGGAACTACCTACAGTGGTGGCAGGGAAAATGGAGTGGAGCAAACAGATGAGGGGGTGAGCCACAAGCAGCAGGAGAGAAAGGCAGGCAGTGCTTATAACCACAGGAGTCCTGGAGGCTGAGGGGTGCCTGTGTTTCCCTGAAGGGAAGTGGGGACAGGCATCTGGGGGTTTCTCACAACCTCAGAGGAGCTCTTCCCTAGAGCCAGGCCAGGACAGAGGGGTGACATTCTGGCAGGCTCAGAACATCTGCACCCGCCACCAGGGCGGCCTCCCACAGGCTGCTCCTGTGGTCCAGTGGACACGTCGCTCTCCTGGGGTCAGCGCCGGGGCGGCAGCAGCCTCCGTGTGAGGTGGTAGTGCTGGCATCTGATTCCCTGGAACAGGGACTAGGAAAACAGATGACCTCAGGCTGAAAGCTCTTAGAAGCATTGCTCAGAAGAGGGCGGAAAAGACGAGGCTAAAAATACACACAGACCCAAATTCCCTACCTCTCCGGAAAAATTCCAGGCAGAGTGTCCTACAAATGCGTCTGACACAGGCCCTGCAATTGGCTGTTCCCTCACCACCCTTTCCCCATCATGCTTGTCTCTGGCCTGTGCACCTGCCCTCCACCCAGGCTGGTTCCTCTCTGTGCCTGGGGCACCTTGGCTCAGTCCTATGTCCTGCCTGTCCCCACGTCCCCCTACTTCCACCTGAGGCACCTTCCTTCTCCATTGGGCTTGTCCTCACTTGGGCAGCATTCATCTCAGAATGGCCCTCCAACTTCCTCCTCCTAGGAGCCTGCTGGACCACCCATGCCAGGACTGCTCTGGGTCCCCTAACCCAGAATCTGAATCACACAAAATTGACCCTCAGATGGTCTCTCTTTCCCTCAACTTCTGAAGGTTAGACAGATCTCTTACAGTCATAACAGAATCTTCATAATGGAGGTGGAAGCAAGAAGGGACTTCTGATGTTTTCTTTTTCTTCTATCTCCAAAAGCACTCAGTCTATAATTAGGCACATGTGGAGCTTTAATAAGGTGGTGCTAGTGGTAAGAAATTAGTGAGCTTCCCTGGTGGATCAGACTGTAAAGAATCTGCCTGCAATGCGGAAGACCTGAGTTCGATCCCTGGATTGGGAAGTTCCCCTAGAGGAGGGCATGGCAACCCACTCCAGTATTCTTGCCTGGAGAATCCCCATGGACAGAGAAGACTAGTGGGCTACTGTCCATGAGGTCACAAAGAGTTGGACATGACAGAGCGACTAAGCACAGCACAGTGGCAAAGAATCCGCCTGCCAATGCAGGAGATGTAAGAGGCACGAGCTGGATCCCTGGGTTGAGAAGACCCCCTGAAAGAGAGCATGGCAACCCGCTCCAGTATTCTTGCCTGGAGAATCCAGACAGAGGAGCCTGGTAGGCTATAATCTATAGGGTTGCAAAGAGTCAAACATGACTGAAATGACTTAGCATGGCACAGCATGGCAGAAGCTTAATAAATCTTAGTGAGCAATTGAATAAATAGAATGGCTCAGTTATTAGCAATAAAAAAGTGGGTAGGGACTGTGGAGGGTATGGAGGATGATGGGGAAGGATGGGGAGGCTTACCCAATGTGTGTGTGTGTGTGTATGCGCACATGTGTGTGGGCAAGTGTGCCTGCCCTTGCATGTGACATGCATGAAAAACTGTACTAAACCAAAAGGGAGGAACTAGAATGTTTGGGATTCCTGAGTAGTTTCCAAGGTTCTTAAGACAGACCTGGGCTCCCTGGAAAGCCCAAGCCCACATCTTTGGGGCTGGTACTACCTGATTCTTGCCCTGAATCTCCTCAGTTTGGCTGGAGATCGGGGAACCCTCCTGGCAGGGTTCCCAAGTAGAAGCTTTGGATCGTTTTCTGCCTCGAAGACCCTGGTTCCTCATCTTCAGTGGTGGGGAATGGGACACAGGGGTCCAGGGCATGTCTAATGGCCGGCGTCTCTTTACAGCGCTTCCTTTGCTTTTCTCTCAGGACCCTCTCCTTACTACTGCCTCTGTCCAACTGCTTCAGTCCTCATCTGGGAACCTCGAAGCTCCAGAAGCCCTGAGTACAGCATAAGACCCGACCCTCAGTAGGTAGCCCAACGTCGCAATAGGACGAAAGGGAGGGTAGGCAGGAAAGTGGGGGAGGAATTAGTCTTCCAACCTAAACCGTCTGGCAGGAGGATGGCAAAGAAGAAAGAGAAGGAAAACACATAGACCTCCTGCGGCATCATCCCGGTGTCCTTGCGGCACACGTGGCTCAGCAATGCCGGCTGACCTCTGTTTCAACAAAGCGACTGTCGAACAGTCAAAATAGTAAACATTACAGCTCTGACACGCTGGGGAAGGGGATGAGATTCTGACCCCCACAATTCAGCGTGACCCTCAGGGGAACGCCCAGTCCATCCCTCTCCAATCTAAGGAACATCAGGTGAGGAATCACAGACCTTCTCCTCATCTCCCTCCCTTCTGGCCCCAGCCAGCCACACTGGGGATCTGGTCAAGACTGGACACTTCACGGTGGGTGGGCTGACTCAGACACCACCTCTTGTTTCTTTCACTTCCTGGGACCCGGCCTTCCCAGGCAGGCCCGCCAGCCTCCTGCCTCCTCTCACTTCCTGTGCTACGTTCTCAGGGCTTGCCCGAGGCGGGGTGGACCAGGTGCTCCTAGCCTGTGGATAGCGGGCAGGTGGCTGCCAAGCCTGCCACACTGCCCCGGGCTACGGAGTCATGTGGGGCTGGGGGCAGGAAGCTCTCCTTGGACTTCCCAGGAAGCTTGGACTGTCCACCCAGCTCATCAGAGCAGCCTTGCTTTGGGGAGATGCTGGGCATGCATCCGGAGATTAGGGAGCTGCTACTTTGTTTCCCTTTTGGATTTTATCCTTATGTTCAAGACTCCCTTGGCAGGAGAGCTGGAAGGCAAGGAGGTGAACCGTAGAAATCAGGCCCCAGACCTCCCTGGAGCCTAATAAGGAGCCAGTACAGAGATAACTCAGTGAGATGCTAAAAATGCATCCTCAAGGTCACATTTCCATCATGTTCTGCCCCCTTAAGCAGATAAAGTGAAGAGCACAGGCTAGGAGACAGAAGACTTGAGATTCCAACCCTCCCCTGAAGGAATTCTTTCTGCTGCACAGCCCAGTGTCCTTCTGCGCAGCACGAGAAGATGGCTCTAGGAGACCGCAGAGGACCGCGCAGCCTCTCGTGTTAAGCAACTTCAGGATCAGAATTCGGTTTGATGCCTTCAGTTCTGTGTGCAGGACAGAAGCCGAAGGAACTCAGTGGTGGAGCAATGGGGTCAGGAGAGGAACCCACATGTGTGAACCAACTGGAGACAAATGTTTGGCAGAGTTTGATTGAATGCCTGAGTGAGTGGATCAGACCGGCAGTGACGGCTTGTGGGCTGGAACTCTTGCAAGGGAGCTGTACATCCATATGCCCTACAAGCATCGACCGAAGGTTGAATAAATAATACAACTTGCATGTATATGTGTGACTATTTTTCAAATCATCAATGCTGCTGTCACGAATGAAACACAGATTCACTCGAAAGTAGTCCTGCGTGCAGACCGCCTTTGGGTTACAAGGCAGTTTCTCAAACAGCAGACCTTATAAAGACAACTGCGGTTTACAGTGAAATAAAACGATATCTGGGCTCTTCTTTAAAATACTCAAGGGAAAAAAGGCAGGGGGTAGATGAAACTAGGAGAGAATGTTAATAATTATTGACGCTGGATGATGAGCACATGGGGGGCTATTTACCGTTGTCTTACTTTTGTATGTTCAAACTTTTCCATAATAAAATGTTTTTTGAAAAGTATAAGTGCTCTTATGTGGTCATTCATGGAATCTATTGACATTAAAAAAAGAGATTTTTTTTTTTTTTGTGGAAAGCTGTTCACAATACATCGCTGGATGAAAAAAAGCAGTTGTGAAGCCATATGAAAGTATGACTTCAATTCTCTTTCTTTAAAAAAGTGAGTACAAGTGTGTGTGTGTGTGTGTGTGTGTGTGTGTGTGTGTGTCTAGAAAAAGGCCTTCCTTTCAGACCCTCTGGAGATGTGAATGATGGTTACCTCCAAGTAGAAGGAATGGGATCATCTTTATTTTCTTTATTCTGTACATCTATATTTCCAATGAGTCTATTTTCCTTTTGTTATCTACCCAAAATATTATTTTTAAAACATTATAATAAGTATTCTTAGATTCTGAGAAAGGTTAGGAGGGATTCATATGGACCCTCGACTGTGATCAGAATGCAGTTTTCAGGGAAACGAGCAAGGGGAACAGGCTTGGGAAGCTGTCATGAAGGACAGACGCCTTGCGCTGGGTCTTAAGGATGGGCAGGATTTAGATCCCAAGGCGGGTGGGAGGGTGTTCCAGGCAACATCAAAACAAGTACATCCCGTCTTGAGACAGTGGCCTTCCCAGAGCTGGGATGAGCCCAGGGGCCAGGGGGCTGTGGAGGACATGGAGTAGAGATGGAGGGGTTGGGTGGGGCATGGCCTCGAAGGGCCATGGGGTTCTGGGAAAAGAGGAGCCTGAATGTCTGGCTAAAAATGGTCCTGGGTATGTGTGTGAGTGTGCACGCGCGTATTAACTGTGGCATTCAGAACAAGGGATAATTGGAAAAACATGACTGATGCTGAGCCACACGCATTTGGGGACATGTGGCTCCAGTTCTGGGATTGTTTGTCATTCCTTATTTCAGGAAAGCAGGAAGACAAAAGATGTAGCTTCGAACGCAGCGAAGACTCAGATGTCACCAGTCAATGTGGGGCCAGGCCACCGCCATCTATCAGCAGCGGCCTTTTGAGGCTGCCACCCGCCCCATGATCAGCCCCATGCCTGGGCTGTCCTGTGCCAGCTGCCAGATAGGACCCAGAGCCCTCCACAATCTGAGCTTTCGCACGCTGGGAGAGGGAACTCTGGCTCCTTCCCAAGGGTTTGCCGGAAGGGAGCTGGAGGGACAGCGGGATGCAGAGGAAGAGGTAAACTGGCAACTGGAGTTACAGGCAAACTGGAGTCAACCGGGAAACTCCCAGAAACCCCAGCACAAACCAAGGAACGAGCCTGGGTGACCCACAGAGGCCTGCATGACCTCAGGAAGGGCCAGAGGCTGCTGACTTCCAAAAGCTGGGGAGGTTGAGGGCCTGCTTCTCTGTACCTCTGTGTCCTTTCTGGCAACTGAAGTGGAGGCATCAGGATGCGGGTGGGGGCTTGAAGAGAGCAGAAGACATAAACAGCATCCACATGCGAGGCCAGGCAGGTGGACTCCGGTTGGCAGGACCTGCATCCAACCCCCTTTGAGCAAGGTGATGGAGAACACACTTGCTAACTGCTAGCATCCAGTTCCTCTGAGTTCCCTTCACTCACTGGGATCTATCTAGTGCATAGACTCTTGGTATTTAGGACTGGAAGTGACATTACCCAAACTTGTTCTGATCTTTGAGAGAACACAGAACACTGTGCCTTACTCCGAGTAGGGGCTCAACAAACGTGAGGTCCCTTTACTGTCCCCATCCCGTCTCTGAGTCCCAGGAGACCTGGGTGGCAGCTTCACCAGGAACACAATAGCTTCCTTCTTGCTTTTCCAGCCAAGTCCTTTCCCCCTTCACTCAGCCAGAAATAAGACTGGACTTTTAAAAAATGTTTACTAGGAAACTAAGAAACAAACAAAGCAAACAGAATGCATGTGATGGAAGTTGAGGAACTATTACAGAATTCCAGATTTTATTAACACTCTTGGATCAAAGAACCCAATCTAAATCCCCCAGGATTTTTTCTCTCTTTTGGAGAAGTGCTTCTTGCTCGTATTTTATTGTTCTAATTTTCTTTCTCATTAATATTTTTTGCTAATATTTTTGAGCATTTGCCATGTGCCAAGCACTTTGCAATGTGATCACCAACCATTTTATCAGACTTAAGCAATGTGCACATATATCATTTTATCAGACTAGAGTGGTTAAATAATTTGCCCATAGTTGCTCCTTTGTGGCAGGAATGGGAGCTGAAATGAAACTCTGTGACCCTCTGCTGCTGCTACTGCTAAGTCGCTTCAGTCGTGTCCAACTCTGTGCGACCCCATAGACGGCAGCCCGCCAGGCTCCCCCATCCGTGGGATTCTCCAGGCAAGAACACTGGAGTGGGTTGCCATTTCCTTCCCCAATGCATAAAAGTGAAAAGTGAAAATGAAGTTGCTCAGTCGTGTCCAACCTCAGCGACCCCATGGACTGCAGCTTTCCAGGCTCCTCCATCCATGGGATTTTCCAGGCAAGAGTACTGTGACCCTCAAACCTGTGTTTTGATCACCTCTACCCTGACTTCCTTTGGCCTACACTCCCTTGTAACACCATCTAAGGAGGGTGAGGTAGGCTGGGGTAGGCTGGGAAGCCAGAAGGCACATGTGAAATTTGGAATCCACTTCTGCCCAGGCCTACTTTGTGCAAAGGTCCCTAACACTGACTATGAAACAGCTCGCAAGTTTAAGAAGACAAATAAATAAGTCTGCACTGTATTTCTTTAATTTCTATTTCTTATGGACTCATGTACACAAAGTTAGCATAATACCCGACTTACCTCTTGGCACGTTATCATCGTTGTTTCATACATGACTCTCGGTTATTTTTTATTTATGTATTTTTCTTTATTTCTAAGAAACTGAAGACCCACAGAGCACCACCCAACATTACAGGCAATGGACAATTACCTGTGTTCCCCTCCCTTCCTATCCCTATACCCCATCCCTTCAGAGTAACTATGCTGAATATCATGCTTATCATTCTTTTAAATGTCAGTTTATCAGATTTAATTGTATGTTTAAAAGTAGAATTTTTTTAGTTTTACTTGTTTTCAAACTTGCAGGATTATAGCTGAGCACCAGAACCTAAGATTTCTTTTTTTCACCCAAAATTATACTACCAAGATTCATCCATGTTGTAATGGGCCATTTCTCTTTTTTTCTGTTTGATCCTATCAATAAAAACAGTCTAGTTAAGTAACTTTGCCAAGATTTTTGATCACTTTTGCATCTGCTATATCTTGCATAGATTCTTGAATTTAGTTCTCCTCTTAAAGGACACTTCAAAGAATGTCTTCAATGCGGGTTTCTCATGGCTGGTCATTCAAGTCTATGTATCACTAGGAATATTTTCATTATGCCCTGACAGTTGGTTAGACATCTGGTTAAACAGCTGGTTAAACTGACAATTCGGTTAGCTATATAATTTATGTAAATAAATAACTGTGGCAAGAATACATACATGAGATCTACCTTCTTAACAAAATTCTAAGTATATGCTATAGCATTGTTAACTATAAGCACAATATTGTACAAAAGATCTCTAGAACTTACCATTTTTGCATAATTGAAATAGACAATTTGCTGCTGTTGTTCAGCCGCTTATCATGTCTGACTCTTTGCGACCCCACAGACTGCAGCAGGCCAGCTTCCCTGCCCCTCACCATTTCCCGGAGCTTGCTCAAATTCATGTCAATTGAGTTGGTGATGGCGTCCAACCATCTCGTCCTCTGTTGTCCCCTTCTCCTCCTGCTTTCAGTCTTTCCCAGCATCAGGGGCTTTTCTAATGAGTCAGCTCTTCCTATCAGGTGGCCAAAGTATTGGAGCTTCAGGATCAGTCCTCCAATGAATATTCAGGACAGATTTCCTTTAAGATAGACTGGTTTGATCTCCTTGCTGTTCAAGGAATTCTTGAGTCTTCTCCAGCCCCACAGTTCAAAAGCATTAATTCTTGGGCTCTCAGCTTCCTTCATGGTCCAATTCTCAAATCCATATAAGACTACTGGAAAAACCATAGCTTTGACTATATGGACCTTTGTCGGCAAAGTAAAGTTTCTGCTTTTTAATATATTGTCTAGGCTTGTCATAGCTTTTCTTTCAAGAAGCAAGAGTCTTTTAATTTCAAGGCCGCAGTCATCATCTGTGATTTTGCAGCCCAAGAAAATAAAATCTGTCACTGTTTACATTGTTTCCCATCTATTTGCCATGAAGTGATGGAACCAGATGCCATAATCTTCTTTTTTTGAAAGTTGAGTTTTAAGCCAGCTTTTTCACTCTTTTCTTTCACCTTCATGAAAAGGCTCTTTAGTTCTTCTTCACTTTCTGCCATAACAGTGGTGTCATCTGCATATCTGAGGTTATTGATATTTCTCCTGGCAATCTTGATTCCAGCTTTTGCTTCATCCAGCCCAGAATTTTTCATGATGTCCTCTGCATATAAGATAAATAAGCAGGGTGACAATATACCACCTTGACATTCTCCTTTCCCAATTTGGAACCAGTCCATTGTTCCAAGTCTGGTTCTAACTGTTGCTTCTTGACCTGCATACAGGTTTCTCAGGAAGCAGAGAAAGTGGTCTGATATTCCCATCTCTTGAAGAATTTTCCACAGTTTGTTGTGATCTACACATTCAAAGGCTTTAGAGTAGTCAATGAAGCACAAGTAGATTTTTTTCTCAAATTCTCTTGCTTTTTCTATGATCCAACAGATGTTGGCAATTTGATCTCTGGTTCCTCTGCCTTTTTTAAATCCAGCTTGAACATTGGAAGTTCTGGGTTCACATACTGTTGAAGCCTACCTTGGAGAATTTTGAGCATTACTTTGCTAGCATGTGAAATGAGTGCAGTTGTGTGGTAGTTTGAGCATTCTTTGGCATTGCCTTTCTTTGGGATTGGAATGAAAACTGACCTTTTCCAGTCCTGTGGCCACTGCTGAGTTTTCCAAATTTGCTGGCATATTGAGTGCAGTACTTTCACAGCATCATCTGTTAGGATTTGAAATAGCGCAACTGGAATTCCATCACCTCCACCAGCTTTGTTCACAGTGATGCTTCCTAAGACCCACTTGACTTCACATTCCAAGATGCCTGGTTCTAGGTGAGTGATCACACATCGTGATTATCTGGGTCGTGAAGATCTTTTTTGTACAGTTCTTCTGTGTATTCTTGCCACCTCTTCTTAATATCTTCTGCTTCTGTTAGGTCCTTGCTATTTCTGTCCTTTATTGTGCCCATCTTTGCATGAAATTTTTCCTTGGTATCTCTAATTTTCTTGAAGAGATCTCCAGTCTTTCCCATTCTATTGTTTCCCTCTATTTCTTTACATTTTTCACTTAGGAAGGCTTTCTCATCTCTCCTTGCCATCCTTTGGAACTCTGCATTTAGACAATTTGAGACTACATCAAACTAAAAAGCATTTTCACAGCAAAGGAAATTATCAACAGGGTGAGAAGACAATCTATGGAATAGGAGAAAATATTTGTAAATTGAATATCTCACAAAGAGTAATACCCAAAATATAAAAGGAACTCAGCAAAAAACAAATAACCCAATTTAAAAATGTGCAAGGAACTTGAATAGGCATTGCTCCAAAGATGTAACAGTGGCCAAAAAGTGTGTTAAGAGGCTCAACATTACTAATCATCAGGGAAATGCTAATCAAAATCACAATGAGATATCACTTCGAACATTTTAAGATAGCCATTATTTTTGTTAAAAAAAAAATGAGCGTTGATAAGGTTGCAGGGAATTTGGAACCCTTGAACACTGTTGATGGGATTGTAAATGATAGCAATTATGTAAAAAAGTTTAGAGTTTCCTCAAAAAAATTGAAAATTAGAACCACCATATAAGCCAGCAGTTCCAAAAGAACTGATCCAAAAGAATTGAAATTGGGATCTTTAAAAAATATTTGCGCTCCTCTGTTATTGCAGCATCATTCAAAAGAACCAAAATGTGGAAACAACCTAAATGTCCCCTCAGTGGATGAATGGATAAAGAAGACATGATATATACATGAAATGGAATATTGCTGTTGTTCAGTTGCCAAGTCATGTCGACTCTTTGTGAGCCCACAGACTGCAGTGCACCAGCCCACCTTGTCCCTCAGCATCTCCTGGAGTTTGCCCAAGTTCATGTCCATTGAATTGGTGATGCCTTCCAACCATCTCATCCTCTGTCACCCTCTTCTCCTCCTGCCTTCAATCTTTCCCAGCATCAGGGTCTTTTCAGTGAGTCAGCTCTTCATATTAGGTAGCTAAAGTATTGGAGCTTCAGCATCAGTCCTTCCAATGAATATTCAGGGTTGATTTCCTTTAGGATTAACTGGATTGATCCCCTTGCTGTCCAAGGGGCTTTCAAGAGTCTTCTCCTGCACCACAGTTCAAAAGCATCCATTCTTCGAGGTTCTGCCTTCTTTATGGTCCAACTCTCACATCCATACATGACTACTGGGATGGAATATGCAATGCAATGGAATATTATTCACACATAAAAAGATGGAAATCCCACCATAGATGACAACATGGATGAACCTTGAAGACATTATGCTAAGTGAAATAAGCTTGCCACAGAAAGACAAATACTCCATGATTCCACTTACATAAAACAGAAGGGAGAATAGCAGTTGCCAAGGGCTGAGAGAAGGGGGGGAATGGGGAATTGCTGTTTAATAGTTACAAAGTTTCATTTATGCAAGACAAGTAACTTCTATAAATCTTCTCTAAAACATTGCCCTTTGTTATTTTTAAATAATGTTCCCCAATTCCATCTACAAAGCTAAAATATACCTAATGCAGAATGCTTGAAAAGCAGGCTAAAACGATCTTCAATCTTACCACCCTGAAATTTCTTCTATTAATAGTTCAATGTGTATAGATCCTGCCAAGACCTTCAAGAAGGTCGTAATGATGTAGATGTCAACTGGGTGCTTGAAATTCCTATTTCCTGAGACCTAATACTAATGCTGGATAATATTGATCTTAAAAAGTTTTGCCAAACTGATGGTTAAGAAGAAATGTAATTCCTTGTTGATTTAATTTGTAGCCCCAGAGCTGCAGGATAGTATTCATATGTGCATTAGCTATTGGCACTTCTGTGAAAGGCTCATTCAAACTCTTTGCCCAGGTTTCTTTTGAGTTATTTAAGTTTTCTTATTGTTTTGTAGAAAAAAATTTTGTATGCTAGCCTTTATATATGTTTCATACACTTTCTCCTCTTAAGTAAAGGGAAGGTGATTTGCATTTAACTGTTTCTTTGAAATTACAGATGTTTAAAATTTTCATGTAGTTTCAACATTTTCAATATTTTTCTTTAACATTTCTGAGATTGTGCAATGCCTGGGAAGGTTTTCCCCATTCCACAATTAGAAGAAAAAAAAAAAATCCAAAGGATCTGAATAAATATTTATCCAAGCAGATATATAAATGGCCAACAAGAACATGAAAAGATGATCAACATCATTAGCCACCAGGAAAATGCAAATCTAAACCACAATGAGATACCATGTATCTACTAGTATGGCTACAATCAAGAAGACTGATCATTCATTACACATGGAGAAATCAGAACCCTAATACATTGTTAATATGAATACAAAATGGTTCAGCTACTTTGGAAAGCAGTATGGTGTTTCCTCAAAAGATTAAACATAGAATGACCATACAACCCAGAAACTGTACTCCTAGATAAATACCCAAGAGAAACGGAAACAAATGTCCAAGCAAAACTTGTACGCAAACGCTCATTGCAACATTATTCTTAATAATCAAAAAGTGGAAACAACCAAAATGGTCATCAAATAATGAGTAAGTGAATAAAATACGGTATTCCATACAATGGAGTTTTATTTGACAGTGAAAAGGACTGGAATACTGACACATCGTATAAGATGGATAAACCAGGGAAACATTAGGCCAAGTGAAAGAAACCAGTCACAGAAGATCACATGTTATATAACTCCATTTATATAAAATGTACAGAATAGGCAAATCTATAGAGACAGAAAGTAGATTAGTGGTTGCCTAGAGGTATGGTTCGGAGAAGGCAATGGCACCCCACTCCAGTACTCTTGCCTGGAAAATCCCATGGACGGAGGAGCCTGGTGGGCTGCAGTCCATGGGGTCGCTGGGAGTTGGACACGACTGAGCGACTTCACTTTCACTTTTCACTTTCCTGCATTGGAGAAGGAAATGGCAACCCACTCCAGTGTTCTTGCCTGGAGAATCCCAGGGATGGGGGAGCCTGGTGGGCTGCCGTCTATGGGGTCGCACAAAGTCGGACACGACTGAAGCGACTTAGCAGCAGCAACAGAGGTATGGTTGTATAACTCTGCTGCTGCTGCTGCTAAGTCGCTTCAGTCATGTCCGACTCTGTGCGACCCCATAGACGGCAGCCCACCAGGCTCCCCTGTCCCTGGGATTCTCCAGGCAAGAACACTGGAGTAAAGGCTGTTGAATTGTACACTTCAAATGAGCAAATTGTATAGTATCTGAATTATGTCTCAATAAAGCTGTTTTTTTTTCCACCAGCTTAAAAGAAAAGGAAATTTATTTGCCCTAACAATGGAAAGTCCAGGACAATGACTGACATGAGAGGTTTAGGGCTTTGTCTGTCTCTCTTCTTGGCCTTCGGATGTATAAAATTTATCCTCAGACTCTTTGGAGTTGGTCACATGGCCATCACCAAATAACCCAGAAGTGTGGAGTGTTTTGATTCACCAGAGCTGGATCACATGCTTGACTCCTGGTGCTGAGGGAGAAACTATATCCAGATCACATGAGACAAACATGTATAAGGAAGTGGATTCTCAAGTGACATTTATGAGCTATTCAGGAAGAAGAGGCAACAGATAGTAACAGACATTCAATATGGAGATAATTAAATCATCTGAAAATAATGGTGTTTCTGCATTTTCGTTTTCAGTATTTTTGCTACCCAATTTTTCTTTTCTTGTTGCATTGTTTAGGGTGTCCAGAACTATATAGGAAAATTATAGCAATAATATTACATGACTTTAATGGGAATGCCTCTAATATTTTACTATTCTAGACAGAATGGTTTGGATAAAATTTGATGCTCTTTACCAAGTAAGAAAAATATCATTATAGGCCTAGCTGGCTGAAATTTCTTAATTAAGAGTTAATTTGACTTATAGTGAATGTCAACTGCTATAATCATGAATTTACTCTCTTTTATTTGTCCAAACTACTGAATAAACTTTTTAACATTGGACAGTTTCTGTATTTCTATGAATTGCTTTATAATGGAGGGGATAAACAGATTATTTTTCTTAAAAAAATCAACAAGTAAGTTGTGACATTTTCTATTTCAGGAGAGCTCCTGGTTAAGGGAGAAAAATTTGGGTACCCATTGAGGGAGTATATGAGCCAGGATTCAAGAATATGGGAAAAGGATATGGCAGCGGGCTCTGTTTTCAGGCCCAGCTTTTAGGCCTTTTCCTTTCTTGGACCCAACACACTGGCAGTAATCATATAAGAGGCAAGTGCGCAGGATAGCCCAGTCCACCAACAGCTCCTTTCATATAATTTCTATTAGGCATGGTCTGTCAACAAAGGTCCATCTAGTCAAGGCTGTGGTTTTTCCAGTAGTCATGTATGGATGTGACAGTTGGACTATAAAGAAAGCTGAGTGCTGAAGAATTGATGCTTTTGAACTGTGGTGTTGGAGAAGACTCGTGAGAGTCCCTTGGACTGCAAGGACATCCAACCAGTCCATCCTAAAGGAGATCAGTCCTGAGTGTTCATTGGAAGGACTGATGTTGAAGCTGAAACTCCAATACTTTGGCTACCTGATTCGAAGAACTGACTCATCTGAAAAGACCCTGATGCTGGGAAAGATTTAGGGCAGGAAGAGAAGGAGACAACAGAGGATGAGATGGTTGGATGGCATCACCGACTCAATGGATGTGGGTTTGGGTAGACTCCGGCAGTTGGTGATGGATAGGGAAGCATGACATGCTGTGGTTCATGGGGTCGCAAAGAGTCAGACATGACTGAGCAACTGAACTGAATTGGATAGGGGTAAAAAACAGGATCAAGATCTGATAGAAGGAAAGAAGTACTTAGAAGACAGATAAGGAGGGACAAAGTGCAGAAAGCCTGTGACTTACCTACAGTTCCACAGGTTTTGAGTCCATGTGGAATAACTTCCAAAGTCTAGTTCCTGTCCTCACCACGATACTATCCCAAAGGTTGGTCTGTACTGCTCAGAACAGGGGCTCTAAATCCTTGGAACAGAAATTTTGGGGAAAGGAGGAACCAATATCCTTGTTCCTGTCTGGGTCTGAGGCTTCTTCTGGGCCACAGAACCCTTTTCACCAGTATGAGATGCTTGGTCCACATCCTGCCCAAATGGGTTCTCAAAGATGAAGCCCTCTGATTCTCACATAACTCACAGTTTTCTAGACAGATAGAGTTTTTAGGAAAAAGAAAAGTTTATGGAAATCCCAGCCAGATTCAGATGGGAAAGACCTGCCCTCATCACAATGTTCATGCAGTTAACAGCTCTGATGCTCAAAAATGCTGTAGTGGACATCAAAATTAATGGAACCAAGGTTACTTGGAAGCCAACAGGGCTTTGGTAATCCCTTAAAAGTGTAACTTGTCTCAGTTATGACAAAGGGAGAGTGGGAAATGGAGGACAAACTTTAGTAAAAGCTGAAGACAACATTGGAAGCCCTTGGGGTTAGCCAGCTCTTCCTAACAGAGGATGGTGTTGATTTCATGGGACTGAATAAGGAGAAATACCATTCATTCATATTTTTGATGAGTATTTACCCAGTTCCTTCTGCATGCAAGGCAGCCTACCAGTTGCTGCAAACACAGTGGTGAACGGAGTAAACATGTCCCCTGCTTTGGCAGAGCTTTGAATCTAGTGAAAAAAGACAGTCAATAAGAGAACAAATTTCAAATTCTGCTAAGAGGAAAATGAAGTGTGTGTTATGGAAGGGAAGATGGAGTACACACGTGGAGATGTCAAGGGCAAGAAGAAGCCGTCTCAGTGAGGAGGAAGGGAGGCCACAGCATGGGTGAAGTCTTCACAGTAGAGAAGAGCTTGTTTTGTTCAAGGACCTGGAAGGTTAGTATAGCAGGAGCACCATGTGCTGGGAGAGACTCAAGTGAGATGACCTTGAAGAAGTATTGGGGCCAAATTATGCAGATCCTCTTGGACCATGTTGAGGAGTGTGGATTTTCTTCTAAAAAAAAAAAAAAAAAGACAAAAAACGTTTTTAGGCATGTGAAAAATCTGGT
>NW_011495064.1:13503964-13507735 GCF_000754665.1 Bison bison bison
TCTTCTTTCTTTTTTTTTTTAATTGCTCTAACTTCTATGTTTAAAACAGATAGGAAAGGGCAGTATAGGAAATAGAGAAACTGGTTAAAGGCAAGTTCCCAAGTGAGAAATTAAAGAAGCTTAGGCCAGAATGGTGTCAGTGGAAATGGAGATAAGCAAGCGGACTAGAGATGTATGTTTGAGGAAGAATCAATAGAACCTGCTGATGAAGACAATGTGGGAAGTAAGGAAATGTGGAAAATCTGTAATTACTCCCAGGTTTCTGAATAGAGCAGTTTGTTGGATGGTGATGCTGCCTTGAGATGGGAAAACAAAGGGGAGGGTGAGTGGTGATGTATGGCAAAACCAATACAATATTGTAAAGTAAAAAATAAATAAATAAAATAAAATCAGCAGTCAAAATGACTAGTTGAGATCATGGAAATAAATAAATAATTTCTTACTAAAAAAAAAAAGAGTTCTATTTCAGGCATATAGAAATTAAACATCTACTTTTAAAACTCTCCTTTGTCTATGGTCGCACACTGTGCCTTATCCCTGGGAGCTCCTTGTCTTATGGGTTGGTGTGTCCTCTACTAGTCAATTACCAAGGACTCAAGCGCGGGGGAGGCCTAGAAGATCTCCTCACCCACTTTTTGCCCCAGCCCCACAATGCCTGTTCTCCAACAGCCCCATGAGGCCCCAAGTACCCCTTCCCCTTGGACAGGAGGATGGACTTGACCCTGGGAGCGATTCTTGGCCTCTACTGGGAAACTGGCTCCCAGCAACCTCCTCCCCCTGCGTCAGTCCTTTTCCCCTAAATGCTTCCCAGCTTCCCAGATGGTGTCCAGATAACCCGCACCCTCTCCCTGGGGTGCGATCATCATTCCGAGGGTCAGCTCATCTCCTTGAATCCTTCAGCGTAGGAAGAATCATGAGTCCATCTGTCATCACCCACCTCCCTGGGAACTGAGGAGGGCAGAGAGCCAGGCCAGCGGGCAGAGTACATTTGTATCCCTTCGCTCAAGGCCAGCTCTGCTGGTTAATCTATGGAGAAACCCAGCCAGGAAGTCTACAAAAAAACACAGGAATCACTAGTTTGAGCCTTCTGTCCCACACATCCTCTCCCCATCATCATACATGTCCTATTCATCATCCCAGATTTAGCTCAAAGGCCATCTCATCTGGGCAGGCTTCCGAATTCCCAAGCACATCTAGTCTCTCTCTCTCCTCCAATTCTTTAATTGGACCGCAATGGTGGTCTGATCTTGATGTACTGATAATGAAACGGTCTGGTTATGTCTCTCTTTCCATTAAATCTGTGCTGTTTAATATGGCGCCCACCCATTATATGTGGCTGCTTACATTTAAATCAATTAAAATTCAACAAAATATAATTTCAGCTCCTCAACTGGTCTAGCACATGATCAGGTGCTCAGTAGCCATGTGTGGCCAGTGGCTCCCATATTAAACATCACAGACTGAGAGCCCCTTCTCAATCTGTAGAATAGCACTGTGTTAAACTAAGTACTCCCTGATGACCAAACTGGGTGTTATCCTCTTTGTGCCCTTGGCACCCGGTACAGAATACAGAACATAGAAGATGCTAAATATGTATGGACTGAATGAGCAGATGAGAGGATAAGTTCTGGACACCATGTGTGAAGGAGAATATGGGTGACCTGCATGAAGTATGCTCCAAAGACAGGAACCAAGAGAAGATATGATTTAGGGGAAAGACAGAGAGGACAGCTCAGTGTGAGCAAGGTGGCCTTTCTGTGCCCCGAGACACTAGAATGCCGTTGCCAGTGTCCTTCAATAGCACCATTAAATCACACATAGTCACATAGGACAGCTCATCCTATCAGCCTCTCCTCTGTGACACCTCTGTTTACCTCTCTGTCAATCCAGTCCCCTCATTGTCCTTGAAATTCCCTGAGAAGTCTCTCCTGACCCACCCCAGCTGGTCCTACTTGCCATGCTCTGTCCAGCATCCCCAAGTACAGTGCGAAGGAACTCCGTCTGACAGCTACAGTCACTGTCCATTTTGTGCCCCAGTGCATACGTCTTATGTCTGTAACTCTGCTCTGTCCTTCAGGCTAACTAAGCAACAGATCCCCAGGGATGAGACCCCCTAAGACTTGGGCTCCCTAGGGGTAAGATTTTACTGATCAGGATGAGTAAGGGTTGCCCAAGAAGCTCTTTCCTAACAGGCAGGCCACTTAGGGGAAGGACCCGAGATCTGATCTCACGGAAACTGTTTACCCAGAGTCCTGCCCACCATGGCAGACACAGAGCAGGGGCTTGAGGGATTTCAAGACAACGCTACTTCTCCTGTGCAATCTCAAGTGGACTTTATGCAACAGCTTCTCTTCAGGGCAGTGGCTAGACTCTGGGAGAAGTGAGGAACACGGGCCTGAACCTTAAGGATCTGCGGAAGTTGAATCCCCCTGTGTTTGCCTGTATCAGCTCCTACTTCAGCATCTTGAGACTCATCATCTTCCTTTGCTTTCTGAGAATCCAGGAAAGACAGACTGAGCAGTTCTGTAGCTCTGACTTAGCTCTCTGTGGATTCCTTCTTGACCCAAGAGCTCTCCCTAAATCCATGACTTCAGAGACCCTCCTGCCAACAGGAAGGGCTCTTCTGGCCCTGGGCCCTTATAATCCTGCTCTTAGCCTGGGCCATTTCTCTGTGGTCCCCTGGAGTTTATGTGCAAAGCTGTGGTAGTACAGTTTGGCTCTGCCCTGGTAGACAGTTCCGCTTCTTTTCCCACTAGAAACTAGGCCATTCTCAACAACAGGCCCAAATCCCCAATAGTGGCCTTACCAATAGGAAGGTTGTAGAGGGTGATGTAGTATTTAGAATGTCTTCAATCATTCACCTTGTCCTTCTCCTGGGCTCTTAATACCAGCTTCTTTGACCCAAACACTATCCTTTAAAGCAATCAGCAGCTGTTCCCTTTGTCCCCTGAAAGAGAACCTGGCCCTCAGTAACATATCTTTGAAAGTTGGCAGGTGGGCACACCTTATGCCCCATAGATGATCCCTTCTCACTGGTTCTGTGTGTGACACCCCTTCCACCAGAGGAAAGTCTCTTAGAGTCATGATTTGAAAGCTTCAGCACAGTTCATCTGTATAGGAACACACGTCTGCTACAAGGAGGCTTGATGGCACACAACTTTTGGTGAGAGGTGTCGGGAAAGATATTCCAAGCCTCAAATCTGAGTCAGTGTTTCCCACTAGACTCATTCTTTTGGGTTGAGACTGGCCCTCCTTTTAAACAGACCCTTCTTTTTAAACAGTGGTCTTCCTCCCTCCCTTGAGGAGTGCTTGGGACTGGTCCCATGGGAGAGCTTTGTGGACGCCAGGTGACTCTCTGACTACTCCTCCAAAGGGCAGTGGAAGGAAGTGGCCATCCCAAAGCCAGAGCCTGTGCTCATCTCTCCCCAGCTGCCATGGCTGAGAGTGGAGGCTGTCTTTCCCATGTTCGGGGCAAAGGAGGGGAAGAGCTGGAAGTCATCAGGGTGTTGTTTTTGCCAGTGGAGCCCTTGAAGTGGAGACAGGAGGAAAACAAACAAACTCATGTCATCTCCCCAGGGTCCTGGAAGAGGTCCCTTTCACAGCCAGGAATGTGACAAGGAGTGAAGTCAGCCAGGAGGCTGCCTGCAGAGGGAGGGAGGCAGGCAGCGGGGCGAGGATCAGAGGCGCAGAGCAGGGGAAGGGGCCAGACACGGGGAGGGTCCAAGGCCGTCATATCCCTGGGGCTGGGGGTGGGCAAAGAGCCCGCAGGGA
>NW_011495064.1:13507835-13533040 GCF_000754665.1 Bison bison bison
AGGGAGAGATGTGCCCCAAGGCTGGGAGGGCCCCACTGTACAGAAAGACATGTATCTCAGCTTGCCTACTAAAAGGTCCAGCCCATATTTTCCAGAAGCCAGTTTTGTGGAATAGATGTGGCAATAATTACAGGGATTGGCCGCTGATTGGCATGGAGATCAGTACAAGGAAGAATAAGATTAGAAGTAGATACACAGAAAGGAAAAATGGTCCCTGGGAGGAGAAAAAGTGCCAGGGTGGGGACCGGCCCCAGGCCAAGTGGCCAAGTGAGACCAAGTGGATGAGAGTCCAGGTTAGACTGAGGTTGCCCAGCCCTCTGGCTCCCCAGGAGGCCTCTGATGTACTGAGGCTGACCCCACACTGCTGCTGTTCAGGAATCCATGACGTGTCCCAGCCTCACCTCTCTATCACGGGGCAGGAGCCAGCAGGCAGTGCTGGGCCCAGATTTGGTTCTCAGCTTGCCACAGCCCCTGGAAACAGGGGAGGGCCTGAGGGGAAGGTGTGGGGTTTCCTCCTCCAAGCCACCTCCATGACCTTGAGAGCACAGGTGCAGCTCACCTGCTTCTCCTTCTCCCTGTGTGTCTGACAGAGTCTGAGATGTTCTCTGCTCTGGCTCCCAGCTGTGTGGGAAAGCTGGGCTATGCCAGCCAGGTCCAGTTTTCCCAGCAACTCCCTTTGTAGCATTGGGATCACTGTAAATGGTCAGGACTCAATATCCCCATTCTGAAAAATGGAGGTATATCCTGACCTCCCCTCACCTCACCTCACTCACAGTTGACGGTTAACAAGAAACCAGAGTGGCCAGAGCACCCAGGAAGCAAACTAACACATTTAAAGTATTCCAGGAGAGAGGTCTCTCTTTGGGAATTTTCTTTTTGTTTGGGGGTTTGTATAGATAGTACTGAAAACTTTATTTTATGTATTTGATTTTATTAAATATTGTACAGTACATTTTGACAAAATAGATACAGTGTAAATCTATAAATATTTGGATTTAAATCAAATATAATTTTTAACTTACATTCACAAACACCTTTGTTTTTTGGGCAAAAACAAAATCTTATATTTTTTCTGAATTTTGAATTTTGTTAATGAGTGTTTAAAGCACACATTATCTCTGAGACACTTTCAACAATGTTCTCTGGAAGGAAGTCTGAAAAACAGAATCAAGTAAAATGGCATGTATTATGTAGTGACACTGAATGTTGAGTTACTGAACTTGGAATTACAGCTGACCTTGAAAAATCTCTTTGGTAATTTTCTGCTGAAGATGCTGACTCCGTCCACAGCCTGAAATGTACCCGTGAGAGCGTCTGCTCCAGCATCCCTGTGTGCAATTGGGAGGACGGAGGCCCACCTGGCTCACAGACCCCTTAGGCAGGCCAGAGAAAGGTGAGCAGGGGAGAGGCAGCCCCGTCCCCTAGCAGCCCCGACCTTCTGCCTGGATTCTGATAAATGGGGTCTACCTTGTGCCTGAGACCCAGGAGCCACCTCAACCCTTTCCCCATTTCTGAACCTCCATCCTGAGATAGTCTTAGCACCGTTTGGAAGCCCAGACCTGGGGCTTGCTTTTGCTTCTCCTCCCAGAGGCTCAAGTTCCCTCTGAATCTCCAGCCCAAGAGCCAGTGCCCAAGCACTGCTCCCAGATCCCTGACACCTCCCGCCTCCTGGCTAGCTGGGCTTTCACTAGGATGTAAACACTCTGTGAGCAGGGACCTTAGGTCTCCTGTTCACTGATGAATCCAAAGCCCCTAGAACATAGCACAATGGAGACACCAGTATTTGTTGAATGTGCAGAGGCCTGAACCTACTATAAAAGAATTGGTGGGAAAATCCAGCCCACAGATTAAAGGGAAACCCATCAGGAAAGACACTCTGGGGTGGCCACATGCATCTCACCTCACTTGCCCCTCACCACAGTTTGTGTGCTATGCTCAGTCACTCAGTTGTGTCTGACTCTTTGCACCCCCATAGACTGTAGCCCACCAGGCTCCTCTGTCCATGGGGATTCTCCAGGCAAGAATACTGGAGTGGGCTGCCATGCAAACTCAGGGATTGAACCCAGGTCTCCTGCATTGCAGGTGGATTCTTTAACATCTGAGCCACCAGGGAAGCCCCACCACTATTTGCCACCTCTCAAAATGTATCAGTCCCTCCAGAGAGGACCACCTCCCTCCACCAGCTCAGGTCCTATAGCTCTCCATTGCCTGGTGGACTCTTCCAGCCTTCTTCTTTCTTCCTCAATGCTCAGTGTCACAGTAGCCCCAGGACAGTCCCTAAGCCAACAGGTTGCCGGCTCAGCATCCATATGGAGCTCACCAGGTCCCATTTGGCGGGTCTATCCCCCCAGCCTGATCTGTGCATGCTCAGAGCTCACCCCTGTCTTGGAGGTTGTCTAGGGTGGGAGTCCTGGCTGGACCCAGCTCCCAAAACTTATTGAATCATCGAGAAAGCAAGTTTCTTCATCCTCTCTCACATATGCATCCCCAGCTCCACGCCCCTGCCTCTCTTTCCATGTTTTTAGCATCTTCTTCCGCTTGCTGGCTTCCCAGGGGTCCAGACTCAAGGCCATTTCCCACTGCCAGCACCCAGACAGCAGGAAGGCCGCTATCTCTCCCTCCTGGGCCTCCAGATCCCAGGGCCTTGTGTTCCTCTGCTACATTCCAGGCGAGACTCTGGTGGGAGAGACAGGGAGGACACCAAGGTGGTCTGAGCTCCCGGGAACAGCCCGGCTTCTTCCCTCCACTCCACTCTGCCTTCCCATCCCCTCTCAAGCTTTCTGGCTCTAAGCTGCCTGAAGGAATCTTGGCTCAAATCTTTACAGCCCCTCCTTTAGCCTCCTCCAAGGTCGCCTCGTCCTCTCCCTGCTGGTAGGCCCTGAGGACCTCACCCTGAGGACCTCACTAACACAGCAGGCTCCCCATGAACCTGCCATCCCTTTCCTTTGTCCCTGCTGGCCGAGAGATCTTAGAAAAGTTCTAATGAAGTTGGGGCTCTACATCATCCCTGCCATATGAGGGATTTCAAGCTGGCACTGTTCCCTTCATCCTGCCACAGACAGTAAGCCAGTGTGGAGACCATACTCCAGTGAGAGACTCTCCCTCGGGCTGTCTCCTTAGCCTCAGACTGTCCTGCCCTAGACACAGATAGGTCTCTAACTCTGGTCCTCATTTGACATCATCTGTCCCTTCACAGGAGAAGGTAATGGCACCCCACTCCAGTACTCTTGCCTGGAAAATCCCATGGATGGAGGAGCCTGGTAGGCTGCAGTCCATGGGGTCGCTAGAGTCGGACACGACTGAGCGACTTCCCTTTCACTTTTCACTTTCATGCATTGGAGAAGGAAATGGCAACCCACTCCAGTGTTCTTGCCTGGAGAATCCCAGGGACGGGGGAGCCTGGTGGGCTGCTGTCTCTGGGGTCGCACAGAGTTGGACACGACTGAAGCGACTTAGCAGCAGCAGCAGCAGTCCCTTCACAACGACCCCAGGCCCCTCCAGCCAACTCTCAAGAATGGGACATGAAGCACTTGAGGGAGCTGATGTTAGAGGCTTTTGGAGACCCTCCTCACAGCCCACCTTGGGTGGGGAGGGGCTGGTCACCCACAGTTCACTGCTTCGTAGATACTCTTCTGCCATCAGGAAGAGCTCTCTGGCCCCGAGCCCTTCGAGGCTTACTCTCATCCTTTGTCCATTTCTCTCTGTCCCACTGGCTCCAAGTATGAAGCTAGAAGCCTAAGATGGTAGCCTAACAGTGTCAATGTTTGGAGGGTGATTTATTTACCATGTCCCCAGTTATTCCCCTGGCCTTACCACTGGGTGTATTCAAGCAGTATCCCTTCTGCAGCTGTGCTCCTCTCTCAGGCCTCTGCTCACATTCAGTGTTCCTGAGGTCTCCATGAGCTCTCTTGACCCTCGCCTGGATCCCACCAGCATGCCAAGTCTCTCTTAAGTGTGGATGTCCCTGCTTCTTTCATACTCATTTCATCCCTGGAGCATATTGCTCCTGAAACACCACTCGCTGTCATGGCCTGTCCTTCTAGATATATCTGGTTTCTGATGGGTCCTGCATGGCATGAACACTGTAGAAGGTGATCCCAGAGTTGGCCAGAGTCCAAAATACCTCACTTCTAGCCTCAATTCTTTACCTTCCCTTTTCCCAACTGCCTAAAAAAAAGTGCCTCTTATGGATTTGTTTGAATAATAATTTTCTTTTTAAAATGCAAGCTCTTCTGCAAAGTCTAGGCCCTTCCTTCCCTTCCTTATATTGACCTCACATTTCTGCCCTCTAACCTTCACAGAACTTGATTAAACTGCACAGAGATGGGGTGTCTCTATTGCTGTTTTTCACCAGCTCCTCCTTATGTTTCTCTCACTGGTCCGTCATTTGCCAAATATTAATCAAGACTCTGCAATATACAAAGTAATGGGCACTTTCTATCTTCTTTCTTCTTTTCCATTAAAAAAAAATAATTTATGAAGTAGAGCCAGGGATCCCAGGCCAAGATAAAGTCTAAACAAGGATATAGGTGGTCCATCCCAGGACTGAGTGAGGCACAGGACTTGGTGTGCAGAGCAGAGAGTAAATCCCAAGAACCTCTTTTGAGTGAGGACCCCAGGGGCACCTGCCTCCCCATGGCTCACTGAAGAAGCTATCATCAAGCAGCAGCCACCACCCCCTGCCCCCAGTCCACTTCTATTCAGAAGCCAGGGAGAGTCTCCAGAACACACCTCAGATCACATCCTTCAAGGGTTACAAACTCCTGCCTGATCTGGACCTCAATGTCCCCCTCATCCCATCTTAAGTTTGTGTGTTCCCTTGCTTGCTACAGACACATTGGTTTTCTTCAAGACCAGCTTTGTGTCAGCTTGCACATGCCTCCCTCACAACTTACACACATGCCCCTCGAGCCCACCACACTTGTCCTCACCCTCACTCTCTGCTTCTTGCCAACGTTCACATTTCACTGTAAGTGGCACTTCTTCAGAAAGGAACATCTTACCTGACCTTCAGCTGAAGTCAGTGCCCTGCTGTACATTCTCATCATCACCCTTATCATCATGAAACTCCACTGAGCTTATGCTTCTGTGATTAGTGATAGCAGGTGGCAGGGTTAACGGGGGGTCTCCATTCTGCTAGGGGGAAAACAGACATAGGTATGAGTTCTGAGAGCAGGGCTCTGGGAGGTAGTAGAGAAGCCAGTACCACATCCAGCTGACCACCAGGAGAGCCCACGTTGGGTGATAAAACCACTGTAGCATCCCCAGCCCTCGGCAAGGTCTGGCTGACCGGTCAGTGAGCAGCTGCGCTGCAGCTGGGACAGCTCTGGCCCTCCCTGTCCTCCGCTCATCTGATTTCTGCATGGCCCCAAGGATCACACTGCCTCCCAGGCCAGGAGCCTGTCATCAGCGTCTTATTCCCCGCCTCCCCTTCCTCCAGTGTGCACGCCACAGCTCATATTCCCAGGGTGTCTGGGAAACAGCAAGGGTACCATGGGCTCCTCCCAACTCAGGTGGCAGGTGATAAGCACTCCAAGCCCCAACAAAACTGAGCCTTTGACCCCTTGAGGCCTTTCCCACACATGCCATAGGTATTGAGTCTGGCCACATGAGGCTGGGGACACCTCCCTGTCTGTGTCCTGCTCCCTGGCTGCTGGCTCTCTACAGGACTGAAGGGGCATGTTCTTGGAGGTCCTGGAGACCCAGATCTATGGCTTCTGGCCTGAGGTGGTGTGATAACTTCCTTCTCCTCTTCCCTGCACCAGCTGCCCAGCCTTTCCTGGGCCTTTTCTCCTATTCTGCCTTTACAGAGGCAGCCGGTGCTAACAGCAGAGGCCTCTCATTCTTCTTCCACTTTATCCTGGTTCAAGCTCATCAGTTCTTGTCAAGAAAGGAACTGAAGCCAGGGGTTCTAATCTTCCCAGCTCTGAGAATAATTTGCTCAGAAAACCCCTCTTTCCTTGACAGCTAGGTTTTGGTGTTGAGAAATCCAAGCCAAGAGACTTCCTCACCATAAAGATCTGGACATAGCTAGCAACATCAACTTACTGCCATCAAAACCATAATCTTCAACACTGTGATCATCACCACCATGAGTAATACAGTCATGACGACCATTACATCATTACCACCATCCAACGAACACTGTCGCCCTCCTCATCACCCTGATCGTTATCACCGTCTCCATTATTTTCACCATGGTTATTATCACCGTCACCAAGACCCATGACCACCCTCGCCACCGCCGCGCAATCATCCCACTTAACATTACTGCTATGATTAGCATGTCCACCACTGTCACTGCTGCTCCACTTTCACAAACATCCTCACCAACTTCTAGATTATCATCCCTGTCAGTTTTAGCACAACACCACAACAATTACACACTCACCATCTCCTTCACGGCACGTCAGCACTGCTATCATCAGGCATCACCAGCATCTCATCACTCTTACCTTCACAAACACCATTACCCACTGCCATCCCCTCTGTGAGCACTGTTATCACCCGCCAACATCAATACCATTATGATGGTATTCATACCCATCATCGCCAGCCATCATCAACACCCATTATCACCACCAAGCATCACTGTCCTCGTCCTTGTCCATGTCCTTCTTTATTCAGATGATTTTTCTCTGTAATAGATTCTATGAAATTCTTCTTTATTCTAAAAATCTATACTAAACACAACCTGTGCGTTTAACACACAATGGGTTATTCAGGTTGAATTAGTTGGCTTTCGAGGTATAATGAGAAACCCCAAAATAAGTGGTTTGAAATAACAAATATTTAATTACTTAGTGTATGAGTCATGGGTCGGTTGGGTAGTCCTTCCAGTCTGGGATGGAAGCCACTAGGCTTCCTTGCTGCTGCTGCTATGTGTCCCCAATCAGCTGATAGGTCAGGCAGCAACCAGATGAAGGGTGGTCCGACTCACATCGATGGGGCCCCTTAGCTCCGCCTCATGTGTCTTCTCACTCTCCAGTGGGCTCGCTCAGGCTCATACACACAGTGGTCTCGGGGTTCTAAGTTTAGCAAAAAGGCAAGCCCCCATGCACAAGGGTGGTTTCCAAGCCACTACTTATATCACGCTTGCTAATATCCCATTGTCTAAAGTAACTCACAAGGTTGGCACAGACTCTAGAGATGGAGAAAGAGACCACCTCCTGATGAGAGTATCCACAAAATCACTTTGCAAGGTCATGATCTCAAGGAAGGGAAGAATTTATAGCCACTTTACACTTTACCATACTGTAAACTGGCCTGATGGTCCTCGTGGACCCCTTTTTATCCTCCTTTTCCAGGGACTCTCTCGATTCCTGCTGGACACGGCTTATGAAACTTCTGATTCCATCAGACCCTCAGCCACTTAGTCTCCATTGCGTTTGTGCATGCGTGCTAAGTCGCTTCAGTTGTGTCCAACTCTTGGTGACCCTGTGGACTGTAGCCTTCCAGGCTTCTCTGTCTGTAGGATTCTCCAGGCAAGAACACTGGAGTGGGTTGTCATGCCCTCCACCAGGGGATCTTCCCAACCCAGGGATCAAACCCGAGTCTCTTATGTCTCCTGCACTGGCAGGAGGGTAGCACCACCTGGGAAATAGCCGACTCCACACATGCTTGTGCAGGTCTGCCATCTGAGGTTGACCAGTTGCCCTGCCAGTTTCAGACTCCTGCTGCACTTCCATTCTTAGAAGAAACATCAGTGTGCAGAGTCTGGGCTCTAAATTCATAAGCAGTTACTGAAGGAGCTGAGTGACACAGTCAGGAAGCTCAGGTTAGACAACTCCCTATGAAACGGATTTTGGCAGAGAGAAGATGGGAGAGAACTTCAGATAACAGTCTGCTTTTCCTTTCTAATGAATTGTTCTAAGACACATTTTTTTCTGTACAGTCTGTTCAAAGATGTCCTGCCTAGCTGATGCACTTATATCTTGATGAGCTGTGTCTCTTTGTAACTCGTCAGGAAGCAAGGGTCAATGTGATAACTGTCGTCTTGCATTGGTTCCCAGCCTTTATGCTTCACTTCCACTTTGCTTCACTCTTGCTGCTGAATTTGCACCTCCCAAATAAAACATTAGCACTTAAGCCTTGCCTCAGGCTCTGCTTTCTAGGGAACCCAAACAAAGACATCATCTTAAAGGAGTTCATAACCAGGATGTTTTAAGAGGAAGCCAAGGACATCAGGGGGCTAAGTAGTTATGCCTTCTAGCCAAAGAAGACTGTAAAATTGACAGATTTTTTTTGTGGTGTGAGACAGTGGGAGTAGTGGGACATCTGTGTCCCCCTCATCAAAAAAAAAAAAAAAAGTAGCCCATTTCTAGGAAGCTAGGGCTTGGGGATGAGGGTCTAGGAATTCAAGTCCCTATTGTCCCAGTTCCCTGGAGAAAGGGTTTCCTTTTTTTCCCTTTGCCCTTCCAAAAGTATTCAGAATCAGGTTCAAAGATTCTTAGTTGTGCTAAGTATTAGGACTAGTCTCTGCTTTCTATCTCAGCCAATGAGCATGAAGCTTCCCACATCCAGAGATCACCTCCCAGTTCCTTGCAGACCAGGACTTTGACTCCCTCATCAGTCTAGGGTTTCCCAAAGGCAGGAAATATGTGGCTCTCCTGAAACCCAGCCCAAGATGACTCAACTGGTCACAAGAACAGAGCCCAGCCATGTAGCTGAGGTGGACACTGTCTGCTCCTCTCTCCTCTGATCATCTCACTTCCCCGACTGTGTCCTGGCCTCCTCTCTCCTTCCCAGGGCCCAGCTCTCATTAGAGAGCTCACCACCAACCTCTCCTCAGTCTTCGTGGTCTGAGATTTAGTCATGTACATGGAATTGTGGCCCACTTCGTCCTTCTCTCTGTGTGTTCATGAAACTGGATGAATGAGTTTTCAACAAGGTTGGAGACAAAACAGTGATAGCAAGTAATCCCCAAAGGGGAAAATAGTAGGAAAATATGCTATTTATTTGAAGACATTTAACCTTTCCCCTAACCCAACTCATTACTTTGAATTTGGGTTTTCCTAAAGTTCCAGCAAACCAGAGACAGGCTGTGTAGTGTTTCAATCCTTGTGTTGCAGGGCTGAGACTAAGCCCATGCATGGAGAGGGATGGGTGGTCACTCGGCCCTGGTCTCTAACTTAGGGCAGCATAAACTCTACACCTGTCTCTTGAGCAACTCTCCTGTCTATGAAAACACCTGGGTCTAAAACAGTAAAGAGAGTAAATATCACTCCTTGCCTGTTTTACCCGTGGCCCAGCCACTTTTTCAGGAGTTCTGCTTGCAGCTCACCCACACCCTGCTGGCTGCGTTTCAAGCCTGTTTCTACCTGCCAATTCATAGTGAAACTTGGCACTCTGCTGCCATGCTTCATTCATTGGCTCTGTTTTGCAGGGACACAGGATTTAGCTGACTCCTTGGAGCTCTGGTTAACACTGAGTTTTACTTAACGCTCAAAAGTCGAAGAGCACTGGCCAGGAGAGGCCAGGTTCTGTCCTTTCTCCTGCTTGGCATGCTCTCAGCCAGGTCTTTGGTTCCCAGTATCCTCAAGGGCAGCTGCTAGGGTATGGCTTGGGCTGATGAGACCAGCAGGGTATGGGCTCCTTGGGACCAACCAAGGTCATGCAGCACAAGGGGCAACTCTTGTGTTCTCAGGTCCTTTGTTAAATGCAGTCCATCGCCCGATGGTATTAAGTTATAAAATACAGAGCTCAGGGCAAGGTGGGATTCTGCAATGCCCTGTCCCTATTGAAAATACTTGGATCTGATTGGTTTGGGCTCAAGCACAGACACAGGATTCTTCCACTTTAGAGCCCTCAGCTCCCCTTTCCAGTCTAATGACTACCTTTAGCAAGCAGCAAGGAAGACAAGTGAAGACCTTCGTCTTTGCAGGTAAGACAGCAGGGGAAAGGGGAAGGGAAGGACCATCTAATGAGCCTTTGGTAAGTATGTTATCCTAGAGAATATTCAGAATGGCCTGATGAGGCAGGCTGGCCATCCCCAGAGAGGGGAAACCTTTGGTATCAAGGAGTCCCAGTTCAGTGGCAGCAGTAGGGTTTTCCCCAGACACCACCCCAATGCTCGCCCTACCCAGCAGACTGCCTTATAGCTGTAAATAACATGGCATCCTGCCTCCAAGCGGAGAGAGAAATTGATTGTCTCCTACTCTAAGGAGGCTCACCAGGGCTCCTGCTCCCTGTTTATGTGATGCCTTTGATCTTCCCTTCCATGTCTCAGTGTCATGCCCAGATGCTTGGAAATTCCTGGCACCCCATCCAGGTATGGCTATGCCCAGAGGAAGGCAAAGGACCTGTCTTCCTGTTCCTCTGTCTTAAGAGTGAGGAATCATTTCCTGGAAGCCCCCAACAGACATCCTTCATAACCCATTCTTACATAATGAAACTAGCGTGACAGCTAAGTTAGAGCAACAGCTAGAATCGGGCTCTTTGATACTGTAGGCTTTTTTTAAGAGGCGCCTCCAAACCCTCCTAGAACAGCTCCTCTAAGCCTCAGCTCACACCTAACAGTGTTTGGGAAAACAAAGGAAGGGCCCCCATGGTCTGTCTTGGGAGTTCATGTCCAACAAGAATGCAAGATGAGACAACACAGATGGGTAAGTGGCCTAGCCCAACTCCGATTCTTCCTTCCCAGCTTCACTCAGTGAGTGCTTAGGAACTGGACATAGAGGCCCTAGAGAGAAGGTGGGGCCTCTGCTGGGCCTGCCAGAGGCCTTTCAGTGGGGCCGAGACACAGCGATGGGATTGGACTGGACATGAGGGACCTTATGGAACTGAGCAAGTGGAGTAGGAAGAGGAGGACAACAGATTGGGATGGAAGGAGGGGCAGATCTGAAAGGAGGGGAGGCTTGAGTTTGGGTTTGAGCTCAGAGTTGAAGAAACTCAGCCACTGCCCTCTCGGCCCTGGGTCTGGGCAGACATGTTCCCTTGCCCAAACCACAGATATCCCAGAAAAGGTTTTCTCCGGATAAGACCCTGTGAGGACAGGGCAGGGAAGCCAAAGGCTGGTACAGGAGGACGGGGCAGCTGGGAGTGTGGAGATGGCCCCGGCAGACAGTGAACACCCCGCCCCCAGGAGGCTTCCAGCAAGGGAGAGCCCCAGCACCCCTGCACATCCCTTCGGGTCCATCATAACTTCCATGGAGACAGGAAAACTAGGGAGAGTGTGCCCCCAACTGGCCAGCCAGGACAGGGCCACTGGGAGTGCAGGGCCCAGGCCAGGCCAGAGAAAGTCTTGGGCCTTTCTTCATCTCACCCAGGAGCCACGCTGCCTCGGGAAAGTCAGCAAACCTCCCGGTCACGTGCCTTCCTGGCCCTGGGGAGGGTCTGTGGGCCACTCCCTATCTGGAACTTCATTTGTGGTCTCCCACTGCTGCAGGCCAGGCCTTGCCTGTGTGATCAGAGCGCTGGGGACAGAACCACCTTGTCCCACTCCAAAGAGGGTCTCTCAGAGTTCTCTCTCCCTCCCCTGATATCAGGGTTGGTGAAGTTCCCAAATATGGCTCAGTTCAGAGAGAAGAAACTGGTCCTTCAGCAATCAGGAGTCTGGAAAGCTCTAAAGGATCTTCCAAGGGAGGAATCCCAACAGGGTGAGAGGGAAGCATCATCCCAAGGATTTCCTAGCCCAGTGGGCACAAAAATAAAGTGAAAACTCAGGTCTCCCCAGTACAGGTGAGACTGGGGCTCCCTCCACACATGAGAGTCTGGAGGCCAAGGTTTTCCAGCTCCTGGCTTTCCCTCACTCAGGTAGGTGTTCAGGTTCTAAGGGAACCTAGGAGTTGAATGAGTTAATAATTTTCTCTTTTATGGGAGAAATCATGCCTTTTATAAAAGTTTCCCCAGACCTTTCAAAGCATAATGACATTCTCCCATCACCTTCTTTTTCTTCCTCATCTAAATCCCTCCCATCACAGTTTAAGCCTCTGGGGCTGAGCAACGTGCTAGGCCAAAGCTGAATGTTGCTGCCTTTAAGAGGCCCGCAGCTTCTGGGAGAAACAGGCAAGGCCCTCCTCAAAGGAAAGAGGCCTGCAGCAGACAAATATACAAAGTAGAGCAGAAATCATAAACACGTTTTATTTCTAAATAATTTTAAAACCACTGGCCTTGTAGCAAATTGGAATATATTTCCAGAATCGACTCAAAGAGATTTTTTTTTTTACAGCAACATATGAAAAATGTCATTTAAATATCCACCAGCAGCTGCACCACATGTTGGGCTCTTAGGAAAACATGTTCATTCTTTTCATCAAAGTGCATTGATTAATGTTCCACTTCTCTTTGACACTTTTTCCATAGTTTGGGGGAAAAAAATCAAAGGCTGTACTATTATCTGGAAGAAAATTAAACCGATAAGATTTAATGTCTGCTATATTCTACAGTCATGGTAAAAAATATCGCTCAGGCCTTGGGCCAAATGCAAATGAACATTAAGCAGAGGGTACATCCCTGCAGTGAGGCTTTTTGGAGGGGTTAGGCTGGGGCAGATGGGGGAGCAGAAAGAGCTGGGGATGGGGAAATGGCGGGGAGGGGCTGGCGTGAAGATTTGGGGGCCAGAGCAGGGGGAGGTGGAAACAGGTCTGTGCAGAGGAGAAACTCTTGATGGCAACCCCTGAGCAGGGCCAGGGAGTGGGAAGTCAGAGGGGCGGTATTGCCCACCTGCAGCGGGGCTCCTGTGATCCTGGGATTTTGTGAATGGGATGGGCAGAGGAGAGAGAAGGATTGAGCGGGAAAGAGGGAGGGGAGCACAGCAAGAGGAGAGACTGCGCCAGGAGGAAGCCTAGGCAGATGGAGAGAGGGGAAATCGCAGCCTGTCTGGCACGGCAGCTGATGCCATAATTTAAAGGTCAACTCAGTGGAAAAGGAAGAGAAAAAAGGGGGAGGGGGTGGTGTTGAAAAGACTACCTCCACAGTATGGCACTTAACCCCTCCCATCCCTGTGCAGTCCAAGTGGCCTTTTCTCTTGACTTGACATCCTCTAAGTTCTGGTATCCCCTTCCCCAGTGTGGGCTCTGGAGGCTGCAAACCTAGCTCTGCCTTCTGCCTCCTTTTGTTACCTCATCAGAGTAGAAGCCACATAACCTCCTGAACCTTAGTTTCTTCATTCATAAACTGGGGATGATAAAACCGAATCTCCCCAGTTTATTGTAAAAGTTAAATTGTATGATGGCGTAAATGCTGGAAAAACTCGTTAAAAAGTTGCAAATCTTTCTGGGCTTCTCTAAAGGAAGTGGCTTGATTACCTTTGAGAAAAAGTGTCCCTTTGTTCTAGGAAAAAAAAAAAAAAAACACCACTTGGCAAATAAAAACTAGTAGCCATTCATTGTCCTAAGACACCCTCTGTCCTTGGAGACAACTGGTCATCCTTAGACTGAATGCTGTGAGGATGAGATATGCTCACTTTCAGCTTTCCTCTTTGTCTTTCACCAATTTATTTTGTAAGTGAGTTAATCTTTTAGCAAAATCTCTCTCTCTCTCTCCATGCTCCCTCTTCCTCCCTCTCTCTCTCAACTGGCTGAGTTGCTTCTTGGGGAAGAATGTTACTTTTCTCTGCATGGATTTGGGCTGCCTTATGCCTATAAATTATAGTAAGTTCTTGAGGGACTATGGAGGTTTTTGTTGGAATGGTTTTTTTGCCAGAAGGCTGAAGAGGAAACCCCAAGGGCTGCAGGAAAGACTTGCAGGCATGGGTTTCAGCTCAGGTAGGGGAGGCTGTATAAAGTAACTGGACAGGCCCACAGCTTCCTGCTACGGTGCTCTGTGATGCTCTCTTGCCATGCAAGGGCCATGGGACAAGCCCACACTGCCTGTTGTCTATGGTGGGACAGAGCATAGACTATGAGGGAAGTCTGGAGACCACCTGTGCTCCCAGGCCTGCTGCTGGGCTGGATCACCCTGGTCTAATGGAATTGGCCAAAGGGCTGACTGGAGCCCCACTGGCCCCTTACTTCCCTTCCATTATCCTCAACTCTTCGATGAGTCTAAAATCACAGCCTAGACTCTACTGTTATAGAAGAGCCACCTCCTGCTCTTCCTATCAAGACATGGCTTTCAAAGACTTAGATTTGAAAGATGGATATGGCCATGGTGATACGGTTGGTGAGGGGGAAGATGGAGGGTCCTTCTTCAGAATCCCCATCACTGGGGCTACAGGTAGCCATTTTCCAAAGCAAGACATCAGGAGAATTATACCCTTTCCCCTGGTCTCTTAGGTATGACAAAGGCCTCTTCTCTTTTGAACCCACAAGGACCAGGACACTTCAGCCCAGGAGAGGTTTGCTTCTAGGCAGAGCTATCTAGTTAGACAGTGAAAGAGGCCCTGGCCTGATGGCAGGTGAGGATGACCTTGCCTTGCTTCCTGCTTTCGCTCTGTCTTTCCCCAGTCCATGGTCACTTCTTCCCTGTAATGATGGCTGAGCCTCTCTTAGAAGGTGAGGGCTTTTCAGCACAGGGAAGCTCAGGTCTACCCTGAGCACTATGCAATCTGGTTCTGGGTGTGCCAGGACTTGGCTGGGTGGGGTAAGAATGTCCAGGAAGAGGTACCCAAAGAGGGTCACTGTATGGAGTGGGGGATGGGCCTTGACCTTATGCCCGGCGAACAGCAAGGAAACTCTAACTCGGGGCTTTTTGCCAGTTGCAGGGCCAGCACAGGGAGCCCTTGCCAAAGGAAGAGGCTCCCTTTGTCCACTTGAGGCTGTAAGAGAACCCCTGGGGAGAGCAGCACACCTTCACAGTGACCACCAGGGGGCTCTGGGGGACCCCGCAAGAGCTACTTCTGGAAGAGAAATTTCAGTGACCCCCCTGCCTGGCCTGGAGCCCTAGAGCAAATGACAGAACCTAAAATCAGCTAGTAGAGAGAGCGCTCCCTGTCTCCACAGGTATGGGATGGAGGCTAAAGGAGTCATCCTTCAACAAGGGAATTCGTTTCTCATGCAAAAGTCTGACACGGGTCCACCCTGCTCCAAGATCCTGTTGACATGGCCCAGGCAAACCGACACTGTGTTTCCATTAGCTGATCGGCACACACAGCACTCTGCCACCAGCCATCCAAGAGACAGAGAAGGCTAAAACCAACCAAGCCCGTGAGAGACAAACACAAGTTTCATTCATAGTCTCAATCTAGCCAAATGTAGCTGTTGGCAGTTCCTTGCAATAATTAGAGAGACAGCTCACATTTGCCTAAAATAACTAAAGAATTGAAGGAATAAAACCTTTAGTTCCAGGGCAAAGGAAACCTGGGGGTTATGATATGTCAACACATCATAAACTGAAGAGGAGCCCGAGGGCAGAGGCAGCGTCTCCCTGGTTGGGACAGAGGCTTCCCCAGGGCAGAGCCTTTGTCCCCTGCCTGACCCAACACATTAGTCCAGAACACTCTCTAAGGGTGTTTGAGAGAACTGATGGGCCCATCTCTCCGGGGCCTTGCTGCTGACTGGGGCTCCTGGAATGGGTTCTGGGCTGTAATGCAGCACCCTTGCAGTGGTCCAGAAAAGAAGCAGCCCGTTGGCAGCCCCCAGCTCCCAGCAGCATCTGGTCCCCTCTCAGCAGCCCTGCCCAAGGCCACAAGAGAACATCATCCCACCCAGAGTGTCTGGCACCCAGTGCTGCCCTCAGCCCTTCTCTGATCAGTGTTTTCAAGAGCCCCATGCTCTTGGAACACAAGTCCCCTCTCCCTAAGGACAGCTCACACCTCCTGCCTCCAGCCTCTGCCTCCTTCCCAGAGTGAGCAGGTCTCCCTGACTCCCCGGGGTCCCCAGTGCCAGCTGTAGCCACTTCTCTAGGTCACTCTGGGCTCCAAATCTCAGACCTGCTGGACCCACTGTCCAGCCTGAGTCATCTCGTGTGTCAGGCCTGCTCTGGGCCCTGGGGACACAGGAGCAAGCCTGCCCTCCATGGAACTCCTATTCACGATGCTGACAGCCTCAAGAATCGTCTAGAGCTTTGCTTTCCAGAGACTGGACTCAGGTCATGATCCTGGCAGAGACTAGCGGCTATGGCTGCAGGCTGGCCATTGGGACAAGGAGGGACAGTCAGAATCAGGCAGGCATGCCTGGAACAGGGCTGTCAGACTGTTTTGGGGTATCCATCAGGAAACTGGGAGGCAGGGAGAGACGGAAGGGGACACACCAATGGCCAGGCTGGGCTCCGGGCTTATAGTCTTTGGGAGTCAGGTTGGGCCCAGAGAAGAGGCATATTGATTAAACTCATGCTGACCTAGCGTGGGTCTCCCTTCTGGGTTCTAATGCAGGCTTCAACACATACTCACCCCCTCCTTCCAGCCTGTTTCCTTCTCTGAAGATTGTAAGGATCACTCCCGCCCCTGCCTTGCCCCGTTACAGGGATGCAGTGAAGATCACATGCAATATAAAGGCCACTGTAAACATAAAGGATTTGATTCTACTGCTCATACTTACACACCTAGAGAACAGGGAACTCACTACCTCTCAGGCGGATGCTCTGTTGAGCTGGTGTCTTCACTGAGTAACTCACAGGAAGCACACTGCAAATCCAGAGGGAAAAGGGCTAATGCAGCTCAAGGCTTCAGTTGGAGACTGGCTCGACCACATCAAGACCACAACTGCACAGAAGACGGACCCCAGAAAGCCAGAAGGTGATGCTTCTGGTCTTTGGAGACTTCCCTGAGCAACTTCCTCAGCCCTGTACAAACACCTCCCTGATCTTGACCTGCTCAGCCCTTGTCTGGTGGCATCTGACCATCTGTGAAGGTCTGGGGCTCTGTCACCCACTGAAGGCCACACATCTAAGAAGCTGCCTGGATTCTGCTTGTGAGCAACAGCTGTGCCCTGAGCATCCCCAGGCAGGCAAAAGGACATCTCCCCCGACCTAGGAGAAAAAAACCCTGAGACAGGGGTGGCCTCACTGTCCCCTCGGGGAGGAGCCCCCTGGGAGTGAGGGCATTTGGGGCAGCCTAGGGGATGGGGATGAGAAGCAGGAGGCAAAAGCAGGCAGCTGGTTCAGACCCGTGGCAGGAAGTCACAACCAAGATTCATCCTGGAAAAATGCAACTAATGCTACACAGCTGGGGCCCACTAATCAGAAACACGGACCCAGAGGTGGCAGCAGGGACAGGCCCAGAGGGCAGGGCTGACAGCGAGGTGATAATCGGCAGCAAGCTCTAGGTCGGTCTCCCCACCCTCTCCGCCGGCTGCCGTTTAGAGACAGAGGTTGTCACACTGCGATCTGGACGCGTTGCTTACCCATAGCCCAAACATCAGCTCAAACAATAGCTGAGCCTTCGTCAGATCTCCAGAGAATGGAGTCGGCATGGTGACATTCACCTCTTTCCTTCCCTCGTGATGCCTCCCAAGTCCGGAAGGCACAGCCTGTCCCCCTTCTCCCAGCACAGCCCGCCATCAGGACAGGTTCAAAATGAGCCTTGAGCCCTCAGTGGACTCCTCTCCATCTGGGCAAGGCCCTGTCCCCTGGGAAAGGCAGGAACGGGACAGGATTCTGGGCCGAGGTTATGTTAGGGGAGAACGTGGAGGACTGGACTGGGCCACAAGCCCTCAAAGTGCCATTTCTTCGAGTTCAAGGAACATAGATGAAGTTCCTGCTATTACCTGCATGCCAGGCCCTGGGCTACAAGGTGAATGTCTGCATTCTCTGTCCTCAGGGGCTCACAGTCTAGCTGCAGAGAGAAACAGGGAGAGAGGAGCTTTCACTCGAGGTAAGAGCAGGGCCAGGAAGGCCCCTGGGAGTCAAGGGCTAGAACAGGGGCTCCCACACCTGCCCAGAAATGGTAGATCCTTCAGACCCCAGGATGCTCCGCTGGTTCTCCTCCCCACTTCCCTCCCACTTCCCAAGCTGTCCTTCTGCCCTCAGCAACATCTGCCTCGGGGTGAGCCTTCAGGGCCACAGCCTAGGGAGAGAAGAGGGAGTGCACACTGTCGGGAGAAGAGGCCTGCCCTGTGGACCCTCAGCCTAGAGGCTGCCCCCTCCGAAGGGCTCTTGCAGTCCCTGAGCTCCGCCACCCTTGGCCCCTCCTCAGCCCCAGACTCTGTGTGGCCCCAAGTACAACCCCAGCAGCCAGGGGTGGGGAGAGGCTGGTGGCCCGTCCTATTGGTAAGACCCCTTCTTTTGCTGCCTAAGCTGTCTACTAGAGGCACTTCTGGAAGCAGAGGTCCCCTGAGCCTTCAGAGCACACTGATGGTGAGCACAGGCCCACAGCCTGCCCCTCCCCACCTTCTCCCAAGCCTGACTCCCCCTCCCTGTGGCCCCACGCTGCTCCCACAGAGCTGTCTCTGAAGCGTAAGGCTTGGTGTCTGGCCGACCCTCCCAAGTCACAGAAAGCATGGGTAGGTGTTGGGTGGGGGCCTGGGTGAAGGTTTGAGAGATGAAAGTTGAAGGACAGAGGGAGAATCCGGAGGGCGTGCAGGTGGGGAGACAGGGTTGGGCATGGCCTGGGGAAGCCTGGATGGAAGAAGCAGGGGTCAGAGGTCAGAAGCAGGAAAGATGATGAGGAAGCAAAGGGCAGTGTGGAGCTGGGAGCTGCCTTGTTGGAGGTTTCCTTACCGCCTGAGTGTTTGCCATGGAATTTCCCGGCCTAATAAAGAAGAATTTAAATAGACCGCAAGTTGCTTAATGTTGACTGTATAAATAATCCAAATCCCCAGCTCCCTTTGTTCCACAAGCTATTTGTGTCGAGAGAGAGGGAGGGGGCGGGATCCAACAGAAGCCACCGTCCCAGATCGCGGGGTTTGGGGACTCTATGTTCTCCTCCACCAGGGCCCCAGGGAGCAGGGTTGAGGCCTCGGACGGGGAGACTCGGGTTTCCCAGCCAAGTCTTCCGTTTGTGAGCGTGCACACACTGGCACGTCATCCCCACACAGATTCACGTGCGTGCGTGTACCCGTGCACACGTGCACACACAGCACATTGTGCCCGCGCTCACTCTGGGCATGTGTGCACAGGCACACGCGGGCCCACACAGGCTGACTCCAGTGCACACAAATGTGCGTACACTCCCAGGCACACAGGGAGCACAGAGGGGCTCAGATGAGGTGCCCCCTGCTGCTCAGTGACCTGGGAGCTCGAAGCTTGGCAAGAGGGACCCTTCAGAGTCCTGCTGGGTGTGTGGCAGAGTGGCTTCAGTCACACTGAGTCACTTCCAGGGAGGGTTCCTACGGAGTCACACACAAAAGCCAAGTTGAAAGTCTCCAACCCCACAGCTCACCGGTGACCAAGGTCTCCATCTCCTCCTCCTCCACGTGATCAATCCTGCCATGTCCACCTGTGCTTAGGTCTCAGAGGATAGGGGCAGACACGGTCATCCCATGAAGCCAGGGCCAGCATGGAAGCTTCTAGTCCCTTAGTAACAGGCGTGGCTCTAGGAGGGCCATTTCGACACAGAACACAGAAGGAGTACCACCCAATCCGTGGTAGCAATGGGGGAGAAGGAAGGAGAGAGAGTCAAGGGGAGGGAAGAGGAGGGGAGGAGAGGGGCAGGGAAGGGAGAGACTGGGAGGGGAGAGGAGAGGCCAACCGATGCTACAGGGCTGACCTGCAGCTATTCCTGTTTGGTGTCCATTCTGACTGCTCCATCCCTGTGGGGGACAAAGTTAAATATCTTTCACTTCATTCTAGAATGTACTCTTGAGCACATTCACACGGATCACACGTGGCAATGAGAGCTTGGGGGGTAAGGGGTGGGGCGCCTGGCCCCACATATAATCCCAGGTTAGAAATTCCTGTTCCAGTCTTAATTCTGACGGGCCTCTGAGTCCCAGACCTTTCCTGGTCACCTAAACCATGCTCCAGAGGCACAGCTCAGATTAGCCCAACTCTGAACCTTGCACAACCCTACAGATGCCCCAAGAAATCAGTAACAGGGACTGATGAAGACCAAACCCAGTGTAAGGGAATTTTGAGGGTGTGAGATCCAAGCTTCTATCCCAGAAACCCACAATTTAATTCTTATGCTAAGAACTAGAGAACAACCAGCCAGTGAGAAGTGACCACTCCAGATAACCGAGTCACCAGCCAGAAATAAAGAATGAAAAAGCCTCAAAAACTAAGGTTCTGAGTAGAGGAGAAGCCCAGTGGGCTAGAACCTTGGGGGCCATTCATTCTCTAATTTAGCCATCCATTCATCAAATATTTCAGAGAAGGCAATGGCAACACACTCCAGTGTTCTTGCCTGGAGAATCCCAGCGATGGGGGAGCCTGGTGGGTTGCCGTCTATGGGGTCTCACAGAGTCAGACACGACTGAAGTGACTTAGCAGCAGTAGCAGCATCAAATATTTCTTGTGTACCTACCAAATGCATCGTCCATGGGGTCGCAAGGAGTCCGACATGACTGAGCGACTCTCACTCACTCACCAAATGCAAGCACTGCAATGCTGGATACTGTCTTCATAGGAGTGTGAGTGTGTGTCTGGGCATGTGTGTACATGTGAGTGCATGCATCTGGGTTTAAGAATTGCTCCGCCACTTGCCACATACAAACCGAGACAAGCACAGGATGCCACAATCACCCTCAGTCCCAGCCCCAAACCCAAGCCCACCCTCCAGGGTCCTGTAATTCCTTCTCCTGAAGCAGTTTTGTCTCCTGGATCTAATGAGCAGAGGGAATTCGGGGTGGAAGGAGCCCCTACATCTTTGCAACCCTGACCAACTTTGCTCAGGTCCACTAAGCCCAATAATCATTGTGCATAATACCTGTTGTCTTATTTACACGGGGCCCCAGCCCAGTGCTTCCTCTCAGCGGGTGGGGTTGGGGGTGGGGCTCTGGGAATGGAAATGCGGGTCTGCCTGCTGCTTCTTCCCCAGGCTGGCTGGGGGCTCGAGGCTCGGGGCTGCCAGCAGATGGTGTGCATCTCTCAGGCTGCCTGGGAGAGGGACAGGAAGGAAAGCGGGCCTGTCCACATGCCCAGAATCTCTGGGCTGTCACCAGGTCCCCTTGATCCTCCTTCCAAGAAGGAAAGCGGGAAAATATGTCTTTCCAGGCCCTAATCCTCTCCACATGGGTGGGCACCATGGAGAGCCAGGGCCCCACTGCAGGCACGCAGACCACCAGAGTCCCACCATCATTCTGGCCAAGGACCCCTCCCCTAGGACCTGCAGGTTTGTAACCACAGAAGCTCCTGCCTTCCTTCCAGAGCTTCCACACGGACCACCTTCTACTCTCAGCCCGTCCTCTGCCTAGCAGGCCTTGCATACTTCTGCCAAAGGGAAACAGGCTGATAGACACCTGGGTGGAAGGAGTCAGGCAAGAAGTGGTTTGCCCTGAGCAGCTATTTGAACTTGAAGCCCTCCCAAGAGCACTACAGGCAAAAAGATCCAGGAGAGCTTCCCAGTTGGGTGCAGGACCCTTACAAACCTACACAGTGCATCCCTAGACGTTCAGGGTAGGATCCCAGCAGCCGATGCCCCCGGGGCCAGTTCCCCATGGGGTGCTCAGGTCAGGTAGAAACGAGGAAGTGGAAGATCCTCCAGGATGGAGCCCGAATGGTCAGTAGGAGGCTAGAGGATCCATCAGAGGAAGGAAGGTCTGTGTAGAGGCCCTCGTCTAAACTAGCACCAAGCCTCTCCCAGCTAGGATCCTGTGAAAGGTCAGTTTGCGTGACCGATGGTACAATCCTTCTTGCTACAGCAAAACAGACCTCGTGCCATCTCCATATGGTTTCCAATCTTGGTTTCCAGTCTTGGCTCTTGTGGTTAATCCTGGCCACGTGGACCTCACCCCCAAACCCAACCCCCATGGCCTGGCTTTTGGCGACCTGCATGTCTAACTCCAGGGTGTCTGAGGATACAGAGCCAGTGTGACAAGCACAGAGAGTGGATGTGGGCTGCACCCACCCACAGCTGGAGCTCCTGGCAACCCCAAAGTGGGAAGGAGCTCACATGTCAATTGCTCTAAGTCACTTGGGGCCTGCCACTAATGCCAGGCTGGCCTGCCCCCTCCAGCCACTATGTCAACCACACAGCCTGGACCCCCAGGGCAGGGAGGAGCTGCCAGGAGCTGGGAGGCGGGGAGGGCTTGGCACTGCTTTGATCTCGGGCATCAAAGGCCAGGAAATGCAATCAGCTCTGAAGAGCACTTGCTGTCAAGCCATCCCCAGCAGGCACAGGCCCAGACCCCTCCCCACTCTCCCAGGCCCCGCCTGGGCCCTAGTAGGCTGGCCAAGGGCCCTAGGCAGCAGACTGGAAAGGCCACCCCCATCCCCAAGCAATTCAACAGCAACTCTGAATAAGAGCTAACTCTGCCAGCATGGCGGCTTCCTTCTGTGCCCCCTACCCTGCTTCCCTCCACCTCCTCCCTGCCCCCCACAATGGCTACCCCCCTGACTTTTATTGTCCCAGACATTTGCATGAGAACAGGAACTTTGTGCTCTGGGCTCCATCTGCTCCTGCTTATTTCTCACTTGGAACTGAAATCCATGGTCACACATGCCCCCTCCCCACACCCTCTCTGCCTCTACCCAGGCTGCCCCCAGAGTCAGGGCTTGTGGGGTTTCTGGTCCTTGGCACAGATTGGTGCGTCCTGAGAGAGAGTGGCCCAGAAGTGGACAACATTTTGTATGAGGAGGCCGGGGTGTATAAGTCTCAGGATCTCTCTCCCTGAAAGGCCCCCAGGCCCAGTATCCATGAGTCATAAGCTCCAGTAAATACCATCTTGTGTTGCTTATAGGAACCACAGTGGATAGTACAAGGAAAGCGATGTTGTTAAGTCAATGACTAAATAAGTGCGCCTCTCAGAGGGCACTTACTATGTGAAGAATTTTATAAATATTACCTCATGTTTACAAATATGGCCTCAGCTTCCTCAGGGAGGTGCTACTGTAATCCTCTTCATCCAGGTGAGAAACCAGGGCAGAGACTAATTAAGGAGCTTGTCCCAGGCCACACACCTGGTCAGAGTGACTGAGAGCAGTTGGTGCTCACTCACCCTCTGAGTCTCTGCTCATGCCCTGCTCTAGAAGGCTCTTCTGCCTATTCCCATCCTTCAAAGCCCATTTCCATCTTCCTCCTGAAGCCTCCGTGCTTTTGTCCCCATTTTAAAAAGAAGGAAACTGAGACCCAGCAGTCACTGTATTTCTGGAAAGATTTTACAAGGACCAGAGTCTCATTTTAAACTGAACTCTCTGATTATCTAAAAATTAAAAACCTCTTTTGGTTGGAGATTTTTCATTTCAAGGTGATTCCCTCAATGCCAAGGTCAGGAGCCAGATCGGCCAGTCAGCATGCAAGCCAGGCTGCCAAGCTCTCTGGGTCAGCATCGGTGGGCCACAGCTCTTCCTTCTGAACACCACAGCTCCCCAGTCACTGGCCAGTCCTGCCACCTCTCTGAGGTCTCTGCCCCTCAGTTTCTGGCAGCTTCTATACCTCGGCTGTGCCCAACCGCACATCAAGTCAGAACTTACGAGCTCCCTTTGGGGCCGTGCTGTCATCCTGGGGAGACAAGCACAACCGAATGGACATGCTGGGCGGGCAATGGACCCCTGGACTGGGAGAGAGAGAGCTGAGGTCTATATCTGGCTCTGTTCGCGTTGGGACAAGTCATTTGGCCTCTCTGGGCCTCAATTTTCCATTATGTAAAATAAAAAGGGAGGGCTCACGAAGCCCTAAATACTCTTCCAGCCCAGACGGGATGAAGAGAGACAACATAGAAAATAGGCTGGCAGGCCTGAGCCAGAACAAGGGCACACACAAAGGCTGGGTGTGTGTGTTCACAGGGAGTTGGAGCAGTTCCCAGAATGCCAAGAGGCGGTTCCGGAGGGCTTCCTGGGGGAAGTGAGCTGTGCACCCAGCTGGTCAAGGAGGTGTCAGGAACCAACTCCGTGACGTGTAACAGGCAGCGGCCCCGCTGAGCAGAGCCTGGGGGGCGGGTGAGGGCCTGGTGTGCTACGACAGAGGCAGGGAGGGGGCCGCCAGCCCCACAGGAAGCCCCAGCTTGTTGTTGGGTAACTTCTCCTCCTGTTTTCTGGGAACAAGCTGTTTGGAGAAGAGGGGGAGGGAGACTTTAAAGGCTTCCAGATGGGGGTCCCTTCTGCTGCCATGCCGCCACAAAGTCTATGCAGTGCTTTCTAAGAATCCCAGCAAATGTTAGCCAGGGTGGCTCTGGGGAGGTCTTCCAAGCCATCCCTCTGACTCTGTGCTCCCCACTATCCTGGACCCAATAGCAGGCCATATTTCATTCTTTACTATTATTCTTTGTTTATTTATTTATTTTTATTAAAAAGCTGCAGAGACAGGGAATTTGGACTCATCTTTGTCACCCTCCTCCTTGTCCAGGGTCTCAGCATCCTGACACACTCTCTGTCCACCTCATCTGGACCAGTCTGCCCTGAAGACAGGGGTTGGAGGGAAGGACCTAACTCTCCCCTAACCAGGGGAGGCTGTTGGACATTCAACAGAGAAGAGAAAACGGAACAACCCAGGATCTCTGTGGAGAGGAGAGGCAGGGGCTGGGGAGAAGGAGAACAGAAAGGAGGGGCATTAGGGTCCACCCCTCCCCCAGCACACAGCCAGGGCTGCCGGGGTGGGCTCCCATGCTTCTCCTGGGGTTATTTCTCAGGGAAGCCAGGTGGTGCCCGTGCTCAGAGACATCCCCTTCCTGCCTCTCCCCACTCAGAGCATCCTGGCTCCAATGCTCACTTATACCCTCCTTGAGCTGGGGTGATGTGGACATACAGGGCTCCCAGCAGAGAGCTCTGGAGAGATCCAGGAAGGATCTGCAGAGACAAGGGTGGCTGGGCCCAGCCCAGCAGGGTCCCCAACCCACAGCTCTGTCCGGTCCTGGGTTTGTTCACTAGCCTCCAGGTGGTAGGACAGGGCAGGTGGGGTGGAGAGGAGAGCTGGGCAGTGAAGGGCGCCACATCTGGGGCCCAGGACAGCTGCCCCTCTGGGTGCTATCCTGGGGGAGGGAGGGGGTGAGCCCCCCAGCCTAGGTCAAGGAAGAACCCACATCAGTCCTGTTAGGACTCTGGGTCTCAGAAGGAGCAGCAGGTTTCCCCCAAAGCCTGCGCCTCCTCAGACTGTTGCAATACAGGCTTCTGATGAGAAGGCATTTTTTATGAGTCAATCAGAAACACATGAAGCACACACCACAGGGGTGAGCAATAGAGGAGCAGGGACAGGGGAGAGGGCAGACATGTGCCACCAGAGGAAACCTCCCTGACCTGGTCTCCAGCCAGCCCTGGGCCCAGCTCGGGGTGCTGGGCCCCACCCATGGGGCTTC
>NW_011495064.1:13533140-13545771 GCF_000754665.1 Bison bison bison
ACAGGCTGACCTTGCCATGGCCCTTCCTCTCCCTGAGAGCCCAGAAAGTTCTGAGCCTTCCTGAGCAGAAGGGAGCTTGAGGGAGGGCTCAGGGCTCACCTACCCTTGAAGAGGCCCAGGCAAAGGAGCCCAGGGATGCCATCCCTGAACCAATGAGTGATGCTCTTGGGCTGAGGGTCAATAGATTGGTGTTGAGGTGTAGGGCAAGGGGGCTCATGCAGATAGAAGAATACGGCTGCACCAGGCCCTCACCCTTCGCAACAGATTACTCACGTCCAGACTGGGGCCTGGTCTTGGCTGAGCCCAGTTTGAGCCAGAAGGAGCCAGAGGGGACCCTGGTTTATATGTCCCCAGGCTTTGATTCTGGGAAAGATTGAAGCCAGGGGGAGAAGGGGAGGACAGAGGACGAGACATTTGGAAGGCATCACCGACTCAATGGACATGAGTTTGAGCAAGCTCCAGGAGATGGTGAAGGACAGGGCATGCTGCAGTCCATGAGGTCGCAAAGAGTTGGACATGACTGAGCAACTGAACCGGAGAAGGCAATGGCACCCCACTCCAGTACTCTTACCTGGAAAATCCATGGACAGAGGAGCCTGGTAGGCTGCTGTCCATGGGGTCGCTAAGAGTCAGGCACGACTGAGGACTTCACTTTCACTTTTCACTTTCATGCATTGGAGAAGGAAATGGCAACCCACTCCAGTGTTCTTGCCTGGAGAATCCCAGGGACGGGGGAGCCTGGTGGGCTGCCGTCTGTGGGGTCGCACAGAGTCGGACACGACTGAAGCGACTTAGCAGCAGCAGCAGCAGAGCAACTGAACAACAACAAAAGTCTCTGCTAAATCCCTTCTACACCGAACCCCGACTCCGGCCCTGCCTCACAGGGCCCCATCCCTCCCCAGCCTCAGTTTCCCCTTCCTCTACAAGAGCTCGGACAACAGAAACTCTGGCTCCTCCGGTGATGCTGTGAGTTCTGATGCAGGCAATTTGAGGGGCAAATGTATGCAGACGGATATGCAAATAGCCATCTCCAGGATTTACGGGCGGCCTCCGTTCTGAGGGAGGAGGTGGGAGGGTAGAGGGGGCATTTCAATGAGGCGGCCTCAGCCCGGCTGGCCCACTAAATCCTGGCGGTGTCAGCGCCGTAAAGCACCGTGATGAAGGGCAGGCGGCGCGCGGAGGGGACGCTGATTTACAGCCGCGAAAGTCTCCTCCCCGCGGCCACGCAGGCAAGCGCCACGAGACAGGGACGAGGAAGGATTTATGGCGCCTGCTTCCCCAGCCCGGCGGCAGGCAGTGGGGAGAACGGCGGAAGGTGACTTTCACCTTCAGAAGCCGCGGTATGGGACAGAGCAGCCTGGTGTCCATCCACGATGCACAGAAGAGGGAAGGACGGAGGGAGCGCTACCAGCCCGACCCCTGCCCAGGCCTTCCCACGTGGTCTCTTCTCGGTGGCCTTTTCACGCTAAGCTTGACTCCCTTCACCCGGGCCACCTAACCCCAACTGTCACCTTCTTCCCTGGGGTCCTATCTGTGTCTGGCCAGCTCTTCTAAGCTTGGAAACTTTCTGTCCAGGAAGAGGAGGAAAGTGGGTTCCATTGCATTTCCTTCCCTCATCAGAGCTGGCCTAGAGTCTAACCTAATGCTTAGGCTGGAAAGGGAAAGATCACACTGTGATCTATTTGGGGAGACCATAAAGAGGAAGTTATCTCTCTCCTCTTCACCTGGCTGGAAGGTGCTTGCTTTGTCCGCTCCTTTCCAGCTTCTTCCTGGCCAGCAAGCAGGTGGACGCCCTGGGCTATGGGTGGGACACAGGAAACCGCAGGCCCTGCCCACCCTGCACCCCCTGAAATCCCCTGTCGCTGGTACATTACAGCGTGGTGACACCGCCTCTCCAGTGACTCACCACTGTCTCAGAAATGACTCATGTGTCACTCCGCCAGGAAGTCCTACTGTGTGCCGGGGTGAGGCTGGAGAACAGGAAGTCTCAGAGGCAAAACTCTCCACCAGGCGGTCCTCAGGACCGCCCAGCCTCCAGCTCTGAGGGCCTCTCCCTCCTGGCCCACCACAGCCTCTCTGTAAACAGTTTCCCGTGTTCGGTTCTCATAATTAAAGGAGGCCAGCCCAGGTAAGGGGACCTAAGTCCCTCAGGTAAAGAAGGGCTCCTTTCGGGGATATAAATACATAAAGCAAAAAGCCTGCTTCAGCTGAGTTGCTCATCTACTGAGTTCTGTGTTCTAAGTGAAGCATGCCTCCCTTGAGTTCATTGTAGGCAAATATGGCCCGGGCTTCTGGGTGTTCGGGCCAGAGAGAGCAGCAGGAATGCCTGCTTTCCTACCCAATGCCTCACCTCAGAAACCCAGAAACCTTCCAAGTAAGGCTGGGATCCTTCAACTTTGTCTCCACTCCTCAGCATCTCTCTGCTGCAGTCAACTCTGGCCGTGTTTCCTGGGGATCCCAATTATTCTCCGCTTCTGTCCCCCTCCAAAGACCAAGTCCAGTTACCACAAGTGCTGTTGCCTCAAGCATATCTCTGTGATGTTGGCTTTCTTCTGAGAACCAAACTATGAATTGAGGCAAGGTTCTGTATGACCGGACTTCCCTGTAGCTCAAACAGTAAAGAATCTGTCTGTGATGCAGGAGACCAGGGTTCGATCCCTGGGTTGGGAGTTCCTCTGGAGAAGGGAATGGCAATCCACTCCAGTATTCTTGCCTGAAGAATTCCATGGACAGGGAAGCCTGGCAGGCTACAGTTCATGGGGTTGCAAAGAGTCAAACATGACTGAGCGACTAACACACAACACACTCTGTATGACTCAACACAAATACCAAACTCCATAGACATTCCCCGCTGGGAGATTTGGCCTGGAGATTGGTGCCCAAGGTCTCAGAGACTCAAAAGAGCAGGTGATGGAGGGTAGGGGAAGCCACCAGAGCAAGTGAGAGGGCTGCCAGGGAGAGGTCAACACACACAGGGTCCCCCTGACAAATACACTCACCTCCTCCTTTCAACTTCATTTGTTCATCGCACTTTTGCTGAGAATGTGTGGGTCAGATAGAATCACTGCAAATAATTGTGCTGTTGGTGTGCTGCCTAAGGCTTCTTGTCTAGGGAACAGCAGTATACAAGTACAATTCCTGCATCATGGCCCTGGACTGTATCAACCTGGAAAGGGGACAGCTTTATCCCATTCATGCAAAGACCCTGTAGACTAACAGGAACCCCGATGCCAAGTACTGTGAAAATACGTTTACATCCATTACCTCATTTAATCTCAACATAGGTAGGTGTGATGTTCTTGTTTTCCAGGTGAGACAATGGAAGCATAGCCAAGTTCAAGTACTTGCCCAAGGTCACAGGGCAGATAACCAATGAAGGCAAGATGCAAACAGCATCCCCAAATCCAATTTCTCTTCTTGGTTTACTCTCTACTTGTACTCTGTCCCTTTCTTGGTGCTGTTATCTAACATGACTAACATACCAAGTGTTGGCACACAGGTGGAACATCCAGTCCTTGTCACATTGCTGGAGGGAACATGCAGTGGGAAAGGTACTTTGAATAACTGTCACATTTAAGCTCACAGAATTTATTCCAAAGTTCAATATACACCTACCGTATGATTCAACCATTCCACTCCTAGACATACACCCAAAAGAAATGAAATACTGTGTCTATATAAAGACTCTTGCATGAATGGGGCTGGGCAGAGAACAAGGGAAGGGAAAGCAGAGTCAGGATGGGCTGGAGAGCTTGGCACCCCTGGGCTGCCTCACTGTGCTCCCTTCCTCCTTCATTCAAGTCGAAAGCTCTCAGGAGCTCCATGCCAACCTCGTGGGGAGAAGCTGGTGGGAGGGGGAGGCCACGGGGCTCTGGACAGTGCTCAGAGGGCCTGCTAGTGACTGAGTCCCAACTCTGACCTGTCATGGGTGTGAAGCAGGGCCCCCGCTGATGGGAAGGGCTGGTCTGGTCTGGGTTGGGCTGGCTGGGAGGCAAGGACAGGGGAGAGGGAGGAGTGGCCCCCGCCCAAATGAAGAGCAGCACGGCCAAGCACTGGGCAGACAGTAGAACTAAGGCCAACTGAGCACAGAGGTTAGGAGCCCACAATGCCAGTATTAGCCAGAGGCCCTCAGCACGGCAGCTCTGTGAGTGCTCAAAGCTTCAGCACTTGCACTTGCGATGCTTCTGAAGGGCTCCAGCCAGGGTAAATCTGGCTGGATTTTCCCTAGGGATGGTGGCATCAAGCTTCTAGGCTGAAAGTTTCAGCAAGCTGCTGCTGGGTGAGGCCAGGCTAGGATCGACTCCGCTCCTGGCTAGGTCACACTCCACCACCCTGACTTCTGTGCCTACACTGGTCATGAAAAGCAGTACTAGCCTGTGAGCCTCAGCTTTAGCCATGCCAGGCTCTGAATCAGAAGACTGGCCCAGGGAGACATTGGTAGTTTCTTCCTTTTCTGGCAACCAGAATCTGCACAGCCTTGTCTGGCAGCCTCAGGTGGGCAGACCCAAAGTACCCTCAAGGACATCTGGAGGTAGCTTCCTCCTCACCCTGCCATCTTCTGCCTGTGCCTCTGGTTCCCTACTTTCATTTCTGCTCCCTGCTGGGACTAGAGCCTCAAACATTCTGCTCCAGGTTACTACTCCAGCCCCTGCCCTCACCCTGAGAACTCCACCCTGGCTGCTCTTTATCCCCACTGGGCAGCAGCCAGGCTGGAAGACCAGGACATCCATAGCTCAGAGAGAAAAGACAATGCCACTTGAGCTAGTTCCATGCATCCTCAAAATGGTATTAGCCCCGAAGAAGAGCTCGGGAGTGGAAGGAGACCTGAAGTGGGGGAGACACACTGATTCCCCACTCCCAGCCCAATGTTCATTTTCAGTTCCAGGTTACAGCCTGGATTTCAGGAACCTCTTTGTCATTTGAAGTGTAAAATGTGTTCCAAAGTTAGTCAGGAATGTTTACTTTCTGCCACCCCTCATTCTAATGACTTAGGTCAGCACAGGGTATGGGCAGGGATCGGGGTCACCTGCTAATTTGTCTGTCCTGCTAGGAGAGTGCAGAGTAACACACTTCCCAACCAAGACCAAGAGATGGCCCCCTACCCCGACCACACTCCATTTTGAAGCTGTTCTCTGTGATTCAGTCCTAGGACTTCCATACCACTCACCACACCTCCCGTGTCAAACATGGACTGTTCTTGGCTCTAGCTTGCAAGGATTCCCCCCCTCCACCACGTTTTAAAAGCATCTTCTCTGCTTGTCCCAGATCTGCTCTCTTCTGCTGCCCAGTTGAGGTCATCACAGCTTCTGATCTGGACTCCTGCAGTCCTACCCCTGAGGCCTGCCTGCTCTCCCAGCCCCCCTAACCCCGCCTTCCCACCAGCATAGCTGCCCGGGAGGGCAGCCTCTTACTGAATGCCTACCCACTGTGTGCTGGGGCCACAGAAACTGGAGGCAAGGACAGGCTTGTCTTTCGGTGGAGAAGATGGACAAGACTCAATCAGTGTGGCAGTGTCCTGCTGCAGCACAGAGTCTGCCCCAGGTGCGGGCTGGGTCCCAGGGTCATGGAGTGCTTCTAAAAAGGGTGGGTGCACAAAAAGGGCAAGAACCCCTCTAGGCCACAGTGGTGTTCTCAGTGGTGGGATGCACTGGGCGAAGGATTTGAGGCCGATTTCACAGTCTTCTGTGCCCTGTGCACACTTACTCATCACACATGTCCCAAAGGACACCTCAGACTGACCTCAGCAACAAAAAGAATGTGTTGATTTTCACCCGAAACTCAACAGATTGAGCCAGAGAAGTTCAACCCAGGTGCTTAAAGGACATCACCAGAGACTCAGTTTCTCTCTGTGTCTTCACTTCATCCTCAGCTCTACAAGGTGGCCCTCCAGCACCTCCCAGCTCCCCCTTCCAGAGAGCAGTGCCCGAGCCCCACACATCACCTTGTGCAGGAGAAGAAATCCTGTGCCAATGACATACTCACTTTCACTCTCTCTTCCTTCCTTGCTAGAGCTTCACTCCCTCAGAAATACAGTGAATGTTTTCTTGGAACTCATTGACTCTGACTAGGTTAAAAATCCATCTGTGAACCAGTCGCTGAGACTGGGAGAATTTGATCATCCTATTGGCTTGGGCAGGGAAGGCCTGGCGTGCTGCGATTCATGGGGTCACAAAGAGTCGGACACGACTGAGCGACTGATCTGATCTGATCTGATTGGCTTGGGCCAGGCCCTATGCTCCACCCTTGAGCATATAGGCAGAGAGTGGGCGTGAAAGACGCCATGGCCAGGAGCGCAGAGGATGGATGAACCTAAGGCTGGGGAGTGCCTGTCCTGTAGATGAAAGTGGGCAAGAGCACCACCCAGGATTTACTTCAAACCAAATATCAACTCACCTTGAAAAGAAGACTCTGGATGAAATAGTGGGCCCCCAACTTCCCTCAAGTTCCTTTCCCCTGATTCACTTTTTCATATCACCTAAGCTCCTGGAGAAGGAAATGGCAAACCACTCTAGTATTCTTGCCTGGAGAATCCCATGGACAGAGCAGCCTGGTGGGCTGCAATCCACGGACTCACAAAGAGCCAGACACAACTGAGTGACTGAGGTGATGACTCTCACTTTCATCACCTCAGCTGGTATGAGAGAGCATTATCTCTGAAGAGTGCAACTTCCATTCCTCTTTGGGGCAATCTGTGTGTGTGTGTGTGTGTGGTGATGTCATCTTTTAGAATATAGGCAGATGTGGGGATTGAAAAGCCTTCCTCCCAAACACTAAACAGTTATAGCCAAGAAAGAAAGACCACACATGCGATGTGATGCTGACACTGAAGCCAGCGAGTGCAGCTCTGGGAGCCTGGGGCACCTCTTGTAATCCCGCGGCCCGTGTCTACATGGAAGAGAATGGGGCTGGGACTTTGGCACCTGATAGGCCAAGGCCCAGGCCAGCCCCTCTTCCCCAAGGAGAAGCTACTGGCACTTGCAGGGACAGACAGAAGTGGGTGAGGGAATCTGGAAGGGTCTGAGGCCTCCAAGTCCACAAATCATCCTGTTCTAACATAAATGGCAATTGCCAAGAGTACAGCATGTTTTCCTGCGTCAGCAGCTCAGTGACTAATGTCCTAAGATAAATGGCTTTGTTTTGCCTTGTTTAGAGTGATTCTGTAACCTTTTCCTTCTTTCTGCAAAGGGGACCCCCCACATCCCTCACAAGTGCACCCAGGGCTAAGGAAGGCTGAGGTCAAGGGGGTCACTCCATGTACAATGAGAGGCAGGCCCAGGTGAGAACCTGGGCTTTGTGGGTCTGAAGCAGGTCCATCATCAGTCCCCTGCAAACGACTCTCTAGTAGCTGGGAACAAGCTCTACCCTCAGGCAGACTGGAGCTGGGGCTGGAGGGAGGCTCAGGAGCACCCAGGATTACTGGGGAGAAAACTGGGACAAGAAGGGCGAGGGGAAGAAGAATGAGCGAGTAGAACAAGGAAGAGGTTACACTCCCATCTTGTGCCACTTGAGTATTATTAAGCCACCTGGACTTTGTTTTTTTGTTGTTGTTTAACCAATGATGGCAATGGCACCCCACTCCAGTACTCTTGCCTGGAAAATCCCATGGACGGAGGAGCCTGGTAGGCTGCAGTCCATGGGGTCGCTAGGAGTCGGACACGACTGAGCGACTTCACTTTGACTTTTCACTTTCATGCATTGGAGGAGGAAATGGCAACCCACTCCAGTGTTCTTGCCTGGAGAATCCCATGGACAGGGGAGCCTGGTGGGCTGCCGTCTATGGGGTCGCACAAAGTCGGACATGACTGAAGCGACTTAGCAGCAGCAGCAACCAGTGAAGACTCTGGATTTTGAAAGAATTGGCTGTGGACCCAGACCCAGGTGGTTGGGAATCACAGCCCTATCATTTACTGGCTGTGGCATCTTGGGTGGTATTGCACCATTTTATAGATGAAGAAACTGAGGCTTAGATTGGCTAAGCAATTTGCCCAAAGTCACACATCTAGCTCATGGCAGTATCCAAACTTCAACCAGGATGGTCTGGCTCCGAAGCCAATAGCGTTGAATAAAGAGGCACTTGGGGAAATCAGTTTCCCCAGGTGCCTACTGATTTGTGAAACACCAGCCCTCACCCTTCCAGAAATATGCCCTTGTTTTGCCACACTGCAAGTCCTGTGGTTTATATTTCCACCCCTCTGCTTTCTGAACACACTTCTCAGTGTCCTTGTGGTTGGTGGACCATGGGTCACTTCCAGGATGGAGCATTTCATTGTCAGTATGAAGCCCTTCAGAGCCCTTGCACTCTGTCACAGCAACCAGCACTGTTCCAAACAGGCTGCTCCATCAGCCTGCATCCTACATTAGGACCATGTGGATGGGCCTCCTGTGAACCCACAGTGGACAATGAAGCATGAGTGAGAAATAAAACTTCACTGCTTTAAACCTGGGCTTCCCTAGTGGCTCAGATGGTAAAAAATCTGCCCACAGTATAAGAGACCTGGGTTTAATTCCTCAGTCAAGAAGATACCTGGAGACGGGAATGGCTATCCACTCCAGTATTCTTGCCTGCAGATCCCACGGACAGAGAAACCTGGTGGGCTACAGTCCATGGGATTTCAGAGTCAGACATTACTGAATGACCAAGCCTGCAAGCAGTCTTTAAACCAGTGAGATTGGAGGTTTGCTTGGGGCTTCCCAGGTGGCACTAGTGGTAAGGAACCTGCCTGCCAATTCAGGAAACACATAGACTTGGATTACTGTAATGCTGAATGACCTGCTTTGGAAACAAACCAAGATCATTCAGTCATTTTTGAGGTTGCACCCAAGTACTGCATTTCAGAGTCTTTTGTGGATTATAAGGGCTACTCCATTTCTTCTATGGAATTCTTGTCCACAGTACTAAATACAATGGTCATCTGAATTAAATTCGCCCATTCTAGTCCATTTTAGTTCACTGATTCCTTAGATGTCGATGCTTATTCTTGCCATCTCCTGCTTGACCACGTCCAATTTACCTTGACTGATGGACCTAACATTCCATGTTCCTACGCAATACTGTTCTTTGCAGCATCAGATTTTACTTTCATCACCAGACACATCCACAACTGAGTATCCTTTCCGCTTTGGCCCAGCTGCTTCATTCTTCCTGGGGCCTTAGTAGTTTTCCTCCACTCTTCCCCAGTAGCATATTGGACACCTTCAGACCCGGGGAACTCATGTTTTGGTGTCATATCTTTTTGTTCTTTTATACAGTTCAGGAGGTTCAGTGTTTGTTCATTTCTTTCTCTTCATGTTTGAAAATTACAGCCTCAACCTCTCTTCTTTGGGTGAATAATCTTTTTGAGAGTTGCTATTTCATGGGGGTGTTCTCCCAAATGCCCTGCCCTATAGGGCAGCTTTCTGGTTACCTTATCCCTAGCTCTGAACCATGGGATTCAGAGTTGTGAATAAGAGATTATGTGAACAACTTTGTCTAGGAGTCTTCTGCATGTGGATGGGGTAGTTCTGAACTTCATATCTACATAGGAAACATGGAAGAGCTCGCTTTTGTTATTGGGCTTCATCTCTATTTCTGGCCTTGGATAGACAACATGTTTTCAGACCCCTGCTCAAGGCTGATCAGAGTCAGTGCACCTCCCCGGTGGGTGGGCTGTATGTTCATGGCTCCCTCTATGGGCTTCACGGAGGAGCCCAGTCCTGGCATAGCGGCCCAATCCCCAATGACTGGTCTTTGTACCCAGTTTTCAGCTGCACTTCAGCTCCTGTTCACCACTTTGGTGTCCTTCTCCATCATTTGCCTGTGAAGGTCTTCCTTTTTATATTCTTTTTAACATACACATATATTCTAAATTAATTAACATATCTGTTCTTCCTATATATTGAGATGAAGGTAGACAGTTTGACATCTTGACCCAGGTTTGATCCCTGGGTCAGGAAGATCCCCTGGCAGAGGGCACAGCAACCTGCTCCAGTATTCTTGCCTGGAGAATCCCCATGCACAGAAGAGCTTGGCGGGCTACAGTCCACAGGGTCACAAAGTGTCGGACATGACTGAAGCACCTGAGCACATACAGCACTGAAGTAGAACGTATCCCATCCTGAATGAAACTTTTCTCTTCCTGGGAGGATGAATCAGTGAATCCTTTTAGATGTAGGCAGTAATGTCCAGCAAAGGGAAAGGACAGGGGCACATTTCCACCCACCACACCATCATGTTTCAGAGACGTCAAGGCCCAGGAGAAACAAGCCTTAGGGAAGACAAGGATTCCAACAGCCCTGAGCCACAGAGCTTTCAGACTAGAGGAGGGTCATCTGGCCCACTTGAGGTTAGGAGGGCTGGGTTAGGGAAGTCTTATTTCACACGGCCCTTGTCCATGCTGTCCAGGCCTCCTGGAAGAGGAGTCAGAATTTGGCCTTGGGAGGAACTGGCTCACTGCCAGGCCAAGCGCCAGCAGGGCCTCTCACAGTGGCAGACGAGCAATGGACATCACTGCAGATGCTTACTTTGGCAGACAGGCCCTGGGCACTGGGGCCCCGCCACCTGAATGCAGTCTCCCCTGCCCAGGCAGACTCTGCAAACAGTCGACAGGGTCCTCCATGGGCATGAGTTGTGGAACAGTAACTGCTGCAGTGGGACTGGGCTACAGGACACCAGAGGATCTCCTGGAAGTGGGGAGACCCTGTGGAGGAGTGTAGCTCTAACCTTCTGTCAGATTATTTCTTCCCCTCCTCTAGCACAAACAGAGCAACCCCATCCCACAGTTCCAAGAGACAGCTGAAGGGAAAGTGGCTAGACTGCAGAACAGACCCTTCTGGATCAGGTGGTTCTGAAACTGGACTTGATCTGGGAGAGATTCTAGAACTGGAACTGCATGCTCAAAGGGAATGCCTGTAGAAGCAGGGAGGAGGGTAGAAAGAATTTCCCTTAAGTGGCAACTGCTGGGTTAAGGTGAGTAGAGGGATGCTACTCACCAGGCATGTGTGACCCCCAAGTATCTTCTCACCACTTTCTCCTTTCCCTCCAGTCACGGCCAGCCTTGGCTCATTCTTTCCCTGACATCTACCTACTCACAGCTGTCCAGAATCTCCCCCACCTGGCCAGAGTGGCCTGAAAGAGCTCATCATCCTATAGAATGTGTTGAGTTCTTCCCGAAGACCCTGGAAGGGCTATGTTATTTCCTAGAGAAGCAGGCAATTGGGGAGCCCCTCTAGCTCTTCCCCCAGCCAAGACTGGCCATTTGGAAGCTGCCTCGGAGGTTACCCTGGAGGCGAATCTTGACGTTACTTCTGACTCCTATTGTGTGGGTCAGCATAAGAGTATGGAGAAAACAGCTCAGCTTTTGAGATCAGACAGATCTGGGTTTCGTCCCCAACTCTGCCATGTGCAAGGTGTATGAACTTGGGCATGAGCTTAAATTCTATAATCCTCAATTTCATGTAAAAGAGTTTACGATGGTGATAACATTAGTCCCCACATCATGAGAGCATGTAAGATTCCGCCAAGGGTGAAAGAAGACACAGCCCTCAGCACAGAGTCTGTCTGATGTGAAGCACATGTCAGTGCTCAATAAATGATATTTAGCATTAAAGTGCTACCCTGAGGGGTGAGAATGGAGAGGCTTGCGCCAGCCTCATCAAGCAGTCAGTGAGTTTGTTTGACTCAAAAAGGCAGGAAGAAGTGTTGGGGAACCATGTAAGAGGTTTGGGGGGACCCCAGGAGCCTGGTCAACAGCAGCACCCATGACCTGGGCACTCTGATGCCAGTGCCCACAGATGAGGAAGAGGTTCCAGGACCAGATCTGCCCAGTCAGCAGCTCTGGAGCCAGCCCAGCACTACCGCGGGCAAACATCTGAACAGAGTTGTTTAGCATTCATCCAGAATTCATGAAGCTCCACTTCATCCATCTCTGTCAGCACAGTTTGTCTCTGCTATTGCATTGTTGAGTTACCTTCTTTGACCTTCAAGTTGCTTGTGGGTATTTCAGAAGACATTGTCAAGTTTCACTGTCTGGGCCAGTGAGAATAGGCGTGAGGCAGTAAGGACCACCACGACCCATTAAGAGCCCAGAGAGACCAAAGAAGGCACAGGATGAACTACAATGAAGATGTGGCCTTTAGGGCTGCTTGAAAAGGACAGGGGCCTGCTTCCCAGATGATGGCTGCCCAGAGGGGAATTTCACCCTAACACATTCCAAAATGTGTCAGTCATTTAGCACATTTAGTCACTCATTATAATTTATATATGAATAATTAATATGAGACTTTTGGCTCAAGACATCAAACTGTCTACCTCCATCTCTATATATAAGAAGAACAGATATGTTTGTTAATTCAGAATATATGTATATGTTAAAAAGAATATAAAAAGGAAGACCTTCACAGGCAAATGATGGAGAAGGACACCAAAGTGGTGAACAGGAGCTGAAGTGCAGCTGAAAACTGGGTACAAAGACCAGTCATTGGGGATTGGGCCGCTATGCCAGGACTGGGCTCCTCCATGAAGCCCATAGAGGGAGCCATGAACATACAGCCCACCCACCGGGGAGGTGCACTGACTCTGATCAGCCTTGAGCAGGGGTCTGGAAACATGCTGTCTATCCAAGGCCAGAAATAGAGATGAAGCCCAATAACAAAA
>NW_011495064.1:13546130-13553016 GCF_000754665.1 Bison bison bison
CCCCGGGTCTGAAGGTGTCCAATATGCTACTGGGGAAGAGTGGAGGAAAACTACTAAGGCCCCAGGAAGAATGAAGCAGCTGGGCCAAAGCGGAAAGGATACTCAGTTGTGGATGTGTCTGGTGATGAAAGTAAAATCTGATGCTGCAAAGAACAGTATTGCACAGGAACATGGAATGTTAGGTCCATCAGTCAAGGTAAATTGGACGTGGTCAAGCAGGAGATGGCAAGAATAAGCATCGACATCTTAGGAATCAGTGAACTAAAATGGACTGGAATGGGCAAATTTAATTCAAATGCCCATTGTATTTAGTACTGTGGACAAGAATTCCATAGAAGAAATGGAGTAGCCCTTATAATCCACAAAAGATTCTGAAATGCAGTACTTGGGTGCAATCTCAAAAACGACAGAATGATCTCTGTTCATTTCCAAGGCAAATCATTCAACATCATAGTAATCCAAGTCTATGCTACTATGCCACCGTGGCTCAGAGGTTAAAGTGTCTGCCTGCAATGAGGGAGACCTGGGTTCGATCCCTGGGTTGGGAAGATCCCCTGGAGAAGAAAATGGAAACCCACTCCAGTATTCTTGCCTGGAGAATCCCATGGATGGAGGAGCTTGGTGAGCTACAGTCCACAGGTCACAAAGAGTTGGACACAACTGAGCAACTTCACTTCACATGCCCCTATTACCAGTGCCAAAGAAGCTGACGTTGATCAGTTCTATGAAGACCTAGAAGATCTCCTAGAACTAACACTCAAAGAAGATGTTCTATTCATCATTGGGGATTGGAATACAAAAGTAAACAGTCAAGAGATACCAGGAGTAACAGGCAAGTTTGGCCTTGGAGTTCAAATTGAAGCAGGGCAGAGGCTAACTGAATGCTGCCAAGAGTATGCATTGGTCATAGCAAATACCCTTCTTCAACAACACAAGAGACGGCTTTACATATGGACATCACCAAATGGCCAATACCAAAATCAAATTGATTACGTTCTTTGTAGCTGAAGATGGAGAAGCTATAACTGTCAGCAAAAACAAGACCTGGCACTGACTGTGTCTCAGATCATCAGCTTCTCATAGCAAAATTCAGGCTTAAATTAAAGAAAGTTGGGGTTGGGGGAACACTAGGTCAGCCAGGTATTACTTAAATCAAATTCCCTATGAATATGCAGTGGAGGTAACGAATAGATTCAAGGGATTAGAACTTGTAAACAGTGTGCCTGAAGAACTGTGGATGGAGGTCCGTAGTGTCATACAGGAGGCAGAGAACAAAACCATCCCAAAGAAAAAGAAAAACAAGGAGGCAAAATGATTATCTGAGGAGGCCTTACAAATAGCTGAAGAAAGAATAGAAGCAAAAAGTAAGGGAGAGAGGGAAAGGTATATCCAACTAAATGCAGATTTCCAAGGAACAGCACAGAGAGACAAGAAGGTCTTCTTCAATGAACAGTGCATAAAACTAGAAGAAAACAACAGAAGGGGGAAGACTAGAGATCTCTTCAGGGAAACTGGAGCTATGAAGGGAATATCTTGCCCAAAGATGGGCACGATAAAGGACACAAATGGTAGAGACCTAGTACACACTGAAGAATTCAAGAAGAGATGGAAAGAATACACAGAAGAACTGTATATAAAATATCCAGATGAATGGATGATGAGCATGGTGTGGTCAGCCACCCAGAGCAAGACATTCTGGAGAATGAAGTCAATGGGGCCTTAGGAAACACTGCTGTTAATAAAGCTAGTGGAGGCAATGGAATTCCAATAGAACTATTCAAAGCCCTAAAGGATGATGCCATCAAGGTTTTGCATTCAGTATGTCAGCAAATCTGGAAGACCCAGCAATGGCCACAGGACTGGAAAAGGCCAATCCTCATTCCAGTTCCCAAGAAGGGTAGTAGTAAAGAATGTGCTAACCATTGGACAATTGCACTCATCTCCCATGCGAACATGAGGCCATACTCAATGTGGCCCACGACTGGGGGACCCCTCTCCTTCCTCCACACTGCCAGGTTAGCGTGCTGTGGCCCTCATGGACCCAGCATGGGCAGTCAGCCCATCCTAGCCACAGCGGGGGCGGAGCAGGTGGTCTGGCCGGGTGATCGCCTCCCCTCTTCCTCACTTCATGGATTTCCTCTGCCACCTGTTGCCCTATGCCCCAGGCCACACATGCCCAGCTCCTTGTACTAGCTTTTAGCCTCTCCGATGGCTCAGCAGGTAAAGAATCTGCCTGCAATGCAGGAGAAACAGGAGAGATAGGTTGGATTCATCGGTTGGGAAAATCCCCTGGAGGAGGAAATGGCAACCCACTCCAGTATTCTTGCCTGGAAAATCTCATGGACAGAGGAGCCTGGTGGGCTACAGTCCATAGGTTACAAAGGGTCAGACATGACTGAGCAACTAACACACACCCATGCTAGTAAGGTTACGCTTAAAATCTCGCATGCTAGACTTCAGCATTATCGAACCAAGAACTTCCAGATGTCCAAATTGGGTTTAGAAAAGGAAGAGGAACCAGAGATCAAATTGCCAACATTCTATGGATCATAGAGGAAGCTAGGAAATTCCAAAAAAAAAATCTATCTCTGTTTCATCAACTATACCAAAGCCTTTGAGTGTGTGGATCATGATAAACTATGGAAAGCTCTTAAAGAATGGGAATACCAGACCATCTTACCTGTCTCCTGAGAAACCTGTATACAGGTCAGTAAGCAAAGCTAGAACCCTGTATGGAACTATTGACTGGTTCAAGATTGAGAAAGGAGTATGACAGGGCTGTCTGATGTCACCCTGTTTGTTTAACCTATATGCTGATCTCATCATGAGAAATGCCAGGCTGGATGAGTTACAAGCTGGTATCAAGATAGGCGGGAGAAACATCAACAACCTCAGATATGCAGGTGATACCACTCTAATGGTAGAAAGTGAAGAGGAACTAAAGAGCCTCTTGATGATGGTGAAGGAGGAGAGTGAAAGAACCAGCTTAAAACTAAGTATTAAAAAAAAATGAAGATCATGGCATCAGGCCCCATTACTTCAAGACAAGTAGAAAGGGAAAAGGTGGAAGTAGTGACAATTTTCCTCTTCTTGGGCTCTAAAATCACTGGGGATGGTGACTGCAGCCATGAAATCAGAAGGCAATTGCTTCTTGGCAGGAAAGCAATGACAAACCTAGACAGTGTGTTTAAAAGCAGACACATTACTCTGTCAGCAAAGGTCCGTATAGTCGAGACTATGGTCTTCCCAGTGGTCATGTGTGGTTGTGAGAGCTGGACTGTAAAGAAGGCAGAATGCCAAAGAATTGATGTCTTCAAACTGTGGTGCTGGAGAAGACTCCCAAGAGTCCCCTGGACAGCAAAGAGATCAAACCAGTCAATCTTAAGGGAAATCAACCCTGAATACTTGTTGAAAGGACTGATGCTGAAGCTGAAGCTCCAGTGTTTTGGTTGTCTGATGTGAACAGCTGATTTATTGGAAAAGTCCCTGATGCTGGGAAAGATAGAGGGCAGAAGGAGAAGAGGGTGTCAGAGGATGAGATGGCTGAATGGCATCACTGATGCAAACTTTGGGCAAACTTTGAGAGATGGTGAGGGACAGAGAGGCCTGGCATCTTGCAGTCCATGGGGTCGCAAAGGGTCAGACATGACTGGGCAACTGAACAATAACCATGAAGTTGCCCTATAGGGAAGGGCATTTGGGAGAACACACCCATGAAATACCAATTCCCAAAAAAGATTGTTCACCCAAAGAATAGAATTTGAAAGTGTAATTTTCAAACATGAAGAGAAAAAAATGAACAAAAATTGATTCAACAGAAAGTATAAATGAAGGGGAGGTAAGGAGGCAAAGACAAATCATGCTAAGTGAAATAAAAATGATATTGCAGACATAATTATATTTTATATTCTTAATAAATAAACCTAAATGGCTTAAACCTTTATTAAAAGGCAAATTTCACAGTGTTTTCGCTTTAATTCATTACATGTTATTTATGAAAGAACTGTATAAAATTGAGACAGAAGGGATGGAAATGAAGATAGGCAAAACACATACACATAAAATGCTATCCAAAAAGGTAACTGGTAAAATATTAATTAATAAAAGAAAACATTAATTTTATGGAAATAAAAAAGAACATTCTGGAACATTTTCTAGTCTTAAAAAGTATTATTCGTTAAAATGATATAACTATAATGTTGGTATACAACTAACAGTGCAGACTCAAAGTATGTAATTTGACAGTATTAAAAGAAGTTGACAAATCCACAATCAGAATAGACCACCTCTCAGAAATGAATAGATCATACAGTCAAAAATTGCCAAGATTATTAAAGATCTGAATAATAAAAGTATAGATTTGATATAATAAAACCATGTAGTACTTTGCACCCAATAAATAGAAAACACACATATCTCTCAAGTACACAAGGGTCATTTGTGATATTTGATCTGAAACTGCATGTCAAAGCTAGTCTCACCAAATTCCAAAGACTCAGCATGATAGAGAACACATGTTCTGACTGCCACATAATAAAGCTCAAAATAACCATTAAAAGAGGTCACCCCCAAAGCCCATATATTTAGGAATGAACAAGCAAAACAATCCCACTGCCAAATAATTTATAGGTTAAAGAGGAAATCATAATAAAAATTGTGAAAATTTTAGAAATGAACAATAATAACAAGAGCATAGTATATCAAAATTTGTGAAGTTGCCCCTAGAGAGAAATGTCTAGATCAATCTGTATTTATCAGAAATCAAGAAAGATTTAAAATAAATAGACTGAGGAGTAACATCAAGAGGTTGAAACTAGGATAATGGGGCAAACCAAAAGGCAGAAAAAAGAGAATAGCAAAGATGAAAGCCAAAATAGTAAAATAAAAATAAAAAATAGAATCAATGAAATAAAAAGTGTTTGCTTGAGAAAAAAGAAAATCTCTAGTAAGTTTTAATAATATAGTACGTTAAAATAGTAATAATATTATTTCAATATTGCAATATTCTTACAATCAACCAAACATAATTATAGATACAGTAGAGTTATTTGGGGGGCTTCCAGTAGCTACTCTGTATAATAATCATGTCTTTTTAAAATATTTCCTGATGCTTTAATATCTGAAGCCATGGTGACCCCCTCAGAATTCCTAGATATAGTGAAGGACTCACCTGCAGGCACCCTTCATATGCAAACCAACCAATCCAGTGCCCATACTCCATCTTCTTCCTTTATCCACCTGCCCCTTGCCCTAATCATCTCAGGGCAGGTACCAGACAGCTAGGTGTGTCCCAGAGCCTGCTGAAGTTATTCAAACTAGAAAATCCTAAGCCTCCTTACTCTACCTTATCCATTCTCTCAGAAACCACAAAAAAGTCCCTTGCTCATATTTTCCCTTCACCCATACTGCCTTCTGACTGACCCTGGTGCTTCCCCATGTGGGCCTGATGGTGCAGCATTTTCCCTCCTCTTGGAAACTGTGAGGAACAAACTACCTTTTCAGTGACAATCGTCTTCAGATCTGGACCTTACTACACCTGCATAGCAATAAAACTTGCATTGTAAACCAAGTTCCTCACCACTAATCCAGAAGGAGAAAGAGAAGGAAATAGATAAAGTGGGAAATGTAAGATATAAACAATCTCTCTAACCTTAGAAACAAAAGGTCCCAGGGAGGACCAAGCATTATTAGTAAAAGAGGAACCACATTTAAATATCTCCTGGTGATATTTTAGATGTCAGGGAGAAAGTTCAAAATCCTTGAAGTATTTGAGGGAAATAAAGTTAATGTCAGTGTGGAGAGGGTTGAACTGGAATCAGACTTCTCCTCTATAAATCTAAAAATAAAAAGAAATATGATAAATATAATAATATCTACAAAGTTCCAAGGGGGGGAAACTTGCAATCTAAGACAAGAAAGCTATAACTCATTTGTGAGATCAATTAAAAGAATATTTTTCAAACATTTAAGCATTCAAATGTATACCACACACTCAACCATCAAGAAAAATTTGTTCAAAATAATGGTTCAGCTAAGCAAGAAACAAAAAGGATAATTAGTAAAAGTCAGACACAACTGAGCAACTGAACTGAACTGATGGTTAATTAAGTTAAAATCAATATTAACATAATTTTTAAAATAGAAATGTTCAAAATAATCACTGAAAAAGAAGGTACATAAATATAAGAAATAAAGTCATAATAATAATAATAATGACATTAATCTAAAATGTCATTGTATCAGGAAAAACAGGAGGTAGAAGCTTGAAAAGCGTGAAATAATCTTACACAAATAAACATATACTATGTTCTTTTTGAGGTTGGAAAACAGATAGTATATATATAGTGTGTGTGTATGTGAGATTAAAGGAGTGCAGTTCACTCAGTTCAGTCACTCTGTCGTGTCTGACTCTTTGCAACCCTAATGATTGCAGCACTCCAGGCTTCCCTGTCCCTCCCTGTTAAGGGAGCTAGAGATGAAATCAAAATGTTAAACATGACTTTCTAATCTCTAAATATAAAGACACTTGCAAAGCAAGCTTAAGCAAATGGGAAAATGAAAAAGGAAATATAAGGAAGCATGAAGAGTAGAAAGTATTAAATCATGCAAGATAAATGGTCAAATATCCTGTCTCCAATGACCTAGGACTAAAATGACACTGGGAACTTCATGCTGAGGAGAGTCTCAGTTCAGTTCAGTTCAGTCGCTCAGTCGTGTCCGACTCTTTGCGACCCCATGAACCGCAGCACCCCAGGCCTCCCTGTCCATCATCATCTCCCGGAGTTCACTCAAACTCACATCTATCGAGTTGGTGATGCCATCCAGCCATCTCATCCTCTGTCATCCCCTTCTCCTCCTGCCCCCAATCCCTCCCAGCATCAGAGTC
>NW_011495064.1:13554292-13557491 GCF_000754665.1 Bison bison bison
AATTGGGAAAGAAGTACATCAAGGCTGTATATTGTCACCCTGCTTATTTAACTTATATGCAGAGTACATCATGCAAAATTCTGGGCTAGATGAAGCACCAACTAAAATCCAGATTATCAGGAGAAATATCAATAATCTCAGATATGCAGATGATTCCACCCTAATGGCAGAGAGTGAAGAGAAACTAAAGAGCCTTTTGATGAAGGTGAAAGAGAGTGAAAAAGCTGGCTTAAAACTCAACATTCAAACAACTAAGATCATGGCATCTGGTCCCCTCACTTCATGGTGAAGAGATGTGGGGGGAGTGGATGGAAACACTGACAGATTTTATTTTCTTGGGCTCCAAAATCACTGCAGATGGTGACTGCAGCCATGAAATTAAAAGATGCTTGCTTCTTGGAAGAAGAGTTATGATAAACCTAGACAGCATATTAAAAGGCAGAGATGTGTCTTTGCCAACACAGGTCTATGTAGTCAAAGCTATGGTTTTTCCAGTAGTTGTATATGGATGTGAGAGTTAGATCATAAAGAAGGCTGAGTGCCAAAGAATTGATGCTTTTGAACTGTGGTCCTGGAGAAGACTCTTAAGAATTCCTTGGACAGCAAGGAAATCAAAACAGTCAATCCTAAAGGAAATCAACCCTGAATAATCTTTGGAAGGACTGATGCTGAAGCTGAAGCTCCAGTATTTTGGCCACCTGATGCAAAGAACCAATTCATTGGAAAAGACCCTGATGCCAGGAAGAATGAGAGTAGGAGGAGAAGGGGGCAACAAGGATGAGATGGTTCGATGGCATCACTGACTCAAACAGACATGAGTGTGAGAAAACTCTGGGAGATAGTGAAAGACAGGAAGCCTGGAGTGCTGTGGTCCATGGAGTTGCAAACAGCCAAACATGACTTAGCAACTGAACAACAAAATGAGAATATAAGAACCAGGAATCTGTGTGTACTGAATATAGTATCAAATATACATAGCCAAAAAGTTTAGAAATTAAGGAGAAATTGAAAAAAACCACAGTCATAGTTAGAAGGCTTAATATTCTTCACCATTTCTGTGAGATCAGGTAGACATAAATTAATAAGAATATATTAATAGAAGAGTTAAACATTATTAAATTAATAGATTTATATCAAAATGTTTCCTAGAAACAGAAAATACACAGTCATTTCAAATTGCTAAGGAATAGTTGCAAATTTGATCATAACTTAGGCCACAAGGATAATCTCATTAAAGTTTCAAAAGCAGAAATAGTATAATACACAAACTCAAACCACAATTTAGCAATGCTAGAAGTTAATAGCAACAGAAAAAAACAAAGAAATATGAAGTTCCTCTGGAGGGAGTAAAACTTGTCTTAATAGCCCTAGAGTGAAAGAAGAAATCAAAATTACAATTAATGTTTGTTTCAGAAACAATGGAGAACTATAGCAAAGAAGAAACACAAAACTCTAAAGAACAGAATGCATATAGTTTTATATTTTTCTCATTAAACAGAAGAAAGAAATTTACTGAACAATGTATTCAACTCAAAATGCAAGCAAAAGAGCAAGAAAGCAAACCTATGAAATGCTAGAGAAGAATTTAAAGATAATGAATTAGAACATTAAAAAGAATACATTTGAATCAGTTCTAATGAGGTGGATGAAACTGGAGCCTATTATACAGAGTGAAGTAAGCCAGAAAGAAAAACACCAATACAGTATACTAACGCATATATATGGAATTTAGAAAGATGGTAACAATGACCCTGTATACGAGACAGCAAAAGAGACACTGATGTATAGAACAGTCTTTTGGACTCTGTGGGAGAGGGAGAGGGTGGGATGATTTGGGAGAATGGCATTGAAATACGTATAATATCATATATGAAATGAGTCACCAGTCCAGGTTCGATGCACGATACTGGATGCTTGGGGCTGGTGCACTGGGACGACCCAGAGGGATAGTATGGGGAGGGAGGAGGGAGGAGGGTTCAGGATGGGGAACACATGTATACCTGTGGCGGATTCATTTCGATATTTGGCAAAACCAATACAATATTGTAAAGTTTAAAAATAAAATAAAAATTTTAAAAAAAGAACATAATAAATTACAAATAAAACTATATATCTGAGAAATTCATGGGCTGGATCTTTGAAAAGACTGTAATTAGGATAACAACAGATTCAAGGGATTAGATCTGGTAGACAGAGTGCCTGAAGAACTATTGACAGAGGTTTGTAACATTGTACAAGAGGCAGTGACCAAAATCACCATAAAGAAAAAGAAATGCAAGAAGGCAAAATGATTGTCCAAAAAGCCATTACAAACACCTGAGAAAAGAAGGGAAGTTAAAGACAAAGGAGAATGGGGAAAATATACCCAACTGAATGCAGAGTTCCAGAGAATAGCAAGGAGAGATAAGAAAATGTTCCTAACTGAACAATGCAAAGAAATAGAGGAAAACAATAGAATGGGAAAGACTAGAGATCTCTTCAAGAAAACTGGAGTTATCAAGGGAATGTTTGGGCTTCCCTGATGGCTCAGTGGTAAGGAAAAAAAACAAAACTAACAAAACAACAAAAAAAAAACCGCCTATGATGCAGAAGACATGGGTTCAATCCCTCAGTCAGGAAGGTCCCCTGGAGAAGGAAATGGCAACCCACTCCAGTACTCTTGCCTGAAGAATCCCATGGACAGAAGAGCCTTGCAGGCTACAGTCCACAGTGTCGCAAAGAGTCAGACACAACTGAGCAACTAAACAGACAACGGAACATTTCATGCAAAGATGGGAACAATAAAAGACAGAAACAGCAAAGACCAAACAGAAGCAGAAACGACTAAGAAGAGGTGGCAACAGCAATCAGAGCAGAAAAAGAAATAAAAGGAATCCAAATTGGAAAGGAAAAAGTAAAACTCTCACCATTTGCTGATGACATCCTCTACATAGAAAACCCTAAAGACTCCACCAGAAAATTACTAGAGCTAATCAATGAATATAGTAAAGTTGCAGGATGTAAAATCAACACACAGAAATCCCTTGCATTCCTATACACTAATAATGAGAAAATAGAAAGAGAAATTAAGGAAACAATCCCATTCACCATTGCAATGAAAAGAATAAAATACTTAGGAATATATCTACCTAAAGAAACTAAAGACCTATATATAGAAAACTATAAAACACTGGTGAAAGAAATCAAAAAGGACACTAAT
>NW_011495064.1:13557591-13558492 GCF_000754665.1 Bison bison bison
TCAAAAAGGACACTAATAGATGGAGAAATATACCATGTTCATGGATCGGAAGAATCAATATAGTGAAAATGAGTATACTACACAAAGCAATCTATAGATTCAATGCAATCCCTATCAAGCTGCCAACGGTATTTTTCACAGAGCTAGAACAAATAATTTCACAATTTGTATGGAAATACAAAAAACCTCAAATAGCCAAAGCAATCTTGAGAAAGAAGAATGGAACTGGAGGAATCAACCTGCCTGACTTCAGTCTCTACTACAAAGCCACAGTCATCAAGACAGTATGGTACTGACACAAAGACAGAAATATAGATCAATGGAACCGAATAGAAAGCCCAGAGATAAATCCATGCACCTATGGACACCTTATCTTTGACAAAGGAGGCAAGAATATACAATGGAGGAAAGACAATCTCTTTAAGAAGTGGTGCTGGGAAAACTGGTCAACCACTTGTAAAAGAATGAAACTAAAATACTTTCTAACACCATACACAAAAATAAACTCAAAATGGATTAAAGATTTAAATGTAAGACCAGAAACTATAAAACTCCTAGAGGAGAACATAGACAGAACACTCTCCGACATAAATCACAGCAGGATCCTCTATGACCCACCTCCCAGAATGTTGGAAATAAAAGCAAAAATAAACAAATGGGACCTAATTAAAATTAAAAGCTTCTGCACAACAAAGGAAACTATAAGCAAGGTGAAAAGACAGCCTTAAGAATGGGAGAAAATAATAGCAAATGAAGCAACTGACAAACAACTAATCTCAAAAATATACAAGCAACTCCTGCAGCTCAATTCCAGAAAAATAAAAGACCCAATCAAAAAATGGGCCAAAGAACTAAACAGACATTTCTCCAAAGAAGACATACAGATGGCTAACAAACACAT
>NW_011495064.1:13559020-13572884 GCF_000754665.1 Bison bison bison
CACTGTTTATAATAGCCAGGATATGGAAGCAACCTAGATGTCCATCAGCAGATGAATGGATAAGAAAGCTGTGGTACATATACACAATGGAGTACTCAGATCAGATCAGTCGCTCAGTCATGTCTGACTCTTTGCGACTCCATGAATCGCAGCTCACCAGGCCTCCCTGTCCATCACCAACTCCCGGAGTTCACTGAGACTCACGTCCATCTAGTCAGTGATGCCATCCAGCCATCTCATCCTCTGTCATCCCCTTCTCCTCTTGTCCCCAATCCCTCCCAGCATCAGAGTCTTTTCCAATGAGTCAACTCTTCGCATGAGGTGGCCAAAGTACTGGAGTTTCAGCTTTAGCATCATTCCTTCCAAAGAAATCCCAGGGCTGATCTCCTTCAGAATGGACTGGTTGGATCTCCTTACAGTCCAAGGGACTCTCAATAGTCTTCTCCAACACCACAGTTTAAAAGCATCAATTCTCAGCCATTAAAAAGAATACATTTGAATCAGTTCTAATAAAGTGGATGAAACTGGAGCCTATTATACAGAGTGAAGTAAGCCAGAAGGAAAAACACCAATATAGTATACTAATGCATATATATGGAATTTAGAAAGATGGTAATGATAACCCTATATGCAAGACAGCAAAAGAGACATAGATATATAGAACAGTTTTTGGACTCTGTGGGAGAGGGCGAGGGTGGGATGATTTGGGAGAATGGCATTGAAACAGGTATAATATCATATGCGAAACAAATCACCAGTCCAGGTTTGATACAGGATACAGGATGCTTGTGGCTGGTGCACTGGGATGACCCAGAGGGATGGTATTGGGAGGGAGGTGGGAGGGGGGTTCAGGATGGAGAACATGTGTACACCCATGGCAGATTCGTGTTGATCTATGGCGAAACCAATACAATATTGTAAAGTAATTAGCCTCCAATTAAAATAAATTTATATTTAAAAAAGAAGAAGAGGTGGTAAGAATACACAAAAGAACTATACAGAAAAGTTCTTAATGACCCAGATAACCACAGTGGTGTGGTTACTCACTTAGAGCCAGACATCCCAGAGTGTGAAGTCAAGTGGGCCTTCGGAATCATCAGTGTGAGCAAAGCTAGTGGAGGTGATGGAATTCTAGTTGAGCCATTTCAAATCCTAAACAATGATGCTGTGAAAGTGCTGCATTCAATATGGCAGCAAATTTGGAAAACTCACCAAAGGCCACAGGACTGGAAAAGGTCAGTTTTCACTACAATCCAAAAGAAGGGCAATGCCAAAGAATGTTCAGACTAACATACAATTGCACTCGTTTCACATGCAACCAAGGTAATGCTCAAAATCCTTCAAGGTAGGCTGCAACAGTATGTGAACCGAGAACTTCCAGATGTACAAGCTGGATTTAGAAGAGGTAGAGGGATGAAAGATCAAATTGCCAAAATCTGTTGGATCATAGAAAAAGCAAAGGAATTCCAGAAAAATGGATATGAGAGTTGGACCATAAAGAAGGCAACTGATGCTTTTGAATTATGGTGCTGGAGAAGACTCTTGAGAGTTCCTTGGACAGCAAGGAGATCAAACCAGTCAATCCTAAAGCAAATCAACACTGAATATTCATTGGAAGGACTGATGCTGAAGCTCCAATACTTTGGCCACCTGAAGGGAAGAGCCAACTCATTGGAAAAGACTGATGCTGGGAAAGAAATGAGGGAAGGAGGAGAAGGGGGTGACAGAGGATGAGATGGTTGGATGGCATCACTGACTCAATGGACATGAGAAACAGCAAACTCCAGAAGATAGTGAAAGACAGGGAATCCTAGTGTGCTGCAGTCTATGGGGCTGCAGAGAGTCAGATATGACTTAGCAACTGAATAACAACGAGAAGAATAGTGAATCTTTACTGGGTATTCAGCTGATGACCAAGTATCACACTGAGCACTTTAAACACGCCACACATTCATCTCACAATCAACCATGAGGTGGGAAGTAAAGATACTCCCATTGGAACCGGGAGAATAATATCACTATATTATTACCACCTAATCCACAGACATCTTTCAAGTTTTGCCAACTGTCTCAATGTCCATAGGCAAGTAGATTCAATCCAGGATCACATGTTACATTTTAGTTGTCATTTCTCTTTAGTTTCCTTCAGTCTGAAACAATTCTTCAATCTTTTCTTGACTCTCTTGACCTTGACACTTTTGAAGATAAAGGCCAGCTATTTTGTTGAAAGTCTCTCAATTCGGACTTGTATGATGTTTCCTCATGTTTCATATTTTGAATAAGAACATCACTTGCTGACTCCCCATTGCATCCTCTCAGGAGTCACATGATTTCAGTTTAACCTCAATCACTGAATTAAGGAAATATCTTCCAATGTCAAAGGACCCTTCTACCCTTTGTAATCAATAGGTACTTACTGGGGAAGTACTTTGAGATTATATAACTAACAAGTTCCTCATCCACATCCAAACATACAATGATGTTTCTTGGATGAATCAATCATTACCTTGATGATTTTCAAATTGTAATTTTTGTGTTTTTAAAAATTTTATTGGAGTATAGTTGATTTTGTTGTTGTTCAATAGTTGATTTATAATGTGTTCATTTTTGCTATATAGCAAAGTGATTCAATTATATATATATGCATGTACATATATTTATATACACTTTTTCATATTTTTCCTCTTATGGCTTATCACAGGATACTGATTGTAGTTCGTTGTTCTACACAGTAGGACATTGGTTTTATCAAATGGTAATTTTGAACCCCCACCATTCCTTCTACTATAAATTAGTTGACATTCTGCTCTTAAGGAAAGGTTCTTTTCTTTTCTTACATATTCATTTAATTATTTATATCAATGTGGACTTTTGGATTCCTATTTTATTCAATGGTAAACATCTGTTGTGTGTGCTCAGTTGCTTCAGTCGTGTCTGACACTGTGTGACCCTATGGACTGTAGCCCACCAGGCTCCTCTGTCCATGGGTTTCTCCAGGCAAGAATACTGGAGTGGGTTGCCATGCCCTCATCCAGGGGTTTTTCCAGACCCAGGGACTGAACTCATGTCTCTTAGGTCTCCTGCACTGGCAGGTGTGTTCTTGATCAGTAGTGCTGCCTGGGAAATCTAAAATTCTGTTACTATTCCCTTATATTTTTTTCAAATTATTCCAGATCTAGTAGGAGTCCCTTCAGACTATTTTCTATATCCTTTTGACCTGTACTCATCATTCTCTGAGTACTTCTTTTCTGGCACAACAAGATGTTCCAGTCTCATCTTGTAATTTTCCTGCCCCAGTCCAGGAATCCACCATTTCTTTCAAAATCCCTGTTTATTTTTGGTGCAAAAAGGTACTTAAAAACAAAGATCTAGGTATGAGGTGTGTTCATTGCTATTAGGGCACAATGATAACAGAGTTGAGAAATCCACCAATATCTGTACCATCTATCGCTCTATCTACCATCTATCTCTCTGTGGTCGGTAGTTCCAAGATTGTCCCCAGGTATTCAAGTACTTATGAAATCCCCTCCTTCCAAACATAGACTGGACCTAGGAACTCATTTATAACCAACAGAATATGGCAGAAGTTCAAGTTCAACTTTACATTACAAAAAGACTGACTTTTATCTTGGGCATTCTCTCTCATTCGCTCATTCTGAAGGAAGCCAGTTGCCCTGCTATGAGCTTCCCTAATTGAGAGGCCCACATGGCAAGGGACTGAGGGTGCTTCTGGTCATCTGCCAGTGAGGAAGTGAACCCTTCCAACAACCACATGAGTGAACTTGGAAGCAGAGCTTCTGCTGACAGAGACTTCAGATGAGACTACAATCCTGGCAGCCGTGTGCATACTTGAGGCAGAAGCACTCAGCTAAGTCACTCTGGATTCCTGATGCACAGAAATTATGAGATAATAAATATGACCTATCGTTTTAAGTCACTAAGGTTTGAGGTAATTTATTACACAACAAAAGAAAACCACATACATACACTTATTTCTGTATCTATTCTATGTATTGAAAACCATGAACTCACACCACACTTCCAATTCCAATTCAACACCATGGGATTAATTCTAGTTTTCTTCCTTCCCATAACTGTGACTCCCTTCTCAGACAGTGAGAAACTGACTCACAGTATTCTTTAATATATAGTTATTTATTAGGTCAATTCCCCACCCTCCATTTATAACCAATTTCCTCTCATTGCCCTTGCCACCCAATGTACGCTTTCTCTATCCACTCAGACCCCAACACCCCAACTTAGATTTATGGACACCACCTACTTTGTTTGGATCCCAACCTTGTCCAGCCATCCCCCAATGACTTCTGAAAGAATTGTTCAAGAAGGGAGAAAGGTAAAGAGACAGACTAGAAAGCAAGCAATATAGAATACCAAAATATATATTTTTAAATAGAGAAATAAGCTTCAAAAAACCTGAAAAACTATTAAGGCCTTACCCACCTAAAGGTGTTAGGCCCAGAAGTATTACTATTCCCAGTTCTCAAGGAGTAGATCATTCCTGTGCTATACAAACTGTTCCAAGACCAGAGAAAAAATTAGGTAGTGTCTCAAATCACTTTACTAACCCAGTAAAACTCTGATATCAAAATCTGATTAAAGAAATTAAAACTTCACATAAATAATAATAGGCTGAATTCAGCAATACATTTTAAAAGTAGTGTATGAGCAACTAGATTTAACTCCAGAAATCCAGGGATGGGTCAATGCTAGGAAGTCTCTTCACTCTAATAGGTAAAAGGAACTATATGGAGACACCAGTTGACATCAAATGGATTTTTAAAAAATTCAGATTATTGGGACTTCCCTGGTGGTCCAATGGTTACAGACATGGGGAGAGAGGAGGGAAGGGTGAGATGTATGGAAAGAGTAACATGGAAACTTTCATTACCATGTGTAAAATAGACAGCCAATGGGAATTTCCTGAGCTGTATGGCTCAGGAAACTCAAACAGGGGCTCTGTATCAACTTAGAGGGGTGGGATGGGGAGGGAGTTGGGACGGATGTTCAAAAGGGAGGGGATATATGTATACCTATGGCTGATTCATGTTGAGGTTTAACAGAAAATGGCAATATTCTGTAAGCCAATTATCCTCCAATAAAAAATAAATTAACTTTTTTTTAAATCTAACCCAAGAAAGAAATCATTAGTTGGAATATGGGACATACTAAAGACCAAACTAAAATGTACTTAAGCTCTTAATATATAAATTATAAAGTATTTTTTAAACATTATCCACATGAAAAGACTGTTCTAATTTGGAAAAGAGAAATAAATTTACTGTTGAATTAAAAAAAAAATCCACCTTGAAGTTCATGGGACATGGGTTCAATCTCTAGTCATGGAACTAGGATTCCACATGCCACAGGGCAGCTAAGCCCATACACTGCTACTACTGAGCCCATGAGCCACGACTAGAGAGAAGTCCATGAGCCACTACAAAGAGCCCACATGGCACAACAAAGACCTGGACACAACCAAATTAGTAAATTAATTCTTCTTTGATTAAGATTCTTTTCTAGAAAGTCAAGTCATTTTTGGTTGCAGGTAACAGAATCCAAGTCAAGTTTGCACACATAGATCTATCTCATGAAAGGCAATGAATCAGAACCAAAAAGAATTGCTGGAGAGGAAAAGGAAAAAGTTGTCTTTTATATCTGTCCATTAAGAATAAATATTCTAAAATCAATAAATTTCTTATAAATCAATAACAGCTATCTCGAAAAACCAATGGGGAAAAATTCCAGAACCACAGATCAAATTGCCAATATCCATTGGATCATAGAAAAAGCAAGAGAATCCAAAAAAAACGTCTACTTCTGCTTCATTGACTAAGCTAAAGCATTTGACTGTGTGGATCACAACAAACTGGAAAATTCTTCAAGAGATGGGAATACCAGACCACCTTACCTACCTCCTGAGAAACCTATATACAGGACAAGAAGCAGCAGTTAGAACCAGACTTAGAACAGTGGACTGGTTCCAAATTGGGAAAGGAGTACATCAAGGCTGTATATTGTCACCCTGTTTATTTAACTTACATGCAGAGTACATCATGTGAAATGCTGGGCTGGATGAAGCACAAGCTGAAATCAAGATTGCCTGGAGAAATATCAATAACTTCAGATATGCAGATGACACCACCCTAATGTCTGAAAGTGAAGAACTAAAGAGCCTCTTGATGAAGGTGAAAGAGGAGAGTGAAAAAGCTGGCTTAAAACTCAACATTCAAAAAACTAAGATCATGGCACCTGGTCCCATCACTTCATGGAAGATAGATGGGGGGAAAATAGAAACAGTGACTTTATTTTCTTGGGCCCCAATGTGACTGCTGATGTTGACTGCAGCCATGAAATTAAAAGAAGTTTGCTCCTTGGAAGAAGAGCTATGACAAACCTAGACAGCATATTAAAAAGCAGAGACATTACTTTGCTGACAAAGGTCCTTATAGTCAAAGCTATGGTTTTTCCATTAGTCTTATACAGATGTGAGAGTTGGACCATAAAGAAAGCTGAGTGCCAAAAATTGATGCTTTTGAACTGTGGTGCTGGAGAAGATTCTTGAGAGTTCCTTGGACAGCATCAAACCAGTCCATCCTAAAGGCAAGCAACCCTGAATATTCATTGGAAGGACTGATGCTGAAGTTGAAGCTCCGATACTTTGGCCACCTGATAAGAAGAGCCGACTCATTGAAAAGACCCTGATGCTGGGAAAGATTGAAGGTAGTAGGAGAAGGGCTCAGTATTGGATGAGATGGTTGGATGGCATCACCGATTCAATGGACATGAGTTTGAGCAAACTCCAGGAGGTAGAGAAGGACAGGGAAGCCTGGTGTACAAAGAGTCAGACATGACTGAGTGACTGAACAACAACAACGATATCAATGAAAGACTATAACAAACCTAGAGGATTGATGCTAGTTATGTACAAATATTGAAGAAATGTAGAATATTTTATGTGATGATATAAAAAGGAAATTTGGTGAAAATAGAGGCGTGTTCGTGGGTAAGAAGACGCATGTTGTAAAAATGTCCAACTGCCTTAAATAAATCTATAAATTCAAATCAATCCCAATGGTGTTGTTTTCAGAATTTAACGATACAATCCTAAAATTGAGGTGGAACGCTTAATAAAAGTCAGGAAAATCTTGGGATATTGCCTCTGTGTGTGTGTGTGTGTGTGTGTGTGTGTGTATCACATACTAAAACCTTTACATCTATTGAGTGCTTACATTGTACTGAATTAAGTGTTTCACATGCACTATGGATTCTATTTTCTCCTCCTCAAAACTCAAAGTACAATTACCTGCAACTTCGAGATGTTTAAAAAGTTTGCCAGTAACACAGAGGCACTATTATAAATCTCAGGAGTTTTATTTGAAGCCAAAACTCATTACTTCAGGGCTTAAAAGTTTAACTACTATACTGATTAAATATCTTACAAAGCTTAGAGTAATTTAAACAACCTGGTACAGAAAGAGGGCTCAATTGAACAAATTAATAGGAAGAAATATATATACCTATCTTATTCCTAACATAAGAAAAGAATTACAGGTTTTTTGTTTCACTTTATTTCTTCCATGATTTATTATGATGAACAATATAAGGGAGAACTTGTTTATTGTATTACATTTTTCATAGAAAGTGTTATTGAATATATTTATCAATTCTATTTTTCTTTTTGTAATTCATCTTTTCTTTATAACTTTTCCCTCCTATTTCCTTTGGTGTGTTTTGTTCTTTTTTGAGTTTTTTGAGTTGAATGCTAATGTTTTTATTTAATAATGAAGCATTCTTGCCTATTCATTTTTCCAACTGAACTTTGAGTTCTCTTAAAGTTCTGAAAAACTACTATGAGAATGTTTATCAGAATTTTATTAAAGGCATAAATTAATATGTGGTGAAACAACATTTTTACACATTGAATCTTCTCAACAAGAAGCATGTCCTTCCATTTATTCAAGTCTTCTTTTGTGAATTTCAGTACTGTTTCAGAGTTTCATTCCTATGGGTTCTGCACAGCTTTCAAGAGTTCATGCCAGGGAAATTTTTTTCCTTCATAATTAGCTATTGCTATTTTATTAGAAAGCTCTTGATTTTGTTAACTGAATTCATCTTGTAGCTGGTTCCCCTATAAATTCTCTTCTATAGCTTCCCTAGGATTTTCAAGAAAGAAAAAAAATTATTATATGAAATTAAGATAATTTCATTTTCTACTTCTTAGTTTCTTCTTTCAGTTTCTTAAACAATTGCATTAGCTCAAACTTTGAGAACAATGTCAACTAATAATGGTAATTGTTAGCATATTTGTGCTGATTCTGACTTTAAGGAAAATGTCTTATTTTTTCATTACACTATTTGTTCTGAGATAATTATAGATTCACATGCAGTCATAAGTCGCAAAGAGACCTCATGTATCCTTTACCCAGCTTCCCATAAAGTTATAGCTTGCAAAAGTATAATCACAGCTAGGATATTAATATTAATCCAATTTACATCTTATTCAGATTTTCCCAGGTCTGCTTGTATTTGTGTGTGTGCATGTGTATGTGTTTTAACTCTGAGGAATTTCATCATGTTCTTGTAACCACTAGCACAGTCAAGATGCAGGACAGTTCCACCACCACAAGGATCTCTTGTATTGCTCTTCGATAGCCACAATAGCCTCTGCCCCCTTACCAACCCTCACACCCCATCCCTGACTCCTGAAAATCACTCATTTGTGCTCCATTCCTATACTTTTCTCATTTCTCATTTCCTCATTTGTTCTCCGTTCTCTATACTTCCTTGAAATAAACTTATATACAGTATGTGATCTTTTGAGATTGGCTTTAACAGCTTCACCATAATCCCCTGGCAATTCATCCAAGTTGCTGTGTGCATCAATAGCTGTTTTTGTTTCTGTTTTGCTGAGTGTATTCCACAGTAAGGGTGCACCACAACTGGTGTCACCATTCACTCTGGAAGATTTCTGAATTGTTTCCAGTTGGGGGTATTATGAATATATATGTTGAACATCTTCTCATGAGCTTATTTGCTATCTGTATGTTCTGCTTATTACAAAATATCTGTACGTGTCTTTTTCTAATTGGATTTTTTTTTTTACTATTGAGTTTTGAGTGACTTTTATATATTCTTGGTGCTGCTGCTGCTGCTGCTAAGTCACTTCAGTCGTGTCCGACTCTGTGCGACCCCATGGATGGCAGCCCACCAGGCTCCCCCATCCCTGGGATTCTCCAGGCAAGAACACTGGAGTGGGTTGCCATTTCCTTCTCCAAAGCATGAAAGTGAAAAGAGAAAGTGAAGTCGCTCAGTCGTGTCCGACTCTTCGCGACCCCATGGACTGCAGCCCACCAGGCTTCTCCGTCCATGGGATTTTCCAGACAAGAGTACTGGAGTGGGGTGCCATTGCCTTCTCCGATTCTCGGTGCTAGTCATCGTCAAAGATGTGATTTGCAAATATTTCCTCTTTGTGGCTCCTCTTATTCCCTTCAAATAGCTCCCATGGATAAAAAGCTTTTAATTTTGATGAAGTCCAATATATTGTGGCTTTCTGGTATAGATAATGGTTTCATGTCAAATTTAAGAACCTTTCGTCTAGACCCAAATCCCAAGATCTTCTATTTTTTCTAAATGTTTTATAGTTTGTTTTATACTTAAGTCTGTGATAAAGTATTTGTCAAAGCCCAACACTCATTCATTATTAAAACTCAGTAAATTAGGAATAGAAGGGAATTATCTCAAATTGATAAAGAGCATTTATAAAAAAAGAAAAAAAACTACAGCTAATGTGCTTAATGGTGAAAGACTAAATGCTTTTTGCCTAGGATCAGAAACAAGGCAAGTATGTCTGCACTCACTGCTTTTGTTCAATGTGGTGCTAGAAGTCCTGGCCTCTGCAATAAGGCAAAATAAAGGAATATAAGACATGTTGTTTAGAAATAAAATTGTCTTTATTCGAAGATGATATGATTGTCCATATAGAAAATTACATGGAATCTACCAAAAAACCAATAATATATGAGTTAAGTAATGTTTCTGGATACAAATTCAACACACAAAAAATCGATTGCTTATCTATGTACTAATAATGAACCTATGGAAACTGAAATTAAAAGCATAGTAGCATTTACAATGATTCCAAATAAAGTTAAATACTTAGGTATGCATTTACCAGGGGCTTACCCACTGGCTCAGTGGTAAAGAATCCGCCTGCAGTGCAGGAGATACGGGTTTGATCCCTGGGTGGGAAGATCCCCTGGAGGAGGGCCTGGCACCCACTCCAGTATTCTTGCCTGGAGAACCCCATGGACGGAGGAGCCTGGCCAACTACAGTCCATAGGGTCACAAAGAGTCAGAAACGACTGAAGCAACTGAGCACAGCACAGCACATACATTTACCAGGGCTTCCCGGGTGGCACAGTGGTAAAGAGTCCACCTGTCAGTTCAGGAGGTACAGGAGACGCAGGTTCAAACCCTGGGTCAGGAAGATCCTCTGGAGTAGGAAATGGCAACCCATTCTATTCTTGCCTGAAAAATCCCATGGACAGAGGAGTTTGGTGGGCTACAGGAGTCGCAAAGAGTCAGACATGACTGAGTGACTGAGCCCAGATGCATACATTTACCAAAACATGTACAGAATCTATATGCTAAATATTACAAAATGCTGATGAACTAAATCAAAAAAAATAGCCTCACACCAACCAGAGTGGCTATCATCAAAAAATCCACAAAGAAAAAATTCTGGAGACGGTGTGCAGAGAAGGGAACCCTCCTGCACTGTTGGTGGGAATGTAAATTGTTACACCCACTATGGAGAACGGTATGGAGGTTCCTTAAAAAACTAAAAATAGAGCTACCATATGATTCTGCAGTCTTATTCCTGGGCGTATATCCAGGAGTAAGATATATTTTTTCTTACTATTCTTACTTTCTCTCTGTTTTTCTCTCTGTTTTTGTTGGATACAAATTCAACACACACAAAAAAATCAATTGCTTATCTATGTACTAATAATGAACCTATGGGAACTGAAATTAAAAGCATAGTAGCATTTACAATGATTCCAAATAAAGTTAAATGCTTAGGCATGCATTTACCAGGGGCTTACCCACTGGCTCAGTGGTAAAGAATCCGAGAAAAACACGGCTACAAAAGATACACATACCTGAAAGTTCAGTGCAGCCCTGCTTCCAATAGCCAAGACCATCTGCAGCAACCTGGATGGACATAGAGAGTGTCATACTGAGAGAAGTAAGTCAGACAGAGAAGGGGAAATGTCACATGACTTCCCTTATATGTGGGATCTAAAAGAAATTATACAAGTGAACTTACAAAGCAGAAAGAGACTCACAGACTTAGAAAACAAACTCATGGTTGCTGGCAGGGGTGGGCATGGGGAGGGATAGTTAAGGACTTTTGAAAGGTCATGTGCACACTTCTGTATTTAAAACGGATAACCAACAAAACGTATTGTATAGCACATGGAACTCTGCTCAACATTATGTGGCAGCCTGGATGGGAGGGAGTTTGGGGGAGAGTGGATACATGTTTCTGCATGGCTGAGCCCTTTACTGTTCACCTGCGACTATCACAACTTTGCTAAACAGTTGTACAGCATACAAAATGTTGTTGGTGTTAAAAAATTAAAATGAAATTTGAAAAAGGAAAATCTAAATCAATTCAAAGACATACTGTATTCATGAATTGAATGATTCAACACAATAAAGATGTCAGCTCTATTCAAGTTGATTTTTAGATTTAATGCAATTCCTACCAAAATCCCAGCAAGATTTTTTGTAGACATACACAAGCTTATTCTAAAGTTTGTGTGGAAGACATAGGCCCTAGAACAGCTAAAACAACCTTCAGAAAGAAGAATGAAGTGTGAGAATCACTCACTCTGTTCTGGGCTAAACATCTTCAAATAATTCTTTTTAAAGGAAGAATGTGGATCATACACTCTTACCCACAAAACTGAAAAATGGAAACATTTCCATGCTTTCTTTTGGCAGTCAATGTTGCAGATGGGAAATCTGAAGTCATCCTAACTTGTGGATAATGTTTTTTTTAAGTTTTTGATTCTCGAATATCTTTTTCTTATTAAATATAATTACTTCCATGATATGTCTAGATGAGATCTCTTTTTACTATCATGCCTAAAATATAGTAAAACACTTATGGACACATACGTGGTTTCCCTTTTGGCTTCTAAGAAATCAAAAGAAAACTTTTTTTTGTTCTGACTGACCATTGCCTCCTCCAGCTATTCTGGTTTACCTCCCACCCAACACCTCTTGTTCTTTGCTCCTATCCTGTGCAAGTCTAAGATCTTAATTGCAAGCACCCATACTAACTCTTGCTGCTTTAGTCATGAATTAATTTATTAAACAGATATTGAGAATCTAACCAAAATATCAACCAGTGAGGACTCCAGCGATGCCACCACTGAACGCTGGGGGCTGCTCACAGCATTACCGCTTGAGCACTGGACCCCAGACACTGCAGTTTGTGCCGTGGCTTCCACTGTCCTGGACCAGTACTGCCACCCTCAGAATGACATCTCCTCAATCCTTTCATCATTGTGCTACAAGCCCCCTTTTCAAAGTTCCATCTGCCTGAGCCTGACTGGCTGGCACAGGTCACATGCTGGTACCCTAGCGAGCAGCCTGAGAAAATGGGATTCTGGCCTCTTCTGATTCTATGTGTCAGACAGTAAAGACATCTAACATGAGAAATTTCACAAGCAGAGAAAGGAAGTTCCACTAGGACCTTGCTTCTCTGTCCTCCCTCTTCTCGCTCATCATTTTCATCTCTGTATCCACTCACATTTTGGGGAGAAACACTCAAGTTTGTTTTCCACATCACCATTACAGTTTCCCATTGTGTCAGTGCTGCTCCTCACCTGCCTTAGTGTGGGTATAAATATGTGTGTGTGTGTGTGTGTGTGTGAAAGTGAAAAGTATTAGTCATGCACTTATGTCTGACTCTTTGCCATACCATGGACTGTAAGCCTGCTAGTCTCTCCTCTGCCCATGGAATTCTCCAAGAAGTGGGTAGCCATTCCCTTCCCCAGGGGATTTTCCCGACCCAAGGATAGAACCTGGGTGTCCCACATTGCAGGCAGATTCTTTACCAGATGTCTGAGCCACCAGAGAAGCAATATATATATTTATATATAGATATATATTTATTTATCAATTCAGTTCAGTCGCTCAGTCGTGTCTGACTGTTTGCAACCCCATGGATGGCAACACACCAGGCTTCCCTGTCCATCACCAACTCCCGGAGCTTGCTCAAACTCATGTCCGTTGAGTTAGTGATGCCATCCAACCATCTCATCCTCTGTTGTCCCCTTCTCCTTCCGCCTTCAATCTTTCCCAGCATCGGGGTCTCTTCCATTGAGTCAGTTCTTCACATCAGGTGGCCAAAGTATTGGGGTTTCAGCTTCAGCATCAGTCCTTCCAATGAATATTCAAGGCTGATTTTCTTTAGGATTGACTGGTTCGATCTCTTTTCAGTCCAAGGGACTCTCAAGAGTCTTCTCTATATAAATATTTAAATTTATATATATATATATAATTTATATGCATGTAAATTTATATTTATACAATATATTTATATAAACCATATATGTATATTTAAATTTTGTTCTCATCCTTCCTTTGAACTTGCAATTCATGGGAGTGTTGACCGCAAAGATAGATGTCAACAATTCCTCCTGAACCTGTTTGCACAATTATCCCCCTCCATCAAGGGGTGAAATTTTCCCTTGGTATCTCTAATTTTTTTGAAGAGATCTCTAGTCTTTCCTATTCTATTGTTTTCCTCCATTTCTTTCATTGATTG
>NW_011495064.1:13572984-13621228 GCF_000754665.1 Bison bison bison
ATCTTTCCTTTTCTCCTTTGTTTTTCACTTCTCTTCTTTTCACAGCTATTTGTAAGGCCTCCTCAGACACCCATTTTGCTTTCTGCATTTCTTTTTCTTGGGGATGGTCTTGATCCCTTTTTCCTGTACAATGTCACAAACCTCCGTCCATAGTTCATCAGGCACTCTATCTATCAGATCTAGTCAGTTAAACCTACTTCTCACTTCCACTGTATAATCATAAGGGATTTGATTTAGGTCATACCTGAACAGTCTAGTGGTTTTCCCTACTTTCTTCAATTTAAGTCTGAATTTGGCAATAAAGAGTTCATGATCTGAGCCACAGTCAGTCCCAGTCTTATTTTTGCTGACTGTATAGAGCTTCCCCCTATTTGGCTGCAAAGGATATAATCAATCTGATTTCAGTGTTGACCATCTGATGATATCCTTATGTACAGTCTTCTCTTGTGTTGTTGGAAGACAACAGCAGATGATATTAAGAAGAGGTGGCAAGAATACACAGAAAAACTATACAAAAAAGATCTTCATGACCCAGATAATCACGATGATGTGATCATTCATCTAGAGTCAGACATCCTGGAATGTGAAGTCAAGTGGGTCTCAGGAAATATCACTAAGAACAAAGCTAGTGGAGGTGATGGAACTCCAGTTGAGCTATTTCACATCCTGAAAGATGATGCTGTGAAAGTGCTGCACTCAATATGCCAGCAAATTTGGAAAATTCAGCAGTGGCCACAGGACTAGAAAAGGTCAGTTTTCATTCCAATCCCAAAGAAAGGCAATGCCAAAGAATGCTCAAACTACCACACAATTGCACTCATCTCACATGCTAGTAAAGTAATGCTCAAAATTCTCCAAGCCAGGCTTCAGCAATATGTGAACTACGAAATTCCAGATGTTCAAGCTGGTTTCAGAAAAGGCAGAGGAACCAGAGATCAAGTTGCCAACCTCCACTGGATTATCAAAAAAGCAAGAGAGTTCCAGAAAAACATCTGTTTCTGCTTTATTGATTATGCCAAAGCCTTTGACTATGTGGATCACAATAAACTGTGGAAAATTCTTAAAGAGATGGGAATACCAGACCACCTGACCTGCCTCTTGAGAAATTTGTATGCAGGTCAGGAAGCAACAGTTAGAACTGGACATGGAACAACAGACTGGTTCCAAATAGGAAAAGGAGTACATCAAGGCTGTATATTGTTACCCTGCTTACTAAACTTATATGCAGAGTACATCATGAGAAACGCTGGGCTGTATGAAGCAAAAGCTGGAATCAAGATTGCCAGGAGAAATATCAATAACCTCAGATATGCAGATGACACCACCCTTATGGCAGAAAGTGAAGAACTAAAGAGCCTCTTGATGAAAGTGAAAGTGGAGAGTGAAAAAGTTTGCTTAAAGCTCAACATTCAGAAAACAAAGATCATGGCATCTGGTCCTATCACTTCATGGGAAATAGATGGGGAAACAGTGGCTGACTTTATTTTGGGGGCTCGAAATTCACTGCAGATGGTGATTGCAGCCATGAAATTAAAAAAAGCTTACTCCTTGGAAGGAAAGTTATCACTAACCTAGACAGCATATTAAAAGCAGAGACATTACTTTGTCAACAAAGGCCCATCTAGTCAAGGCTATGGTTTTTCCAGTGGTCTTGTATGGATGTGAGAGTTGGACTATAAGGAAAGCTGAGCGCCGAAGATTTGATGCTTTTGAATGGTGGTGTTGGAGAAGATTCTTGAGAGTCCCTTGGACTGCAAGGAGATCCAACCAGTCCATCCTAAAGGATATCAGTCCTGGGTGTTCATTGGAAGGACTGATGTTGAAGCTGAAACTCCAATATTTTGGCCACCTGATGCAAAGAGCTGATTCATTTGAAAAGACCCTGATGTTGGGAAATATTGAAGGCAGGAGAAGGGGATGACAGAGGATGAGGTGGTTGGATGGCATCACCGAAGCAATGGACATGGGTTTGAGTAAACTCCAGGAGTTGGTGATGGACAAGGAGGCCTGGTGTGCTGCTGTTCATGGGGTCACAAAGAGTCAGACACAACTGAGCGACTGAACTGAAACTGAATCAAGGGGTGGGATGTCTTGTGACTTGACATAACCAATAGAATGCAGCAGGAGTGCTATTATAAGACTTCCAGTTTTCATTCTTAAGAGGATTGACAGCTTCCACTTTTCCAGTTTGACAATCCAGCTGCCATATGATGAAACTCAAGCCACATGAGAGAGCAAAGGGTCCCACAGTTCTCCAGTCATCAAGTGTCAGATATGAAATGAAGCCACCTTGAACATTCCAGCTTTGGCCTACTTCCCAGCTGAATGCCACCACCACATGAAGCAGACTCCACATCACGTGGGGAAGAATTGTCTAGCTGACCCTGCCTTAATTTCTTCCGACAGAATTGTAAGCAAATAAAATGGTGTGATTTTATTGAGCAATAGGTAACTTGACACACTCCTACATCTTACATGGTTCTCTTTTCATCTTACTTTGTCATTTGTTCATCTCATCTTATTTCCTCTTGATCTTCTCTCTTCTTATGATTGTCTTTAGCTGTTCGTAGAAGCCACATTAACTGAACTGAACTGAGAAGCCACATTTCTTTGCAACTTAATGCAGTTTCCAAACAATTTCCTAAAATTGAATTTTAGTTACTCTATGTACTTATGAGTCATCAAGATGAATTTTTCTTTCTAATGTTCTGCAGTTCATCTTTTTTAAATAGATCAAGTTGACTGCTTTCCTTTTTTATTCATTTCTGGAAATAAAAGATATATTAAATTTTTGGTTTTTTTTAAATAAATTGTTTTAACAACCAACAGATTGTGTAGATCTCCCCTGGTCCTCCTACTTTGAAGTTCGCTGGGTCTCCTTTCTGGCTTAATAGCAACAGGACTTTCAAGGACTCTGTATACTAAAGAGATCTCAGCCCAACTCCCAGGGTCTGTTTCCCAGGCTTTCTTGTAATACGTGGTTGCTGTGTTGCAAGGTGAAGTCTCATCCTCCTACCTAGCTTCCTGGAACTTTGAAACTATGCTTTCTAGCATGTCTTGTTACCAGGTGTGTTAAGTCTCTGTCTTCACCTACATGTATGTTCTCCTTGAAAGCAAAGCACCTCCACTGAGCTCCCCTATATTGCCCTGTTGTTTGCATGGTTTCAGTCTCCAAACGAGTGTAGAAATGCTTGTAGGAAGGCAGAACAAGCGGCATCACAGAGTAGTGGGGCAGCTTCCTAGGTTTTTATTAACCTCACATCAGAATATTTTAGGGCAACCAGAGTAAGAAAAAAGAAGTATCCTGCTTTATTTTAAGAGAAGCAAGAGTATGTCACTTGTCTGGGTTTCAATACAACTTTATCAGTATTATGTTTAATAAACATTCCTTCCATAATCTGATAATACGTTGTTTATCAGCTTCAGTTTTCAGTGATGTTATATATTTTCATCTCTTTCTAAGTTTTTGTAAGACTTTTAGAAAGGAAATCATAGAGGCCACATCAGGGACTGCAAACCCTGCCTCCATTAAAACCTTTAGCAGTCTAGAATATCTGATAGAGTATCTGATAGAAGCCCATATCACACCTGCTGGAGGAAGGTCGTGAGTGGGAGTAATTCTAGGAAGATGTTGTGCAAAAGGAATTCTAATTCCATTTTCTCAAAGGAAGCAGGTGGACTATGAAGAAAAGGATTGTTAAGGAAAATGCCCTAGATTAGAGAGAGAAGCGGATTTGATGAAAAAGTTTTGCTAGCTGCAGTCAGGATATTGGATCCTCAAAAATTTAGAGATCATCATAGTGCCAAATTTAGGCCTGACCAACATATGAGCAGAGATCTTGAATGCTACAATTTTAATGTTAAGGTCATATCAGTAGTTAAATCTCCAAATTATATATGCTTTTGAATCCAAGTATAGAGAAGGCAATGGCACCCCACTCCAGTACTCTTGCCTGGAAAATCCCATGGACGGAGAGGAGCCTGGTAGGCTGCGGTCCATGAGGTCGCTACGAGTCGGACACGACTGAGCGACTTCACTTTCAGTTTTCACTTTCATGCATTGGAGAAGGAAATGGCAACCCACTCCAGTGTTCTTGCCTGGAGAATCCCAGGGATGGGGGAGCCTGGTGGGCTGCCATCTATGGGGTCACACAGAGTCAGACATGACTGAAGCGACTTAGCAGCAGCATAGAGATGGTAGAAGTAAGGAGTCAGCTAATATGGGGCATTGAGTGAAAATGTGCAGACTGAATCATGCAGTGTAGCCCCAAGCTCTCTTTCCCCACTGTTTTGGTTCTCCACTGTCACATAATAACCACCCCAAAATGTACTATCTTAAGACAACAAGCTTACAAATGCTTACAACTGTAAGCAATACAAGCTTTTATTGTTTACAATTCTGGAGGTTGACTGTATCCAGCTAGATAGTTCTTCTACAGCATAGGAAGTTGACTGGGTGTTATAGTCATCTGAGGGTTCATCTGGCCTGCAACATCCAAAATGGCTAACTCACCTATCTGGTGCCTTGGTTGCTCACGCTAGAAGGCTGGGATAAGCTGGGCTGCTGGGATGTTGGGGCCTCTCTTTACCCGTGTTTCAGGGCTGCCTTCTCTATGCTTGTCCTCTCCATGTGGCCTTTCTTCACGGCCTCCCCAGCAAGATAGCTAGCCTTATTACATGGTATCTCAGGGCTCCTAAGAGTACAAAAGTGGACACATCCAAGCCTTCTGAAGGCTAACCTTAGAATTGTCACAGCATCATTTCCACTATATTTTACTGGTTAAAGTAGTCACAAAGCCAATTCAGATTTAAGGGGAAAAAATATCACTTTCTGAGAGAAAAATGGAAAAAAAACTCAATGACCTTCTTTAGTGCACCATACTCACCTAGGTCCAGAACACTAGCAGCCATTATATAATGCAACTGAGGCTATACTCACACTGTATAGAGAATGGAGAGAGGGGCATGGAGGACTTTTTCCAGTGGAGAAACTGAATCACCTTAAAGAAAAGATACACACATTTTCTGGAGGTTCACAACAGGACTCTGAGCTACCTGTCTACAAGCCCCTCCTCCTTTCCCAGCTTTTGATCTGCTTTTCAGTCCACACCTCTACGTATGAATGGATAATCAAGGATTGGTAGACATCCGAAGTAAACTGCACACATGATAGACAAAGCGAAAACTCAAAAGAAACAGAGATGAAAAGAAAAGCAGTAAAAGGGATAACAAAATAGGTAAGTAATATTTTCAGGGAGATTTTTAAATATTTCATCCAAGAAATAAGAAGATAATATATTTAAAAGAACAATCAGACAATAGCAAAGAACTCTTGAAAATTAAGCATATGAGCCAAAAAAATGAATAGAGGAATTAGAGGATAACATTAACAAAGATAAATACACAAAATAACAAGGATGTAGACAATATAACGGATATTCAAATATTATAGAATAAATACAGGAGTTCCAGTTTTCAACCTCTAGGTGTTCCCAAGGTGAAAAAAGAAGATGGCACCAAAGTAACTGCAGAAAGAAAGTTGAAAGAAAGAGAGATAAAGAGAGGGAGAGAGAAAGGGGAAGGAAGGCGGATTCTTTACTAACTGAGCTATCAGGGAAGCCAGGAAGGAAGGGGAAGGAAAAGAGGGCCACACAAAATTTTTCCAGAATTGAAACTCAAGGGCCTCCAGATTAAAACCCAGTTAAAACCAAAGAAGTAAATCAAGAGAGAGGAGACACGACATGAGATCAAATCAACAAAGACTAAACATAAATGGGGGATAAAAGGAATGCAAGAATGGTAGGGAGGAGGCAGGTTGAGGCTATGCAGCAACCATGGAGAGATGTGAGTCAGGACAGAGAGCAAATCTCGGAGCACAAGCAGACAAGACTCTAAAGGGGAGGAAATGAAAGTGGTCAATTATCTGGTAGGTTTGACTACTTGGAAAATTGTATTGAGAGGTATTTTACAGAGCTATGAAATGGTGTGAAATTCCTTAGGCAGAGGATCAAAGAAAACAAAACAGATGGAAAACTGAGGCAATGATTAACTCCAGGAAAAACGAAAAGTTGAACAATAATGGAGATATAACCAGAGTATACCACTTGTGTCAACAGTAAGCAAAATTTATAGTCATAATAATGAAACTCTGAAAATGATTTTAATTAAGAATCAAGATATAATAGTAAAAGAATATGGGCTACAGAAGAGAGTATATAAATGAGTGTATATTTGTATCTGTCATAATAGAAAGTGAATAATGTTTGAAGTTAATGGATAAAGAAAAATCCATATGTTATTTTAGTTAGAAACATGGATATAAATACCAAAAGAAGCACTGTAAGAGCTTAAAATGCTTCCTTCTGGGGAGTAGGATGGGAGGAGGGTGATGAATACAGTTGTGAGGGGTCTCAGTAAAACTACCTACTACAGCATCTAAATAATTCGCTCCTTACCCCATGCAACATCCCTTTCCCAGCCAGGCATTGCCTTGCAACACACTTCTACTCGGTCATAAATCCCCTTCCTTATTAATACTATCTTCCCCCTCACCCCCTGGCCAGGCTCAAACACTCCCCAGACAATCTCCTTTACTCTTTACTCTCTGTTTATACTTATAATTAAGTCTTTGAGACAGCATGTTTGCTGTCTGCAAGTCCCGAGGGAAAAAAATGCAAATGAGAGGGACTTCTCTGGTAGTCCAGTAGCTAAGACTCTGTGCTCCCAAAGCAGAGGGCCTGGGTTCAGTCCCTAGTCGGAGAACTAGATCCCACATGCCACAACTGGTATAGACAAATAAATGAATAAAAAAACAAATAAACTTCCCAAGTTTACTTATTAAAAAATGAGAAATTATATAAAAACTAAGGATCTGGGATCAATAAGGTCAGAGGAAAAAGTTTTCAGTCTAAAGCTCAGAAAGCAAGTGGATAGTCATGTTGTCTTTAACTTTTGAAGATTGTTGGTCTAGCTTGGATAGCCATGTTTACCAGCCCGCCTCCTTCCCAAATCCATCCTTCAAGTCTCACCTCCTCCGTGAAATCCTCCCAATTCCCCAATCTTCAAGGATCTCTCCTTTTTAGGACAGTGGTACCTTCAAACTTACCAACTCCCAGCTCATCACATACATCTTGAAATATTTCTCGAGTCAGCTACAGGAGAGCAAGCACCATACAAATACGTCTTCTCCATGTATTTAGATCACAGTCAAGAGCCAGGCGGAAAAGGCAGTGGCGCCCCACTCCAGTACTCTTGCCTGGAAAATTCCATGGATGGGGGAGCCTGGAAGGTTGCAGTCCATGGGGTCACTAAGAGTCGGACACGACTGAGCGACTTCACTTTCACTTTTCACTTTCTTGCATTGGAGAAGGAACTGGCAACCCACTCCAGTGTTCTTGCCTGGAGAATCCCAGGGACGGGGGAGCCTGGCGGGCTGCCGTCTATGGGGTCGCACAGAGTCAGACACGACTGAAGCGACTAAGCGGCGGCAGCAGCAGCAGCAAGAGCCAGGAGCAAAGCGCTTATAGGCCCCCTACAGGGGCTGAATTTGTTAAATTGCTTGATTCAACTCTCAACAAATGCCTAGAGCCTGTTCACATTTTCTTCTCTTCCTGTATGAACTGGTATGGAGGCCAGTGTCTGACTCTTCATGTCTGTTTTTAGTAGGTATCAAAAAATATTTATTGAATGAATGAATTTAATAATCGCATATTTTACTTCTGGTTCCTGCCTTCCTTAGGTGATGTTAGCACAGGAAAGCTGGGTTAAATTGCACTGAGACCGTGGTTCTCAACCTGTGATCCCTGGAAGAGCAACATCACATAACCTGGGAACCTGTGAGAAATGAAAATCCTCAAACCCCACCTGGGACCTCCTGAATTAGAAGCACTGGAGACAGGGCAGCCTGTGTTCTGACAACCCCTTCAGGTAATGCTGATGCAAGTTAAGGTTTGAGGAGCGCTGCACCAATATTTCCTCTCCTGCTGAAGGCTATATCTTGCCCTGCCTTTACTCACATAAAGGTATTGGCATGCTAGGCCAGTAACCACAGCCAGCAGTAAGACCAGCAGAAGCCTCTGGAGTTATGGAGGCCCCTGCTGCCCAGTGGCAGGACTTTAGGCAGACTGTTTAGTCTAAAGAAAGGTGACCTGAATCTTTAAAGTCCTGTTAAGAATCACCTCAGGCAGGAGCACTGGGCTTCAACTACAGTAAAAGGTATCCAGGCTAGCTGAGAGGAGGGTGGCTGGGCCAGAGTAACCAAAGGAAGACGGAGAAGGTCAGGTCCTTTTTCAGAAGGGCCTGGCGCTCTGAGAACCTCAGCCCTCTTCCCCCCACCACCCTTCCCTTCATCTTCATCCTCCAGGGGAGAGCCGAGACAGCGCCAGGAGCAGATTTACAGCTCACAGCCATGAATAATGCAGCAGCCCAGCTCTTCAGGCAGAAGCTTCTGGGTAGCTGTAAATCACCCAGACACTGTGCCAGCCTGCTTAATCAGCTGTCCCCAGGGCACCTCAGCAGAGGGAAAGAGGGCACCCTAGCTGCATTCAGTAGCCTGGTTAACAAGACCCCAGGCTACAGCAGCCAACAGGCTACCCTCCCTGCCAGCCTCACAGTTCCCAAAGTGTGGCCCATAGAGGAGCGACTTCCCTAGAAGGGACAACAGAAGGACATAGGTGAGAGAAGAGATGCAGCCCTTGACACTGGAAGCTCCAGCATGTGCACACACAGAGCACTTCTGCCCTAGAGCTCTGGGCCACAGTGCGACGTTGTATATGCCAGGCATTCATTGTAGAAAGGCCCCAGCAGGAGGGACACACACACAAGGCTGAAATCCAGCCCAGCTTTGCCCACTGAGCCCTGCGTACTGGCTCAGGGCTGTGCTCTGGTATCTTTTTCTGATTTGCTCAAAGTTATGGTCTCTGCTGCAGCTCTGGGCATACACCTGGGTTCCCACTTCCTTTCTAATCCCACTTTCCCTAGGTCACAACACTGGCCCTGCCTCTTCCTAGAACCCCAGTCTCCCCAGCTGCTTCCCAACCCCTGCCTAGGTGAGGCCCCACCCCCTCAGGACTCACCCTTTCCAGGTGTTGAGTTCTTCCTGCTATCTGCCCTGCACTCCCCAGCTCTGTGCTACTCAGAATGGGAAGCCCACAGCTACAGGTACCCGCACACTGCTGTAGTACAGATACAAGGAGCTGGGACAGAACTTTCCCTGAGACAGCCTTAAGTGGGGTCATACCCAAGTTCCCTGAAGGACAGGGCAGGACAGCTCCTTGTTGTGAATAACCATACGTAGATGATCCCCAGCAAAAGCAAATTGTTTGGGTTCCCTTCAGTGTATTTGCATTCCAAATTTGATGTACATTTCCTACCAGGACCCCTCAGTCAAGCCTGAGCCATAATCTAGCAGGGAGGCCTTCTCAAACTAAGGGACGATTTTCAACCCACTGGAACTCTGATTCATGAATCTTTTAATGATGCTTATTCTCCAGCAGAGAGGAGGATATTGCTCACAATAAAAGGGTATGTTTGGGGAGGGGTATGCACAGGGGAGCAGTCATCTGAAAATAGGATTAGGAATTTTAGAAATGTATGAAGTTCCCAAACCATGTCTCCTATCACATGACCCATTTGGTGTCTCCGGAAATCCCACATGGAAAATTGGACCGAAGCAGGGAGACACAGCTTCCCCAGGGAGGCGGGAAGGCTGAAGTCGGCAAACTGAACCTCCCTGGGAATGGTGGTGCCCTTGAACTTGCGGTTTAATAAATGAGCCAGGTCACCTGCTCTGGGAGGAGCCCCTGAGGTCTTATAGGTCACAGGGGCAGCCCACCCTGACCACAGTAGCCCACTTCCTGTCTTGGCCACACTCCCATCCCCAGTCACCACTGACTCTAAGTGTTACATGACTCAGCACCCAGAGCCACCAACCACTGAGTTCATCATCCCCGTTGGAGAGGCCCAGGCAACCAGAAGTCCCCAAGTTTACTAGCATCTATGGGCTCCATATGAAATGATCCCCCTGCCCTGATGGAGAAAATGCAACCCTTCCCCTTAGGAGGGCCCTGTCCTTGGCCATGCCGGTGGCCACCGCAGCTAGGCACTCAACACACATCGTTTATGTAACCGCAACAGACCAGGATACAACACAGGAGCCATACCTATGGTCTTTCCTCTGAGTCAAACAGTCAGGTAGTCATTCAACACATACAGCTGAAATCTGTGTGCTGGGCACCGGTAGGGCATAGTGTGAATGGGTTAATAACACAGTCTACAACTTTGCGAGCATTGCTGGGTTCCAGGTACTGTCTTAAGCACTCTGCATGTGTCAGGTCAAGTAAGCCTGACAACAGCCTTTCGTATCAACTTTATTTTACTGGAAACTGAGGCACAAACACATTAAGTAATTTACCCAAGGCCATACTGCAAAGTGAGAGAACAGATTTCAAATCCAGACCACCTGATTCCAGGACTCAAGCTCTGGGTAGAAGCTGACTCTGCTGTTGCTGCTGCTAAGTCACTTCAGTCATGTCCGACTCTGTGTGACCCCATAGACGGCAGCCCACCAGGCTCCCCTGTCCCTGGGATTCTCCAGGTAGCAGCTGACCCTATTCCTCCACTAACAGGTCTCTTTCAACAGCTCACCATCTAGGGGAGAGTAGGGTAAGGAACCAAGTAATCAGAACATGGAGCACTCTGAGCCAAGGTTGCTAATTCAGCAGGGCCCTGGTGCCTTAACTGGACATCAAAGTAAGATTCTGCCTTCTCCTGAAGGGATCAGTCTATGAACCATCCCAGAGGAATAAGAGCTTGGCATTTCCAGAAAATAGCAAGACACTCCACAGCTGTGAGCCACGGGGCTGGAGAGGCAGGTTGAGGCCAGCGTCTGAGAGGCCGTTCGTGCCAGGCCAGGGCAAGCAAGCTCTGTCTTGTGGGCAGTGGGGGGCCACTAAAGGTTTCAAGTAGGGCAGGAACATAAGTCCCATCCAGAGGAAAGCCCTGGCACAGGGGATGGGGGCCATCTGGGGCCCGCCTGTGGCTGAAGACCTAACGGCCAACTCCCCAGAGCCTGGCCTGGCCTCCACTTGCCCTGGGCCCGGGGCGGGACCAGGGGAGCCGGCCGGCTGTCTCCAGATGATTAAGGAGCTGGCAGTGGCTCCCTTGGTCCAGGGAGGCCGAGCCAGCAAAGCATAGTCTTCCCTCTTCCCCTTTTGGCACCGAGGGGGCCTATTGATGTTTATCAGCCCGTGTTTATTATTCTTAACGCTGCTCAGGATGTTCCTCCCAGCTGGGGAGGGTGAGGCAGGCCAGCGGGGAGCACAGGGACAGGACCTTGGCTTCACTGCCACCCAGGATTTGTGTCAGAGCCGGGAGGCTCACAGCTCGGCCAGTTCGGCTTTCTCATTGACAGATAAAGAAGTGGAGGCCAGAGACTAGGAGACATTTGCTCAAGGTCACAAGCAAATTCAGTACGAAGATTGTCTGCAAAAGAGAACTGAACGTGAATTCAGATCTCTCTGTCCCTAAGACCCTGCATCTGACCTTGGTGTCTCATTCAACAAACACTTACCGCATGCCTGTTGTGTGAAAAGGCTCTTATTATCCAGGAGGTATGGTGGGGACAGCTGAGATGGGGCGAGAAAGGGGGTAGGAAGGGTACTCTGAGTAGAGAAAACAGTTTGGGTAAGAACCTGGAACATAGCAATGGTTCTGGAGCTGGATGTGCCTAGCACATGGAGGGAGGTGGGCCAAGGCAGGAAACGCAGCTGAAGAAACCAACAGGGCTGACTTCTCTCCCCGAGAAGTTTCCCATGTGGGGTCAGAGGAGCCAGCTGCCCTTATGCCTCCAAGTAATGCTCAAGCTCATCCCCACTGCCTCCAACTCCACCTTTAGGCCAGCATCCCTCAGATTCTCACTGCCCACAAACGCAGCTGAACTAGACTGGGGCAGGGAGGGAAGCTGTGAATCCAGTTTCCTCTGCTCACCGGGAGACTCCGCGTCCAGAAAGAAGGGGTTGATGAGAACTAGCCCTTGAGGACCACACGGGGGCCCTCTTTGTAGGTGGTAATGTCCCTCTGGAGACTAAGGCAGCGAGGCTGAGGCCTCCAGCCAGGATCCCAGCTTGAACAGCCCCTCTAGGCTATATCTAACCTGCTCCCTCCACCTGGGACTCCAAGGGGCGGGCCATTGCCCAGCCTGAGCCCAGTGTGCTGCCGCTCCAGGCCAGTGCTGAGCAGCGTCCAGGGAGGAAAGAGCACCCTCTTGGCCTTTGTCCTCCCAGGCTGTTTCTGCCGTGAGCCTTCCCAGAGTTTTCCCCTCCAGACTGTCCTCCCCAAATACCCTTCCTGATTCCAAGAACACTTGGGAGCTGGGGACTCAAGACTTCAGCCCACGAGTTGCCCTATGTTAGTCCACACTCATTTCCCTTTTCTTATAGCCTCTGGCTGATTATGTTCTTCCCTCTGAGAAGGATGGGTCTGTATTAATCCACTCCAGGCTCTTTCCGGGCCTCGCTGAGCCTGCCAGAAACTGGGACAGTATCGAGGAGGCACTTGATGACCTTCTGCCGTGAACCAGTCCCAAGAAGCTGCCTCTAAGCCTCAGGGTTGAGACCCAAATCCATCGTCTTCAGGGTTGAGGTCTTATTGTACCCCCCCACCCCACCCCAGACCCTGAGTACCAAGCGCTTGAAGGGAGGCAGAAAAGAAACAAGGATTGGGGTGTGAGTCTAGGAGGACTTGGGGGCATCTGCTGCATGAGAGGGAGCCAGACCAGCCCAGGGCTGCTGAGACATGAGGAAGAGGGCAACAAGATGTGATGACTGGACAACCGCCCAAGCCAGAGTTCACCGGTGAGCCCTGAGCTTGCGGGGCTGCCTTTCCCAACAGCACTGTGGCCTGTGGGCCAAACCCTTGGCTGCAAGGGCCTCATCTGGATGATGAAGGTGTTGGGTGGTCCAGAAGATTCCTACAAGGCTTCCCAGATCTGACCGTCAGGATTCTGTTTTGTTTTAATCCCATGCTCTGTGATTGCAGTGCACAGTGGTGGAATGTGTTTCCAACCTCAGTATCTCTAAAGAAGAGCCCTGGAAGCCCACATTAGTAAATGCTCATGGCCCTTGTGCAGTGTCTGAAATGACCAGTGCAGCTCAGGGTAGAAGAATGGCATCTCCCTTACAGCCGAGGTAGCAGAGATCAAACAGCCAAACCACACACAGAGCTTCTGTTAGTCATCTGTGCTCAAGGCCAGTTGTAGTTAAGGCCATGGGCTTTGAAGGCCAGAAGAACCCCATGGAAGTAGGGCACAGCTCAGAGCGGGGAAGTAGACTCAGCATGAATGCCTGTGTCGGCCAAGAGTGATCATAAAGGCAGCACTGATCCATCACTCCATTCAGCTCATCAACCATCCATTATTCATTCTTTGAATTTTCCCCTGGCTGCAGTTATATGCCAGGATCTGTGAAGATTAAGTGAGTAAGACCATCTCTACCCAGAGGAGTGCATGACCAGGCTAGGAACACAGATGGGTAATACAAGTTAAGGGCCATCAGAGCTTCATGAGGCCGAGTCTGGTGTCTGCCTGGCAGGGGTGGCTCTGAGGGAGCAGCATGCAGAAGGAGGGGCCAGCCCTGGACCTTGCTGTGTGGGTAGGTGCTGGGCTGGTGATCAAGGACCAGAGGCCTCAATGGCCCAGCACCCCCAGGCCTGCATCCCAGGGGGCTGGGAGCCATGCTGCAGGGAATGGACTTTAGCCAGAGGCCACAGAAGGGCTGGAAGTGCAACTTGCTCCAGTTTGTGCCATCAGGTTAAGAACGGCAGGGCCCTGAGCAGGTGCAGTGAGGAGGGAAGAAAGGGTAGAGGGAGCATGCACTGGCCTGGACCACTGCTGCAAGGACTGGGGAAAGCGGGATATCATCCTACACACCTGGTTTTCCCATCTGAGCAACGAAGGAGGCGACGTTGAACACATCAGAGTGGGTTTAGGAGAAGATGCCAAGTTCAGCTTTCCCTGAATCACACACAGCCATGTTTCCTTCAAGCATAAAAGGTTCTGTCGGCAATTCATAAATGATTTATTGCTCCTCCCTGTCTGCATTCATTATCCTTTGGATTCTGAGTCCTATACACAGAGACAGAGAGAGGCACAGAGAAGGGGAGAGAGCCCGAGAGAGAGTGATCAGAGAGGACTGAGTCTTTCTCTCTCCTCCTGCCCCTGGTCTCTGCCTCTCACGAGGGTGGCCAGTCCTGGGGCCTGCACGGGGCCTGCATCCACTCCCTCACCTCATTCTGACAGCAGTCCTTGAAGCCTTGTGAAATGGAGGCCCCAGGAGGGACTGTAACTTACCAGAGGTCATCCTTCTAGGCAGTAAATGTTTCCTGATGCTTGCAGTGTGGTGGCCACTGGGGTTCACTTCTCTGCTTCCCTTTGTGGCTATCAGCAGCATCAGGAGGTGGAGGGGGATCCCAGCAGGGCCTGGGACATAGCAAGGCCTCATCTTGGTCCAGGGAACTAGGTGGCCAGGGATGCCTCTGGTGGATGCATTGGGTCAGCAGGGAGGGGGTGGTCTCTGCTCCAGATGAAAGGTTGAGAACATGAGAAAAAATGTCAGGTCTGCATCCCTGTGGAAATGCCTCCTGACCTTTTCTAATGTGACGTGGTTTGAGTTTTCCGGAAGCCAAGCCCCCCAAATAATGGTTCTACTCTCTTTTCTAATAAATATGTGGCCCTGGGCCCAGCTCTCTTCTCTGCTTTGTCATGAGGGACCCGTTATTTATGACTTGGGGATGAGTCACAGGCCTTGGCAAGGAACTCACAGCTCTGGGCCCAGTGTATTTTTCCACTCGGTAGCAAGAGAAGGAAGATGCTTGTAAATTCTCCCATTGAAATGACTGTGTAGGTATCTTCACAAGGATACTCCTCCTGGCTCGACCGTAAATCTTCTACTTGGTGGATGTTCCTGGTGGTCTTTGGCTGCCACAGGAAAAGTGGGTGGGGGTGCTTGTGGACTCTGGGCTCAGCTCCCACCCCAGCTCCCAGGCCACACAACTACATGCCTCAAAAAGTGCCACAGATTCTGGGGGGGGGGGGGTGGTTTCAAGGCACCCTGGGCACTGTGAGTGGAAGGAGATGAAGGGGTCAGGACAGCGGGTCCCAGAGAAGGTAAGAGTACAGTGTGGGAGAAACAGGCCCCAGGAGGGAAAGGGTTTAAGGTTTTCCCAGCGCCCCCCAGCCCAGTCTGCATTCCTCACTCACTTCTGACTCTGTATTAGGCTTGACCGTCACCTCTCCCAGGCCTGCATGGACATTCTGGGTTTACTCCCACTTCCCCATTTGCTCCAGCTCTTCTTCCTTCCCCCAACCCCTCCCCTCAGAGCCCCTAGCCAGGTACTATGCTCAAGCCATCAGACCATGTGATGATTTCTTACTTTCCATTTGTTTGACTTACTGTTCGATTTTAAGCTCTCTTTTCATCACTTACACCATGACTAGGCACTTGATCTGGGGTGCGGGTGGGAGAGGTTCAAGAACTGTAGAAGGAACAGAGATGTTTTACCCTGCTTGCAAGCTAGCAAGTTTGCCTGACACTGCTTTAGAGATGCTGGCAAAAGACACAGGATTCCTGGCTCAGAGACAAAGGACAGTTTCCTACTAACATGATGGTAATATCCAGATCACCAGCATTTGAACCAGTGCAGGGAGTCATCATCCCTACAGGGTGAGGCAACGAGGGCCATGAGATGCTTGCATATATCATAGGCTGAATTACAGGGGTGGATCCCTGAGTTAGGGAGCCTGACTGTTTTATAATAGGCAGTAAGCATGTATAAACTTGACCCAGAGGAAGACATTCTCTTTGTTGTACTCAATAGTAAACAAAGCTGCCCTCTGCTGCAGAGGGAGACACCTTCTCTGTCTTCATAGACTGTTAACCATGCAAACAACCTTGAAAAGGTCATCAAGAACAAAGCAAGCCCGGGCTTGTGCTGGCAAGGAGTACAGGAGAGACCCATGGAACGTTATCTCCTAATAGGAAGCTTATAGTGACCATCTCTGGCTAGCATTGTCCTCAAACCCTGTGATCTCCAGCTCTGAAGTACACTCAGAGTCTTGGTGAGGTTGTGCCCCATTTATAGAAGCACGCTGCAGCAGGCTCTTTGGTGCCCGGCCATCATCCTCAGCAGTCACTTGACAAACTGAAGACTGTTAGTATTACAGGTACTTAGCCTACACACAGGACAAGCCTGTGGTGCTGGAGGCTTAGCGCTCCTGGAAGTAGTCCTCAGTCAAAGAAAGATGAGGAGGTGGTGGATAGACACCCCAGCTTCCTTCCCTTTGCTCGAGATGACTGTCTCCCAAGTTCCCAGTGGAACTGAGCCCCAGTTGCCCACATGGAGAGCTACTTGATGGCACACCCTGGGATTCTCCCCTGTTCTGGCTCATTCTTGCCCTCCCAGTACTTTCTGGGATCGCTTCTCTACTTGCACTCAAATCCTTGTCTCAGGACTGCTTCTAGGGGACCCTAACCAAAGATACTTAATTAACATTATAATGCACTCTTATTCAAAAAAATGAAACATATTGTCCTCACAATACAAGGCACAAGTAAAGAAGTTAAGCTTACCACACTCAACTTGACTCCTGGAGACATGCAACAATTTCTTGGAGAGAGCAGCAGATCAATGGAGAGAAGGGGAACATTGTATTAAATAGGCCAAGATAACCGAATCTAGGCCCTGAGAACAGAGCAACTGAACCAACCTCAGATAATACAAAAGGGAGACATGTAAGCATTATTGGCCAGAGAGGTATTTGCCTGTAGTCTTCCCTTCTGTGAGCTCTCCCCACATTATCCAACCCCAAGTCTACTGCTTCTTTGTCCAGACTCTTCCCTTATAGGAATCTCAATCACTCACAAGTGTGAGGATCTGAGAATAGCTGTGAATGGGATCCCTGGGGTACCGACTTTACAACAAGCCTCAAAGCCTTGAGCTAAAGTGAGGAATACCCAAGAAGGGCAATAGAGTGGGAGTCAAGAGCACCAGCACAACGTGGGGAGCTTGTCCAAACCACACACTTAATAATTTGGAAACATCCCAAGAGTGGGCTGAAAGTCTCCAGTTCAGCCACATCCCTGCAGAATTTCCATTCTGCTCAGGACCACTTGCCAGACTTCCTCTTCAACACAGACACTGGAAATTCTCCCCAACAACCCTTGACAAGTGGATAGAAACCCATGAGGAAACTACTAGCATTAATTGTTCTGTGCAAAGTCAATTCAATCCTGTCCAACTCTGTGTGACCCCTCGGACAGTAGCCCACCAGGCTCTTCTGTCCATGTGGTTCTCCAGATAAGACTACTGAAGTGGGTTGCCATGCCCTTTCCCAAGAATTAATTAGTACTTATCATTATTGCTTATTATCATTATTATCCCTCAAGTGAGAACAGCTCTTTAACTTTTCAAAGCTTTATCACTTTGACCATATGTCATTTGAGACTCTTCTTCCCCCGAGTCCCCATTAATATAAATTTTAAAATAATATCATCCTTATTTTACAAATAATGAAACTTTGGCTTGTAAAAGGAAAATTAATGGAAATTCTCTTAGTTTATAGATAAGAAGACTGAGACTCAGAGACACTGGCTTGCCAAAGGTCACAGAACATGCTGGTGTCACAGAGAATAAGAGGAGCAACTTGTAAGTAGTAGCTATCACTAGCTGGGTATTTACAGTCTTCCAGTTCTTGCATGCTGAATATATTCTGTTCATGATCTTTATTAATCTCAGAACAACCTTGCCAGGCTGATGCTATTATTATCCTCATGGAACATATGAGGACCTCAGGCTCAGTGTGGTTCATGTCTGCGAGTGGTCATGGCTGGGTGGCATGGCTGTGCATGGAGTTAAGCTCCCTGGCCCACAGCTCCCTCCAAGCATGAGCCAATCAAACCCAACAGCCAGACGTCTAGGCTGGTGACATCAGGGCCTAAGGCAAGGGACTGGGGGACAGCCAAGTTCTGGCTGGTAGCCCCCTGCCTAGACAGCTCCCCATGTGCTAAACCACATGGGAGCCAGAGTAAAGAAGTGTGCCTGCTCCTCCCTGCTGAGGACACCCTGCCAATGTGCCTGGGGCTTGTCTTTATACACCAAAACCAGCCCACAATTTCTGGGCCCTAGTTGGGCAGTGGGAGGCTTTGGACTCAATCCTTGCAGTTCCAATTCCAGTGTAGGCAGCTCCAGTGCAGAAAGGACCCAAGTCACTAGCCATCCCAGCACTCCCAGCAAAGCAGAGCACAGAGCCTCCCTTGCCCCCACCAAAGCAGCCCCTTTTCAACTATTTGGCCATCCCTTTCTACCAATCTGCTCCATGGTCTCTTCCCAGGGAGACATGTTGCTCTCCTCCCAGGCCTGGCCCATGGCTCAGAATGTACACCCAGGCTGACCTCTCCACTTTGTTTGAGGAATGGTTTGGTGTGAATGCCAGGCAAAGTCTTGGGTCACTGGCAACAAAAGTCTGCTGCAGCATCCCTTTCCCTGAGCCCCGACACTTGCCCTCTGGCAGTGAACCTTGAAACCTCCTCAGGATCCAGATGTTTGGTGTCCTGCAGTCTGGCCAGTGTCCAGCCACACCACAGCAGCGTTAATGGACCATGTAGGCATGGAGACTTCTGCTGGGCAAGATGGAGGTCAGTTTACTTAACTTGGTTATAAACAAAAGCAATAATTAGCCTGGGTGAGGGAGGAAAGGGAAAAGGAATAAATCAAGCCCAGGCTGAAGAAACACCTGTGGAAAGAACGCCTCAGCCTAGGGGAACAGCGGCTGCAGTAAACAAACCACGAGCGACCTTGGCTCACAGACTATTAATTTGCTGATTGTTGATGGGTTTATACAGCCTAAAATGAGAAGAAAGCCATGGTCAGGCAGCAGCCCAGTCACCCTGTATGGGAGCATTTAGTCATTGAAATACCAAGGTGGACCAGTCCTGGTCTAGGGCTGTAGGCCTGAGTGGGGGCTCTGCCATCATGGGGGCACCCAAAGAGGGGTATGCCCTCTACAGACTGGGAGACAGATGGGGAGCGGGCAAATTTGCACCCAGACAACTCCAGTAATAAGTAGAACCAGACAAGTATATGTATGGGTCAAGACTTTTGGTTACACCTTGAACAAGTTTAGGAAAAAAGATGAGTATTGCCTCACAGAATTCAGTCAAGTAATGGCAAGAGCAAGAATACAACTGGGCTTCAGGTGCCCCCAGATTTCTCTGTGTGTGTGTCTGTCTTGCTCTCTCACTTCCATCTCCAGCTCTCATCTTCATCTCCATCTTTCATCTTTCTCTCATCCACATCTCATTTCCATCTCCATCTCTGTCTTTCATCTCTCATCTCCATCTCTGTCTCCATCTCTCCATCTCCATCTCCATCTTTCTCTCATTTGCATCTCATTTCCATCTCCATCTCTGTCTTTCATCTCTCATCTCCATCTCTGTCTCCATCTCTCCATCTCTCCATCTCCATCTTCACCTTCATCTCCATCTCCATCTCCACCTCCCTCTCCATCTCTGTCTCTCATCGATGGCTGTCTGGGTAGTAGCTTCCTTCTCTTAATGCACAGTAACTTCTTTCACACAGAGAAACAGCATCCAATAGCTTCCAAATTTTCCATCATACCACTTCTACCTCATTCTCCTCAGTTTCTGTTTTTTAAAAGCATATCAGGTATATGAAATTGAATGAGGTAGCTGGTCTTGAACCAGTGAACCAGAACCAGGTGGATAAGGAGCTATGACTGACCCAGCTTGGGGAAGTCCCAATGGTGACCACAAAGGCAGGGTTGCCAAAGACCAGGCCAGTACCCTCTCTTCAGCCATGTCGGTGCTGGGGACAGCAGGGAAGGGAAGGAACTCCAGGTGGAGGGAGGGAGGCTGGATATTAACACCACGGCTGGTCACTGCAGTCTGTTGACAGTCACAATAAAGAACCATAATGGCAGCATGAGCCACACGAGTGCAGAGCAAAGATTATGTGACTGAGTTGGGTAGATCAAAGAAGGTGGCACTGCAGTGAGTGCAGAAAAATAGGAAGTCAGTCCACACAAGAGGAGCAAATTGCAAAAGATGTGGGAGCCTGAGAGTATGTGGCTATGGTATGTCTGGATGATGGGGTCAGCATTGGACCTGATGGTCCTTTGACTTTATTATGAGTCATTGAGGAGCCCCTGATGATGTTTGGGCTAAGGTGACATGATTATTCATTCACACAAGAAACACTTCCTGGATGTTTGCTGTTTTCCAGATCTTGTGCAGGGTGCTGGGGACAGAGAGAAGGAAAGTCTTGGTCCTGCCCTCAAACACTTCCTGAACAGGTGAGAAAGAGATGCATAAATGGATGGTTATGGTGCTGGCCCTCGGACAGACAGCAGCGATGCCTTAGAGGTCACGGCTGGAATCATGGCATAGTAGCCCCTAAAAGGCATTAAAGGGGCAATAAAAATCTCCACAGTTGACAGTTGAGGGGTAGACAGTTGAGCCAAGTCCTGGAGACTGAGTAGGTGTCTGCCACATGGTTGGGGAGATGGCAAAAGTGAGATGGGTGGGAAACCCAGGCTGAGAAACAGGATGTACAGTTTTCAGAGGTCATGAGCCATTTGGAAAAGCAAAGCAAGAAGAAGAAGAGGGGTTGGAATGAGAAGGAGCAGGCCCTTGGGTGTGCACTGTGGGCAGTAGGGAGCCAGGGAAGATGTGTAAGCAGGGGATGTTCATGTATGGAAGAATCTGGCTGCACCATAGACCTGGAGAGGCAAGTTCAAGTGGGAGACAAGAGACAGCTAGCAGACAGCTGTGAGACCAGGACAGAAGTGATGAGACCTGGACTGAGGCAGGGAGATGAAGCAGAAGAGATGGCTTTGGGGGAGTTCAAGGGTTGAATTACATGGGGACTGATAGAGCCTGGGGAAGAGTCAGGGCACACACAGGAGCAAGGGTCCCATAAGAAAAAGAAAGTTGGGGAAGAAAACCGTGAGTTAGGTTTGATTTTAAGGTGTTAGTGGGACCTCCTAAAGGAATTACCCCATTGTGAGGTGTAGAGTCAGAAGATGCTATGCTATGCTATGCTAAGTCACTTCAGTCGTGTCCGACTCTGTGCGACCCCATAGACGGCAGCCCACCAGGCTTCCCCATCCCTGGGATTCTCCAGAACACTGGAGTGGGTTGCCATTTCCTTCTCCAATGCATGAATGTGAAAAGCAAAAGTGAAGTCGCTCAGTTGTGTCTGACCCTCAGCGACCCCATGGACTGCAGCCTTCCAGGCTCCTCCATCCATGGGATTTTCCAGGCAAGAGTACTGGAGTGGGGTGCCATTGCCTTCTCCAGAGATACTTCTGCACTAAAGATAGAGGTGTGGGAGCTCTTTGGGAAGGCAATATTTGAATCTGTGGGGTGCTTTGGATCTCTATGGAAAACACACACAGAACGAAGAAAGTGGGCTTGAAAAGCTAGCACCAACATTTAAAGGGACAGACGGAGGAAAACCACCCATGAAATATATTAACAAGGACCCATCACAGGTAGTCATCCTCCAGTATCTGTTCTCCCTATCTTACATGGGAAGGGGAAAATATACCTGGCTAGAGATCACAGTCTCCAGCTTGGTATGGCCATGTGCTATGTTCTGGCCAGTGAATTATGAGCTGAAGTGACATCATATTTCCCACAGATGGCAGGATCTGGAGCATCCATCTGGGGCCAAGAAATGGAAATGCCACATAGAAGATGGCAGAACAAATAGGAACTGGGTCTTGAAGCCTTCACACTGCCACCCCCACCATGCACCCAGCCCTTTCCTTGAGAGGAGAGTAAATTTCCATGGCCTAAGCCACATGTGGGGATATGGGGATTCTTTGTCTCAAAGGGTAGTCAAAGAGGAACGTTGTAATCAGTGTAATCAGACTCCATAGAAGTTAAAGGAGAGAGGTCAGAGAAGAACTTGTTCATGAAGCCACTGGTGCCCATGGTGAACACAGACTCATTGGGGTAGAGAAGCCTAAGTCCAAGTGGAGTGGGCTGAGTTGTGAACGTCAAGCATAGTGGAGAAGCAGATATAGACAAGTTCAAGAGGCTAGATCAAGAGGGAGAGCCGAGATTACCAGCAGTGTGGAGAAAGGGCTAGTAGAGGGTGGGTAGTCGGAGAAGGCAATGGCACCCCACTCCAGTACTCTTGCCTGGAAAATCCCATGGACAGAGGAGCCTGGTAGGCTGCGGTCCATGGGGTCTCAAAGAGTAGGACACGACTGAGCAACTTCACTTTCACTTCACTTTCATGGATTGGAGAAGGAAATGGCAACCCACTCCTGTGTTCTTGCCTGGAGAATCCCAGGGATGGTGGAGCCTGGTGGGCTGCTGTCTATGGGGTCGCACAGAGTTGGACACAACTGAAGCAACTTAGCAGCAGCAGCAGCAGTGAGGGAAAGGGTCCAGGGAAGCCCCTTAAACCCTTTAGGCTAGAGCATGCTGGCTGGGTTAGGGAGAAAGGAAAGAAATGCCAAGGCAATGTGAGGTGGGAGAATCAAAGCCCTCTAGAGGCTAGACAACAGAGATGCCTGCATAAGGCTGGGACTGGAGTATTTCATGGTGGGTTTGGGAAGGAGAAGGGTAAGCCAAGTTCCCATTCTCAACATGAAGGGCAGATCCAAGGTCTGCCCACAACTGCCTCTCTCAGGTCACAGCCTTCATGGAGCCATTAGTCAGTGTCCAGTCTCTGGCTCCATCTGGTCTGATGTCTGCTGGGCAAGCAGGGTCAAGGGTTCAGGGCCAACTGGGTGCCTGATGGAGGAGGGAGGAAGGCAGAAGGGAAACCAGGCCAAAAGAAAGAAGGAGGGACCCATCTCTTGGTCCTGGACTTTCCACCCCTGGAACAGGAAGAGTGGGGAATGGAAAGGTCTGGGTCAGAAGGAGGTGACAAGTAGACGTCTGGGGACATTCTGGGCCTAAGGCTCCCCTGGAGAGTAGCTGGGAGACAGAGGGTCTCAAGCTCTGGTTCTCACGTCTCCAGGGCTGAGGGGAGCATGGCTGGAATGCACCAGAAGCCAGTGTCTATCCCCCGGGGCAGCCAGTAGGGAATCTCCAGCCCTGAAGTCATCACCACCCGAAGAGCCTGGACCCCGCCATGGAAAAAGGGTCCCGCAGGGGCGCCCGGCGCCGGCCGGCAAAGATGAGCTCATAGCTGCTTGCGCCTCTTCCCTTCTTTTCCAGGCATCTCAGATTTCTGGATGTCAGGCACATCTGACAGACAGGAGGAGAGAACAAGAAGGCAACTGGGATATAGACCCAAGGTGGGATATAGGGCCCAGCAGTGTTCCCCTCCACTCCAGTGCTGCTCTTGCCTGCCTGGCTCTATCCTAGACCAGATCCAAAGGGGTGACCTTTCCTCCTCATTTCCTTTTAAGGCACCTAAGGAGCCCTAATGATCAGGCACCTAAGAAAACGCACCTGTGTTACCCGGAGGACCAACAGCACCTCTGTCCTCTCTCATCAGTCCAGACTACTTATCACATATTTGCTTTGGAAACAAGGGTCCTGGACCTAAAAGGAATAGGAAGCAGGGTAGAAGAGGTAGTCAGGGAGGCAGGAGACTTGTGGGGCTGGGGCGTCCTGGGAGGAGGCAAGGAGCTGCCACGTGACACTGCAGACAGAGCACGATGGCAAGAGCCAGAGCATCTTTCCCTGGCTCCCGCTTCAGCACTTCATAGTCCTATGACTCAAGTGAAGTCACTTTCTGCCTCAGGGCCTCAGTTTTCCCATATGACCTTAGAGGGTTTTGAGGATCATTTGGAAGCACAGAAGTGGGCTTTGAAACCTCATAGCTCTTTGCACTCACAGGGAGCATATTATTGATGCAGGTAAAAAATGTACTGTTCTCAAAGCAGTCACACTGCCCAAACCCCCGGGCCACTATTCACCCTGTAGCCTATAAGCCTGGTTCTCCCTGTGCTGTGAATGGAGTTCTTGGGAGTGGTGCAGCCCCAACTCGATGGAATGGCTGTCCAGAAGTTTCCGTGCTTGGAGAGTGGGGCTACCCTGGTCACCTGACCATTGGGTGTCTCTCTGGGAACACCTAGATGTCCTCCCTGCTTAGGACATTCTAGTCTAAACAGGGTCATGCTTCCCATAGGGAGGCTACAGAAGGAAACTGGCCCATTGCATCTCACAAAATTAGGACAAGATCAGACAGATTTCAGTTAATTAGATAGTGAGACTACAGAAGAGATAAGAATGGCTCTGACACCTGTGAGACTAGATCAGACTTCTCTAGAGAGCTACCCAGAAACCCTGTTAGTTTATCAACAATGAGGCCTAGATTTCCTGTCTGTATAGGGAACATAAGACTGTCAGGGTCACTGTCTTTTTCAATCAAAGATGTAATAGGCCAGAGTGGCCTTGGAGGTTGAACACTCAGAGGGGGCCCTATGTTCAGGGGCAGCCAGTTCCACAGATGGACAGCTGTCCCTGGCATCCAGAACTGGATGCCTTGTGGTAGAAGTGTCATTTTACCTACAGGGAGAATTTTCCAAGGGAAGGGAGGAAAGGAGTTGTCAGTTACTGAGTCCTTGGTCTATACTAGGACGTTACCTGCCATGTGTCAGATATATTGTAGGAACTCAATTGATAAGGTACTGAATGATTGGACGAATGGATGGACAGCGGGGGAAAAAGCCTAAAACATCTGACACCCTGATTAACTGCAGTGATTCTGACTCCTAAGGAAGTGATATAGTGATGTAACATCTGCCTCTTCTAAGTAGATGCTTTGGTGTGACGCAAAGTCCCTTAAAGAGATATGTGGTTTGCAAAACTGGCCAAAGGAAGTCATTTGCTCATTACAGGAAAACAAAAAATTGACAGCTGTATTGAAAAAGGCACATGTACCCCAATGTTCATTGCAGCTCTATTTACAATAGCTAGGACATAGAAGCCACCTATATGTCCACTGACCGATGGATGGGTACAGAAGCTGTGGTACATATATACAATGGAATATTAGCCATTAAAAAAGCATTTGAGTCAGTTCTAATGAGGTGGATGAACATAGAGCCTGTTATACCGAGTGAAGTAAGTCAGAAAGAGGATAATAAATACTTTATACTAACGCATATATATGAAAGCCAGAAAGATGGTGCTGATAAACTTATTTGCAGAGCAGCAATGGAGACACAGATGTTGAGAACAGACTTATGAACACAACTGATGGGGGAGGAAGGAGAGGGTGGGATGTATGCAGAGAGTAACATGGAAACATATACTATCGTATGTAAGATAGATAGCCAACAAGAATTTGCTGTTATGACTCAAGGAACTCAAACTGGGCTCAGTAATGATCTAGAGGGGTGGGATGGGGATGGAGTTGGGAGGGATGTTCAAGCCACTTGTTGAAAATGGCAATGGGTTTCCTGGTGTGAAGAGAGTTAATGTACAAGAAGGGGATAGAGCATGCAGCATCCCAGTAAATTTATCGGGCTGAAGATTTCATCTGTGGTTTAGGTTGCAAAATACCTCAGCAAGGCATTCAAAGTCCTCCCTGCTCTGACTCTAGCCAGCATTTCAGTCCGTATATTCTGCTGCCTCTCTCTATGAATCTTGCACTCCAAACAACTTTCCCAGATTTTGTTGAATTTCTGGGAAGCCAGAAATACCCTGGGAATCAAGGAGCAATGGCTAGCAGGTTTGAGCACTTTACCATGCTGTGTCCTGCCTCTAGCTCCTGGTGTTGCCCCCTCTGCCTTTAAATTGCTTTCCTCTTATCCCAGAGCCCCTCCAGATTGACCAAGTCCTTTCTCCATGACCATACCAGCCACTCAGGATGCTTCCGTTCCCCTAGTACCTCCTGTACTCTATGAACAAACAGCTGCTGTAAGTCACTAAAGAATTCACCAGTATACCAGCTCTCTTCTTTCCAACCTCCTCAGAAGATTGCACTTTCCTGCCTCTTTGGAAATTAGTCATCCTTTAGCCAATAAAATATAGGCAGACTATAATAGGTGGCATTTCTGAGTAGAAGCTTGAAAACCCAAAACATGCTTCACCATACTCTATTTTCCTTCTGCCGCAAGACTGCAAAGTTATAGGTGTCTTGAGGCTGCCCCATCAGCCTGGATCTCAGAGTGAAACTAATGTGGGGCAAAGCCACAGCCAACCTGCAATGTACATAAAAGTAAGTGAGAAAGCCTGTTGTGGAAAGCCAGAGAAATTTTGGAGTCTCTCATTACCACCCCCTAAACTAGCCTAGGGCTTCCCCAGTGGCTCAGTGGTAAAGAATCTGCCTGCAATACAGGAAATTCAGGAGACATGGGTTCAATCCCTGGGTCAGGAAGATCCCCCGGAGCCGGGTACGGAAACGCACTCCAGTATTCTCGCCTGGAGAATCCCACGGACAGAGGAGCCTGGCAGGCTACAGTCCATAATGGACACAACCAAAGCAGTTTAGCATGCTCTCAACCTAGCCTAAGGGTTTCCCAGGTGGTGCTAGTGGTAAAGAACCTGCCTACCAGTGCAGGAGACTTAAGAGATGACATGAGTCAGACAGGACTGAAGCAGCTTGACACGCACACACACAACCTAGCCTAAGCTGACCAATACAGAAACAGTGTAAGATTCTCCACGTTCTCTTATAGCCACAGTGATCCTAAAAGCACATAGAATTGGATTCTCCATCAGCATAGTCCACGGGTGACCAAGTGCACAGAACCACTTTCTAACATATAGTATTAGAATTAAACTTATGCTGTGTACACTCTCTAAGGTATAGGGGCTGTTCGTTATTACAGCATAACCCAGCCTATTCTGACTATTGTCTTTAGATGCCCTACATATGTATCTGTCCTACGATCTTGATTAATACTCCTATACTGATAATACTGTGTCTGTCATTGCCACGTCCAGCATCACTGCATCTCTTATGAATACCACTGTCCTCACCATTATGAAACTTGACATCTTGGCCATAATCCCTCCAACATCCCCACAACTATGAATCCATCATCCCCACCAATGTTCCTACCAATGCCACCTGCAACACCAAATCCACCAGCACTCCCATCACGCTCACCATTCTCACCACCAAGCAGAGTCACTATCACTTCCACCTTCATTGGTATAATTGTCAATGTCAACCGCATTACTCTCACCTCTCTCTGTATCACTCCCATCACATGAACCCCATTATTACCACCTGTCTCACTACCATATCACTTTACTATCACTGCTAATGTCTCTCCTCTAATATTTCTATCTCGTCACCCCTGTCATCATTAATACAACCACTTCCATCGTTCCTCTATAAGAATTTTGGCCATTACTTCCAAGATCATCATCAATATCACTTTCACTGTCCCTGGCATCCTCACTGCCTCTATCGCTTCTCCTGTCACTTCCTTTATTATGTTCATCACAAAATTCCCATTGTCACTACCAATTTCTCTATCTCTATCAGCCCCATCATCATGCTATCACCTCCAGCTTCACTGCCATCTTCACTGGTGGATTCTAAAGGTCATTCACAGCTCTCCTCTTCCAGCTTCCTGCATCAAGGAGTGTTGCAATGTTATTTAGGTCTAAGAATATCTTATGATGTGCTGTGTTAGTTCAGGAGGTAGTATGCCAGACTACCTTCTGGCCCACATGGGCGCAGTATGAAGGTTACAGCCTGCTCCCCCGGGGAGAAAGCCCAGTCATCTCTCCTTTTCGCCTTGAACCTTTTCTCCCCACTCCTCTCTTTCTCTCCCATATGGCAGCCACATGGTCCTGGAAGGGCCTAAGCAATGGAGCAAATGCAAGATATTTCCGTGTTTCTTGAGCTCCCTTTTGTGGCTTTCTGGTGAGTGTGGACATGTCCAAGACTTGGGTTTGGACCTAGAGGCGATAGATGGAGCAGGTCTTTCAGCTGATCTTGGTTCCAAGCCATTTGGATTGACTTATTTGGTCAAGAAGTTCTCCGCATAATCTAGCACAGCTCACTCGAGTTTTGATTTTTATATTCTATTTAAATCTTTATTTTTTTTATCAAAGTCATACATGTACATATTTTTGAAAGTAAAATGTTCTACAAGGTTTGTAATGAAAACCATAAGACTTCTGCTCCAATCCTGCTTACTTCTGAGTCCTCCTTTCCTGAGGCAAGTACGTTGAATTGCTTTAACTCTTTCTTCTAGTGTTTATTTCCATGCCTATAAATGATATGGTAATACTGATATATCTTGCATTTTTCCATTTCCAGTTTTATTTACTGCCATTCTACTATAGAAGATGAGGAGTCAGCTCTCTTACAACACGGCCACCCACATATGCATGTGCGCGCACACACACCACACACGCACATTTGCACAGCAATATTGATTTTGATCACAACCATATCCAGGCTTTGCATTACTATTACTAAATTACTATCATTCACAGTTGCACCACTTTTCCGTTCTTGTATGACTTTCTGGTTCTCTTGGTATTAATAATTACCTGTTTTGCTTAATTTTCTATGTGTCATTTACTAATTCATCCCTGAAATTTCCAGTGGAACTGAAATTTTCCTTTGAATGTACATAACTGTACATTTTTTATTTTCTTCTTGGATAACTCTCACCTGGAGTCCTTCATCCTCATGGCCAACATGGACTGACTGTCCTCTGCATATTTTGTACGACTTTCATTCTGACTCTCTACTTCACCATCATCCTCAGACTTCCTTTGTCTCTACCTTGATTGCTACATCCTTTGTCTCCTTCCCTTTCCTTGGTTTACTCCTTAATTAAGTTGGACAACATTCTTCAATATCTTCCTGGAAATAGTGCTTGGGAGCTAATTTTTAAACACCATTCATGCCCCCAAAATATCTTTCTTTTTCATCATACTCAATTGCTAGTTTAACTGGGTATAGAATCTAGTGTGGAAACTATTTCCCTCAGAATTTAGAAGCATTATTCATTTCCTTCTACTTTGTATAGTAGTAGTTGTTGATATCTTTGATACAATGCTGATTCTCAGCAATTTGTTAAGTAATCTTTCTTCCCTGGAAACTTTTACATTTTTATTTCCAGTGTTTGTGCCTTGAGGGAAATTGTTTTTGTTTTTAAATTCAGTTTGCCATGTACTCATAGCAAATTTTCAATCTATAAATTCATGTTCTGCAGTTTGGAGAAGTTTTCTTATATTGCTTCTTTGGTGATTTTACCTCCTTCCTTTATTTTTTATTCTCTAGAACTTATTTTTTAGAGGATGCTCCTAGACTGATCACCATTTCTGTTGATTTTCATCTCTTTGGTATTTTGTTCTTTTTTGGGAATTTGTCCTTACTTTATCTTCCAGCCTTAATTTTACTTTTAATAAAATAAAAATATTATATTTTTATTCCCAAGAGCTTTGTTTTCTCTGATACTTTTAAAAAATCACCTCCAGTTCTCTTTTAAAGGAAGCATCACCTTTTTAATATAATTCTTAAAATGTCAATCATAATATCTGTGCTTTCTTCTTCTTTGTTTCGTCTATGTTCCTTTTTCCTCTTAGTTTGTCTTGATATCTACCTTTCATGTTGAAGAACTTCCTGAAATATCAAGTAGTTCTTAGCTGTCCATTCATACTGAAGTGTGAGGCACTAAAATTTTGATAAAAATGTTGGAAGAAGAGATAAAGTTGTTGACATGTGGGCTTTTGGTGATGGACAGGGAGGCCTGGCGTGCTGCGATTCATGGGGTCGCAAAGAGTCAGACACGACTGAGCGACTGATCTGATCTGATCTGAAAGACCAAATACCAGAACTTATAGAACTTTTTCCCACAGAAAACCAGTTTCCTCTGGAAAGTCTCTTCAAATAGCCTTCCTGCATGATATTTACCTGACTTCAGTTACCTGGGAATTGATGATGAAGAGAGCAGAAATCCTCACCTTTCAGGAAACAGACATATCCTATTTTCAGATTGGCTCCTCACCCCTCCCCATGCTCTGCCTGATGCCTCAGTGTTTAGAACCTTCCAGGTTCAACATCTCAGAACATAAACCTTCTGTCCTCTGCCAGCATGGGAGGGGATGATTACCTGGTTGCATGGGGTAGGGAATAAGTCTGAGATGGGGAGGTTCTTACAGGCCTTTTTAAAAAAAAAAAAAAACTTATAACCAACCCTCCCAATTTTTCACCCTCATTCTCAATCCCTGCCTTCAGAAGTAACTGGTACTTCCAGTTCCCAAGCTTTTCTGGGATTCTGTGACTAGAAACGTTTTGCTACATATTTGCTTCTGCCATCTACCCCCACAACGTTGCAGGCTTGGGTTTCAGTTTTCTGTGGTCTGCTATGTCAGGTACCACTCATCCATCCACTTTCTAATTTCCAAATTCTTGACTTCTCTTGCCTGCTGCCATTTCCTCTCCCATTCTCCTTTTCCTTGTGGGTTTATTAATTTAAAAAAAAATTCCACTAAAATAGCACTTTAGTGAGGCTTCTGGAAGTAGCCAAGATAAACATAAGCATTTAATCAGCAGTGATTAAGAAGTCAAATGTTCTCCATTGGAGTTTAGGGTGAAAGTAACAGTTAATCACATAGCATTCTTCCACCTTGCTGTGCCTGCTTCCTCTGTGCCTTTATCTCCTGGAGTGAATAACTGGTTGGAGGTAATCCTGGTCACTAATCACCATAACTCACCGTGACTCCAAGTCAAGTGTAACACAATTATCCCACACAACACAACCATCTTGACCTCTGTCAGAGCCTTTATTACCAGAGTAATCATCACTGTTATCCTTTCCTTGACGTCATCATAACCTCCATTTCCGTCTCCACTACCGCCCCCACCATCACCATCGCTACTGTCTCCATCCATACTCCTTGGCGTCCATGCCCACCATTACTTGCAAAAATACCACCACACCCTCCACCATCATTTCATCACCACGAGCACCATCAACTCCACTGTTACCAGTTCCATGATTTTCACCAAAATTTTCATTATCTCCTCAGGTACTGTATTATCACCTCCAGAAATTTCATTTAAATTATACATTTAGTATATTCTTCCTTTTGGGTTACAACAGTGATTTTTCAGTACACAGAAAAGGAGTAATATCTACATTTCAACACACAGAATTCTCTGCGTGGGTGGAGGGGTAGAAAAGAACATACTGGTTTCTCCAGCTCAAGCTACATACATAGGAAGGGGTGGGGTGGAAAGGGAACATTCATTGAGCCCTTTCTAGGTAATAGACATCATACTAGGCACACGAGTTAGAGGATTTTCTCTGGTAAGAATCACTGCCCTAGTTTTACAAGGAGGAAACTGAGATTCCCAGATGCTAAATAACATACTCAAGGCCACACAATTAATAAGTGTTGGAGCCAAGATTCCAACCCTGTGTGACTTCAAAGTCCATATTCTTTCCATTACACTATGCTGGCAAGAAATCTCAAGAGCTTGGTTTAAGCACAATGGGTTATGACTCTGAGTAAAGAAAGCCATTGTCATGGTCCCTGATCTCAGGGAGATCTGATCTGATGAGGCAGGAAGACGCCCCTCTCTCAGAAAGAAGACTGTTATTAATGAACAAGATTAAATCCCAGATTCACAGAGCCTATGCTTTACCTAGGCTCACTCAAATAATTCTTCACAATGCCCAAATCCTGCCACCTCTCCCTGACCTTGGGTTCCCAGAGGGAAAAGGGAGGGAGTGTGGACATCCAGTCCTGGGAATGCCTGGGGTTGGGAGAGCTGAGCTATTTTGGGATTGTTTACATTTGGAATCTTCCTGATTTTTGGTCCCAGAAAAACACCCACATGTTGGAAACTCTTCCGAGTTATTCACTGTTGGGGTTTTTCTTCATCTCCTTCAGCTTTTTCTTCTTCTTGGATGGAAAAAAAATCTGCTAGTGATTAGTCACAACCTGTGAGGCTCAGCTTTTGACAGCCCCACTGAGAAGAAAGAGACAAAGAGGCTCAGAGAGGGGCCCATGGGCAGATGCTGCTGGGAAGGAAATGTGGTTCACAGCATTGACCTCCTGGGGTGAGGGATGGTCCGTTCACCTCTATCTGCCAAGGGACAATTGCTCCCTGGACTGTGGCTGTTTTATTCCAACCTTTCATCCCAACTTAACTGGAGAGAACAGGCCAGAGCATGCATTAGAAGGAAACCCAGGGGGTCAGGACCTGGGCAAGCAGACTAAAAAGAGAGGACAGGGGAGCAGGTGCCAAGCACAAAAGATGTCTGCCCAATGGGGCCCTTTAGGCCACAGTCTCCACTGACAACCCCGAGGGCCCCATTTCAGGATGAAAGCATAAGCTGAGACAATTCCATACCCCTTTGGACAGCCCTGTGATCCTTAGCAGGTTTTATCACATGTTTGGGCTCCTGGAAATCCCAGGGTGTGAGAGGGCCTCCTGCTTTTTTGCGAGAAGGCTAAGGGTCGGGTGGGGCTGAGCACTGTCCACAGAGACCAGGACAAAGGGAGATTGTTTGAGCTGAAGAACTGGGGCCTGGAAGTCATATCTGGATCCAATTTTAAAATCTAAGGATTGTGAAACATGGTGAGGAGGGGGTAATAAAGGGAATTTGGGAAATATCCCTTGGTGTAGGTCTTTTAAAGGAGGTTTCAAAGCAACAAAGGGAAAATCAATGAATACAATAAGCAACAATACAGCAGGAAGGTTTAATGTCAGGGGAATGCAGAGCTGTCCCTAGGCTGTGTGGGACCCTTGGAAAATATATTTTTGTCAGGCTCCTATCTATGTAAACAATTTGAGTCATTCAAAATCAGCATGTCAGCACCATTCTGAAAGCCCAGTCTCATGTGATCCCACATGAAAAATCCTTCACCAGCCAGAGGAGCAATCCACTCACCAGACTGCCTGCTTTGAAGCCCTGGGATGACTGCATAGGCAGAAGTTGCATTGCTTATTGGAGCATCTGGTCAACCCCACACATAGGGTAGAGGGTTGGAGGGCAGTTGAGGGAGGAGAAAGGCCTGGGGCCCACACAGGTCCAGGTTAAAACTCAGGGTGCCCCACTCAGATGGCAGTGCCAGACCTTGTCTGTCCTAACCACAGAAGAGGATCTAAAAGTTTTAAGAAATGCACTTCAAGGACAGGGTCTTTCTCTCCCGGGTGTAAGGATGGTACTGGGGCTAGAGACAGTGACATCTCAGCAGGACACCTTGTACTTCTGGCAGGGAGGGGTGGTTCTGGAGGGGCAAACTGTTTTTTACTAGTTATGTGACCTCAGTGAAGCCTCTGTTTCCTCTCTAACCTCAAGTTCCTCATTCATAAACCAGTAATGGCAATGCCTACACTATAGGGCTGTTGTAAGCATAATGGCCAGCATCCGGGTCCTGCCTCTGCCTGCAAAGTGTGGAGTTGCCTGTGGGCAGTGTGGTTCAGGTCTAGAATCTTGGCCCTGACTTCCAGCATCTGCAAGGTGGGCTGTGCTGGCCAACATCGTTTCTACGTGTCTCAGTCACTAGCCCTGGGGAGGAGCTCATCTTCTCTTAAGAAGAGGGGTCTCTAGGCCAGGCTCCTGGAGGGGAGGGCAGAAGGCTGAGTTAAAGATCTATTATCCAAAACAGGCAGTCAAGGTCAGCAGGGTTCAAGCTGCAGGCCTGACAGGAGGAGAGGAAAGCCTAGGCTGGATCACCCAAGAGAGGATCTTGAGAATGTGATGCCAGCAGAGACACTACCAGCTTGGACTGAAAGGAACAGATGAAATAAAAGAAGGTAGAATGACAATCAAAATAAAGACTGCAACGTCGCAGCCATGAGCCAAAGAATGTGGACAGCATCCATCCTGGGAAAGGTGAAGGGATGGACTCTTCCAACTGGGGGCTACACAGTGATGATCTCAGGAAGTCTTTGGGCAGAGAGTCATTCTGGTCTTGTTGTAAGGAGAGAAGGTGGCAGCTGAGCCCTCAGAGAAACATATTCAAGGCTCCCTTTTGATTCAGTGTATGTGCGATGGAACCCTGGCGGCTGCCTAGTACGCGTCCACATTCCCATCCCCAAAGCACCCGCTGAGCCAGCTGAGGAGCAGCCATGGTCTGGAGATAAGTGAGAGGTGAGGATCAGGGCTTGACTAGGCTAAGCTTGCCCTCTCTCTGATTCCCTCTGCATCCCCTGCTTGCCCTCCCTCCTCAGAATACTACACTAAGTGGCCTCCTGGAAAATCCCCTTGGTGTCACGTTTTGTTAACTATGGAGCCAGACTGAGGTCCCCTAGGACACTCAGCACAACCCAAGCTAGGACAGCCCCCAAAGGTAAAGGCAAGGGAACACTTGGCAATGACCCAGCAAGGGCTCCACAAGAGCCTGTCCTGAAGACACTCCATGAGCTTGCCATACCCAGAACTCTATCCTGCCAGGTGGCTAGCCTGCCACTCTACTCACTGCAGAGCCCTGTGAATCCTGGGAGGCAGCCCCTGCCCAACCCCCACCTCCACCTGGGAGTGCCTCCCTCCTCCCATCTACAGCTACTTTTTTAGAAGCCAGCTGCAGTCTATCAAAAGATTTTGTTTTCTTATGTGCAAGTTTAAAGGAAAAGTCATACAAAGATACAGAAATCAATTACATTTAATTACAATGCACATGTAATGAGCCAACATAAGAAAGAAGAGACTGTCATGTTCTTTGATGGATCTACAAGGAGAGCTGAAGCCATGGATGCAATGCCATGCCTGGCAACACAGTCCCACCCTGGTGACAGAATGCAGCACAGGTTCTGCCCCCCGCCCCCCGAATTAGAGGAGCTCAGTGCCTGCCGGGGCCAGAGATCCTCAGGAAGGGAGGAAGGGGCCTCCATAAGCATGCTCCAGATGTCATTTAGGCCCGAGATTTATCAAAGTGGGGCAAGTGTGGGAAAAGACCACTAAGAAACCAGGATAGATGAAAGTGCCGCATGTGAAGGAAAGACGGAGGTCCAAGTCTGAGCACCAGCGGGCCTTGGCCTGTTTGGTGACATCATGAGGCGACACCACTCAGATCCAACAACGCCCTTCTGCTCAGAATATCATTGTCGTTTATTAACCATCTCCTTTTAGTCACTCTCATGACTACCAACTCCAGGGACGCAGGCTGTGCATTATTTCTGCCATTTTACAGATAGAGTAGCTAAGGAGGAGAGATGGCATTGTGTCCTTCCTTGCTGACCCCCTCCATGGAGCCTGCAGGGGCTGGTTCCAGCCTCGCATTTTGGTGGAGCCCCATCTTTGCCCCTGCCCACACTGACTGGGGTGAAGGGGAGTCAGAGCTGCCAGAGCCAGGTCAAAGAGGGCAGCTCTCAACAGGACAAGAAGGCCACTGGTCGCCAGGAGGTAGCCCAGCCCTCTTGGCCAGGTGCCCTCTCCCACACTCACCAGCTAAACTTCCTAGGCCAGGGCTTCTGACCTGGACCCATTGTCTGGGAGAACTGGCACCTTGGGGATCAGCCCTCATTCTGTCAGAGAGCAATTAGCCTCATCTCAAGTATTTGTGCCCCCACTTGCCCACTTTAGTCTGTTTATGTTTTGTCCTGGAACCATGCCTGGGCCCAGCCTCTACCCTTAGAGAGTTCCCTAAAGGCAAATTCTGGGTCTCCCTCCCCTCTACTTCTATATATTTACTCCCAAGACTGTTTCTTGCTTTTTCTTTTCAATACTCTGCTATTTGCTCGCTTGCTTGGCCGCTCAGTCATGTCCAACTCTTTGCGACCCTTTGAACTGTAGCCCACCAGGCTTCTCTGTCCATGGGATTTCCAAGGCAAGAATACTGAAGTAGGTAGCCATTTCCTTCTCCGGGGGATCTTCCCAACCCAGGGATCAAAGCCTCCTCTCCTGTGTCTCCTGCGTTGCAGGCAGATTCTTTACCACTGAGCCATCAAGGAAGCCCCAGGACCCTTCTATCTTCTCACAAAAACTGATTGATAACTGTTTCCTCCCAGACATCCATCTGTCTAACTTGGATTTTCCTCCATAGATGGATGGAGATTCACCCTGTGCTTGTAAAGCAGGGAATGGACCTGAGTCTCCCCATTTCCCAGATGGAGAAAGCAAGTCTCAGAGAGGTTGGGAGACTGGCCTGTCAGGAAATATTCAGTTCTGGACCTCTGGCCTCCCAGTCTGGGGTCCTTTCCCCAGACAACCTCACCATGGCCTCCTGGTGTTCACCCCAAGAAAAATCCAGGAGCCGGGACAGGAACTGGGACAAAGAGGAGGACACTGGGGCCCAGGCCTTGACCCCAAGTTCCTATTTATAGTCTTTGTTCCGGAGACGGCCACTTAAACACACATTCCTGATAACTGAATAATCTTTGGCACCAAGCAAAAAATAGCCTGTGGCCCAGACCACAATTGCACAGCTGGAGCAGGGTGAGCAGGGGCGACGTGGGGCTGGATGGTGCAGGACAGGCTACTGAGGGGGGAGAGGGGTGGCAGGCGGGGCCAGGGTTGGGACAAGTGAGTGGGACTGCAAATATAGCCAGTTAAATATAGCCTTGCCGGCCTGGACATGGGGCCAGCCTCCTCTGCAGGCAGTGTTTCCCAAATCGGCTTGGATCTCCTTTTCCCAAAGGAAGTGAGAGCCAGAGGCCTGGCGGGGAGGGGCTGGAGGGACCTTGATGGTGATGGGGCTGAAGGCACTGGAGAAATTGGAAATAAACTGGGGACCCAGAGCAGCGGCCCTGCTGGCATCTTCTGGAATTACCACTCTGATGGGGAGGAGTAGCCATTCCCTGAGGCAGATAACAAAGGATATCTCATTTCCCAAACCAGCTGACTAAGACCCCAGGCCCCTGCCAGCTCCAGGACTGATGCTGAAGCCTCTTCTTCCAGAAGACTCAGGCCAGGGTGTAAATGGGAGCAAGAGATATGGAAAGTTTTGGAGTCCAGAGGCCTCAGAAAAGCAACCATGGCTGCTCCTTCTCTCAGGGTTCCCCTAGAGCAGAATTTTGGACCAGCAGACACCAGGTTGATGCCAAGGGGCTTGCAGGGGTGACAGTTTGGGCAAACGTTTCTTTGCTCCTAACAGTGTCCTTCCACCCTTCAGTTGTTCCACTGGAGCAGGATCTTGGTTCTAAGCTCTGAATGTGGGGGAGTCAGTGTGCCCCCCTTTCAAGAGTTACTGATAATAGTAAATAGGGTCACAAAGCCAGATCTGAGGCCCCCCTGCCCCCCTGTCAGTGTCACTGATATTCTGGGAGGTCCCAGGCCGTGTCTCACTCAGGATTGGGGATAAGCCTCGTCACCTTACATGTCACTGTAAGCCCCCTGAAGGAGTCTCACCTCGGCCCCTGCCGCTGCTGTCCCCTGAAAACCCCTCCATGTCCGGCAGTCACCAAGCCTGCAGAGGGCCAAACCATATTGCTTTCCTTCTGATCATCCTCAGAATGTGTCATCAGGGAAAGGAGAAACAAAAAGAACATCCGTGTCCCTGTTCCTACGCTGTGGACCCCCAAGTATCACTGCCTACGTCTCAGGTCCCACAAGCTCATCAGTTTTCTCTCTGTCAAGGGTATGGGTGCACCCTTGGCACATTTTGCTTGCTCTTCCTTCAACATCCTTCCAAGCTGGGGCAATGCGCCTCGAGTGTGGTCTTGGGGTAGCAATGCCACACTCCCCACTTCAGGAGATGAGGGTGTCAGGTCCAAGGACTCCATGCAACTCAGCAGGGAGCACACCAAGAGGAAGCCCTCAGTGTCCACAGGCTGCAGCCATAGGGCAGGCGGGGAAGGGGGTGGGGGCAGTGACAGCTGTGTGGGAAGGGGCTGGTCATGCAGGCCTGGTGCAGCCGACTCTGGGGCCCCCATGCAGAGCACTGGCCCTGCATTTCACAAAGATGCCCAAGAGCCCACCATCTGCCAATTACCATGGCCACGAGTAAATGAGGCCCAAGAGCTGCTCCAGCAACTGCTCACAGTCACACAGTCAGGTATGTGCTGGAAGTGATGACAGAAGCTGGCAGGAAGCTGAGCCAGTGGGGACAGGGATCAGGAAGGCCTCTGGAGGCCTTGGAGGCAGTGAAGCAAGGGATTCCAGACAAGGATCCTATGTGTAAAGGCCCAGAGTGAGAGGAGGGCATGGGAGATGGGTGGTATGGCTGGTGCTGAGAATAAAGGGAAGAGAGAGAGGAGGTACAGGATGCTGGAGGAAGGAGAAGGGGCCAGATCATGCCTTGGACCCCATTCAGGGAAATCCTCCTGAGGGCAATAGGGAGCCATTGAAGGGTTGTAAGAGGGGGTAACCTGATCTGTTTCTAGATCAGAAGGGTACTTTGGCCAAAGTATAGAGTGGATACAGAGGGGAAGCCTAGACAGGATGTGGGCAGACCAATTAGGAGACACTAGCAGATGCCCAGGGGAGCAATGGTTGTAGCCTGAACCTAGATAATGGGGGAAGTGGGTGGAGAAAGCTGGGAAGTCCTGAGATGTATTTAGGAAATAGACACCATAAGACATGGTAAATACTTGGATGTGGGAAGAAGAGACAGAAAGAGGTAAAACATTTACTCATTCGTTCATTCATTCACATATTCACTTATCAGCTCCACAATGAACATCTAACACAGGAAGTTCTTTGCTAAGCCCTGGGGATACAGAAAGTGAGACAGCAGGTTTCTTCTCTCAGGGTTCACATTCTAGCTACACAGGGATGATGTAAAATAAACACATAAACAAATTCAAGATCATTGTTGGGTAGTGGCAAACGCTATGATAGGCTTCCAAGGTAAAGAATCTGTCTGCCAATGCAGGAGGGTCTTGAGACGTGGGTTGATCACTGGGTTGGGAAGAGCTCCTGGAGATGGAAATGGCAACCCACTCCAGTATTCTTGCCTGGGAAATGCCATGGACAGAGGAGCCTGGCAGACTACAGTCCGTGGGGTCGCAGAGAGTCAGACATGACTGAGAGCACATGCAAACACTATGACGCTAATAAAACAGGGTAAATAATAGAGTGGTTTTGGGAAAGGGCCTGCCTTAGATTAAATGTTCTTTGAAGCCTTTTCCAGAGGACAGACTCAAAAGTCAAGGCTCAGAGTGGGAAAGAATTTGCAGTTTTTGAGGAACAGAAGAAAGACCAGTGTAACTGGGGTGTAGTAAATGAGGAGAAGCTTGGAGAAAATGAGGTGGAGGGTTGGGCAGTTCCCAGATCTTGTAGGCCATGGTGACGCATTTCCATTTTATTCTAAGTGAACTGGGGAGTCACTGGAGGGTTTTTAATTAAACAGGGGAGGGACATGATCTGATCTATACTTTTTCAAAAGATTAACTGCTTTATGAAAAAGAAAACTATGGCCATATTACTTTTCTAGGGATGCTATAACAAAAAACACAAACTAAGTGGCTTCTACTATATAAATTGATTGTCTCACAGTTCTGGAGGCTAAAAGTCTGAGATCAAGGAGTCAGCAGAGCTGACTCTCATTCTGAGAGCATGAGAGAGAATCTGTTCCATGGCTTTCCCATAGTGGGTTGCTGGTAATTTGGAGCTTTCCTTGGATTGTAGCAACATCACCTCCATCTCTGCCTTCATCTTCACAAGACAGTCTCCCTATGTGTGTGTCTTTGCCCTGATTTCCCCTTTTTATTAAGGATATCAGTCATATTGGAATAGAACCCACCCTAGAGACCTCATCTTACCCTAATTAATTACATTGCAAGGATTCTACTTCCAAATGAGGTCACATTCTGAGGTACTGGTGTTAGGAGTTCAACATATGGATTTGGAGATAGACACAGTTCAACACAAAATGTTGGCATTCACTCCTAGGCTTGGTAAGTATAATTTGATACTAGAGATCTTAGGTAATTACCCCAGTGAGTATCTAGTGAAGAACTAGTGGGCAGTGATGCTCTTCCTTGAAGTGGTTATCCTGAAGACCCCATGTGGGAGGCAACGAGAAGTTCAGCTTTCAACATGATGATTTTGAGGTGTCTCCAAAAGATTAGAGGAATATCCAGTAGGCATATGTTGTGGCGCACAGGAGAGGAGGTGGGCCTAGAGGCGTCAGTTTGCAGTTCATGAGTATCTCAGGCAGTAAAGTCAAGGAAATACGTGAAGTCCCCGGGAAACGTGTAGAGGGAAGATAAAGCCAACATGTAGGGGCTCTTTGCTAAGGAACACTGACATTTTAGGCCTGAGCCCATAGTAGACTGAAAAGGGGCAGCAGAGCCAGGTGGGAAATTGGGTGGGAAAGAGTGGTACCACGTGAGCCAGGGGAAGGCAGAGTTTCAAAAAGGAGCAAATTGACTTCTGCTTCTGGTACTGGTGGGCTAAGTTATTTGACTCAGTCCTCTTACTGAGAACAATTGAAAGCGACAGGGGATTACTTTTAAAAACATAATCTTTAGAGCATAGAAGAGATCATACGGAAATGGAAATTAGCAGGCTAAATCTAGAAGGAGGAGATTGCTCAGAAAGGTAAGGGAGCACCTTAACCCTGAAGGCACTTGCCAATCTGTAAGACGAAGCCTCAAAACCAAGCTGTGATTTTTCACACCTCTCAGGAAGAGGAGAAGAGAATAGAAAGCCCAGGGCTTTCCCAAGTTCGGACAGTCCTCTCCCACAGTAAACTGGAATTATAAAGAATTGCACTCTCCAGGGTGAATTAAGAGTAAAATGGCCTCTCACTTTCTCTTCCCCAGCATCCTCGCACAGGTGCATGTACACACACACACACGAGTGCACACCAAGTCACTTCAGTCCTGTCTGACTCTTTGCTACGCTGTGGACTGTAGCCTTCCAGGCTCCTCTGTCCATGGGATTCTCCAGGCAAGAGTACTGGAGTGGGTTGCCATGCCCTCCTTCGGGGCATTTTCCCAACCCAGGGGTAGAACCTTCGTCTCTTATGTCTCCTGCATTGCCAGCGGGGTTCTTTACCACTAGCACCACCTGGGAATCACACAAGCACATACATAATCCTGCCTCCCAGGATTATACAAAAGTTAGCTTGATGCAGAACAGATCTGGGAAGAAGAAAAAGAAAGGAAAAGAAGAGGGGAGGGAGGGGAGGAAGAAGGGAGAAGAAAGAGAGGACAAGGATACCCATCACTGAGAGTTTACAGAACAATTACAGGTCGTTCACTGGAATCACTGACCAAATCTATATCGCTGGGGGAGTCCAAGGAATCTCGAGCTATGAGATTTTATGTAATTGCGATCATAACTTTAATCAGTTTTTCACTATCATATTATTTAAAATATAACACTTTAATCTAATTAAATATTTACATAAGATATCAAAAACCTAAGGATGCTTACCAAAGAAAAGCTGCAGTAACGAAAAAGAGACTTTAAGAAAAAGGCATTACCAAGAATCTGGTCACAATCAAAAAAGATTTAGTTCACCAGAAAGGTATAGCAAGTTTAAACTCTGTGTGCATAATAACATAGCCTCAAAAGTATACAAAGTAAAAATTATCAGAACTTCCAAAAAACTGAAAAATCCACAATCACAGTGCATTAAGTCAATTCACACAAGCCAGAGTTCAAACAAGACGTCAGTTCATTCTTCTGTAGCAGGGACTGTTCCTTCTTCAGGCCTAATATATGCCCTCCACTCCAGGGCATCCTTTTCCAGGGTTGGGATAAGGAAGAGAATACCAGAATAGTTAAGTACACAGGGTCAGTACCCAAGCTGCCTGAGTTCAAGTCCTAGCCCTACATTTAAACTCTCTGAATTTCAGTTTCCTCATTTATAAATTTGGGGTAATAACTGATCATGGTGAAGATAATGAGTTAATGCACCTAAAGAACTTAGAACAGTACTTGGAATACAGTAAGCACCCGGATAAATGTTAATAATAACAACTCGACTGCCTAAGAAGACAAATTCTTATTCAGATGATTGCCTTGTGAATGTGGAACTAGAAAGGGGTGTGGAATGGCTTGGAGGGAAAGTTTACTGTGCTCTGGGGAAGCCTAATAAAATATCTTAACTCCACAAAAGAGAGCCCTCCCCCGTTTCCTGAGCCTCTCTTCCCTGAACACGGCTGGAAAGCAACAAACAGCTCTTATTCCTCCAGTCTTTTTCATTCTAATCTCACCATTCCAACCCACCCACCCTCCTGTAAATGAGCTACGCACCAATGTGCTAAGTACACATTGACTGGCTGTGAATTCAAAGGAGTTTCTCAGTGCCTGTGCCTCAATTTCACATCAATTTCACTGAACCATCTACAAGGCCGGGTTAGTATTCCAGTTATCTATTGCTGCATAACAGACCACCTCAATCCCAATGGCTTGAAACAGGGGTCGGCAAACCATGGCCCACTTCCTGTTTTTGCACAGTCTAAAGGCTGAGAACAGTTCCTTATATTTTTAAAGAGTTGAGAAAATATCAAAAGAAAAATAAAGTTTTATTGGAACACAGCCACACGCATTCATTTATGTATTGCCTGTGGCTGCTTTTGCAGGACAACAGAGTAGAATTGTTGCAGCAGAGCCTTAATGGCCTACAGAGCCTAAAACATTTACTATCTTGTCCTTTACAGAATAAGTTTGCCAACTGCCTGGCCATTTCCTAGCTTTCCTATCCCCTTCCTTTCCTTGCTTCCCTTCTGGAATGGTCGGCTTCCAGGACAAAACACTGAAAGAGGCATAAACTCAGGGCAAAGAAACTGCTTGTTGCCCCTTTCCATGGGCATAGTAGCAGAATTAAGTGGGATCGCTGGTTATTTTTGCAGATGAAGAATGGGTCTGAATGGGATGAAGGTTGTCACTCAGACTTGCTGGAGGCCCCACGAAGCCCATGACCAGCTGTGACACATATGAAGAGCCCTTGCCATGGGCCACATTCCATGTCAAAGCCTGGCCTCCAGATGCCAAGCTCCACAGTCAGGGCCACCATCTGCATGGCCCCCATGAGACCTCCCAGACTGAGGCCATGAGCAGGAGTGCTGTCAGTGAGGGAGCGGGGGCCTTCTAGCTGCGGAGCACATGGATTGACAGGTATGCTGTTCCCACCCTAGGCCTCGCCACAGACTTGGGAACTCAGAGCTACCAACGTCGAGACAGTGTATGTCTCCACTGGAGGAGGGGCCAGGCAACCTTTCAACAGCTGAGGCTTTGGGAGGTCACAGGACTCCCTGCAAGTCTCATCCACATCAATTACATTGAGGATAAATTGCTTCCCAGTCACACTCAGCCCTAATTCTGGTCACATCAATGTAACCTCACACTGACCACAGACTGCCCTGACACTGACTCATACTGATTCCAGCCTTGGCCATGACCAACCTCTGACAATGGCCACCAAACTGACCCTGGCCTAAGACTAGCCTTGACCCCAGCTGCAAAACCAATGCTGACCCTGACCACTGACTGACCTTTGATCTATTAATAACATTAGTGGAATATACCAAACCATAGCACAGCCTCACAGGTGTAGCATCCGACTGTACTTGAGTGACAGGTCAGGAGGAGGAGGGTCTGTCCTATATAAACTCAGAGTCCTTGCAGCAAACAGGTCCTGAGTGACTGCTCCCAGGCAAGACAGCTCAGAAGCACTTTCTGGAATGCCTGATGGCCTTTGGACCTTATCCTGTAGTTCCCCACCAGACAGGCCTTCTTCTCCTTTCTGCTTACTCTAATCCTGCTATGTCCTGTCCACCTGCCCGAGTAGGCTAGTCTGACTGTTCACATAGATTTTCAAACAGCTTTGACACATATGATCCTCATGGGAAATGTCCTCTAAAAGGGTCCCTGGGGAGCTTCTTTTTCTAAGAGTAGACACAGGAGCTATGTTTTGCTTCCCCCAACAAATTCAGTGGAAACCAGTTTGGAATTCCACTGTCTTTGGGACTTCACTGGTGGTTCAGTGGTTAAGAATCCACACTTCCACTGCAGCTGGTCACAAGTTTGTTCCCTGGTCAGAAAACAAAGATCCCACATGCCACACAGTGAGGGGGGGGAAAAGATTACTTAAAACATACAGTGGACCAGTAGGCATATGAAAAGATGCTCAACATTGCTAATTATTAGAGAAGTGCACTCAAAACGAGGTACCGTCTCACACCAGTCAGAATGGCCATCCTTAAAAAGTCTACAAATAACAAATGCTGGAGAGGGTGTGGAGAAAAGGGAACCCTCCTACATTGTTGGTGGGAATGTAAGTTGATAACAGCCACTATGAAAAACAGAATGGAGTTTCCTCAGAAAACTAAAAATAGAATTACCATACAATCCAGCAAGCCCACTACTGGGAATCAGTTCAGATCAGTCAGTTGCTCAGTCGTGTCCGACTCTTTGTGACCCCATGAACCACAGCACAACTGTCCCCCCTGTCCATCACCAGCTCCCGGAGTTCACCCAAACCCATGTTCATCAAGTCAGTAATGCCATCCAACCATCTCATCCTCTGTCGTCCCCTTCTCCTCCTGCCCCCAATCTTTCCCAGCATCAGGGTCTTTTCCAATGAGTCAGCTCTTTACATCAAGTGGCCAAAGTAATGGAGTTTCAGCTTCAGAATCAGTCCTGCCAATGAACACCCAGGACTGATCTCCTTTAGGATGGACTGGTTGGACCTCCTTGCAGTCCAAGGGACTCTCAAGAGTCTTCTCCAACACTACAGTTCAAAAGCATCTATTCTTCTGCGCTCAGCTTTCTTTATAGTCAAACTCTCACATCCATACATGACCACTGGAAAAACCATAGCCTTAACTAGACGGACCTTTGTCGACAAAGTAATGTCTCTGCTTTTTAATATGCTGTCTAGGTTGGTCATAAATTTCCTTCCAAGGAGTAAGCATCTTTTAATTTCATGGCTGCAATCACCATCTGCAGTGATTTTGGAGCCCAGAAAAATAAAGTCAGCCACTGTTTCCACTGTTTCCCCATCTATTTGCCATGAAGTGATGGGACCAGATGCCATGATCTTCGTTTTCTGAATGTTGAGCTTTAAGCCAACTTTTTCACTCTCCTCTTTCACTCTCATCAAGAGGCTCTTTATTCTTCACTTTCTGCTATAAGGGTGGTGTCATCTGCATATCTGAGGTTATTGATATTTCTCCCAGCAATCTTGATTCCAGCTTGTGGTTCCTCCAGCCCACCATTTCTCATGATGTACTCTGCATATAAGGTAAATAAGCAGGGTGACAATACACAGCCTTGATGTACTCCTTTTCCTATTTGGAACCAGTCTGTTGTTCCACGTCCAGTTCTAACTGTTGCTTCCTGACCTGCGTACAGGTTTCTCAAGAGGCAGGTCCGGTGGTCTGGTATTCCCATCTCTTTCAGAATTTTCCACAGTTTACTAGGAATATGCCCAGATAAAACTATAATTCAAAATGATACATGTACCCCTATATTCACAGAAGCACTGTTCACAGTAGCCAAAACATGGAAACAAACTAAATGTTCATTAACAGATGAATGGATAAACAAGATGTGGTGTGTGTATATATATATATATACACACACACAATGGAATACTACTCAGCCATAAAAAAGAATAAAATAATGCCATTTGCAGCAACATGGATGCAATTAGACTTATCATTACTAAGTGAATTAAGTCAGAAAGAGAAAGACAAATACCGTATGATATCACATATATGGAATGTAAAATATGGCAGAAATGAACCTGTTTTATAAACCGAAACAGACTCATAGGGAACAGACTTGTGATTACCAAGGGGGAGGGCTAAGAGAGAGGGGTAGACTGGGAGCTCGGGGTTAGTAGATGCAAAGTATTACATTTAGACATGGATAAACAACAAGGTCCTACTATATAGCACAGGAAACTGTACTCAGTATTCTATGATATGAATACATAGTATCTATGATTTGAGTTTATCCTATGATAAACCACAATAGAAAAGAATATTAAAGAGAATGTGTGTATGTATAACTGAGGCACTTTGCTGTACAGCACAGATTGACACAACATTGTAAATCAACATTACTTGAATAAAAGTATTTCACTGTCTCCTTGCATACATCATTGCTGGGGAGAAGTCTGATGTCAATTTGATCTGGGTTTCTATTTGTATGTAATCCAGTCATTCTCTTCCAGTGAGTCAGGATGGGATATGGGACAGAAGGGGCAAGGAGAAGTTCATCCCTTGGGACACTGTGTGGACAATGAGGTGGGAGCCTGGTTGAGGGCATTTTGGTTATGACATCTCCCCATTCCATCTGCTGCACCTATACTCCAAATCCCACTCGCTCATCCGTCCTCAGTGTTCCTGAGCCTCAAGTACCTAAGAACCATGATGTTCTCCATGCACACAGCTCCTATTCTGAGAGCTCTGAACCTTCCCTCTTTCGTGGCAGTGAACCATTCCCCATGGCCAGGGGACAATGCACATGTGAGCACCCCCTATGCAGCTGTGTGCCTACCTGTATGTATGTATACATGTGGCTGTACATACACGTGTATATGAATGTGTGTTATCGTGCATGTTTGTCCGTGTGTACATATACATGAATATGAATGAGCACATGAGAGGTGTCTAGGAGTGAGTATGTGTGTTTGGTATGCATATGGGTGTGCATGGGTTAAGTGAGTATTGTGAATGTGTTACTTATGGGTTTTGTCTACATATGTGCTTTTGTATATGTGTATGTTTTTGAGAATATGTGGCTCTTCCACCCTCGACTAGCAATGTGCTCACCTGTTTCCTGCACAATCCTTGGACTAGATACGGCAGATCCCCAGCAAATCTCAAGGGTTTGCATTCAGTGGGACAAGATTTCAAGCCCTCTGAGTCTGTGGCCAGTAGCCTTGACACACCCAGGAACCTGTCAAAAGTTCAATTCCCATGGGTGGTTTGGAGGAACAAGGAAAACAGGAGCTTTTGGGTAGGCTTATGCCTCTAAGTTGTTCCCCCAACTAGTCCAAGCTCATGGGCTGTTACTGCCAGAACATATCACCCACAGCTAATGCTGTCCCTCTATCCCCAAACCCTGTTTCCAGACCCCAGGTCCCTCAGCATACAAAGCACTAGCCCCTGCCTTCTCCCCAGCCACTAACTCCCAGGTCCACCTGCCCGACTCCCCTCTCCACACACACCCTTGCAGAGAACAGGAAGAGGGAACACTCTCAGAAAGTTCACCTTTCCACCTTCCACCTGAGCAAGCCTGAAGGGAAAAATCAAAAAGCAGCCTGAGGAAAGATCCTTCACCCCTGGGTAATACTTCAGCTTCCATCTCAACTCCATCCATCCATGAAGAAGAATTTGAGGCTTCAGAAATTTCTCTCGGTTCTACTGCACCCTGCAGCTAGCTAAGATTGTTAGAGGGTGAATGAGGTCACTCTAACCAGCTCTCAAGGCCTGTAAGGAGTTTAGAATCCCAACACACAAGTTCACACACCAATCTACACTCTCCTTCCCATCAGGTGGAGTGAGAAGCAGGAAGTGAGGCATCCTAGGAAGAGCATGAGGCATCTGGGGAGGAGCATATAATTTGCATCAAGCCCCAGATGAACTGCTGATCATCTTTATGACCTTCGGTAAAATTTTCTTTAGTTTTCCTACATAGACCAGAACAATTGACGAGATAATTTAAAATCCATATTGGAACACTCTTAATAGTCAAACAAGGGCCTATTAATATGCAAACCCCAATATTCCAGGCATATGGAGACATGGGATCACCCTATGTCGCCTATAAAAGTGATGATGGAGGTGGTGATGGTAAAGGACTTCCAAAGAGAAGATCTCTTGGTAGATTTTCAGACATTCCATTTTGGCCATGGGCCAGAATCTGAGGATGCAGGGAGGGAGAAAGGGCTCGTAGATAGTCCCTCTGACTCCCAACATCTCTGCTCCAGGGCCTCCTGCCCTCTCCCCGCCCTGCTCACCTTCGAATGCCTGACTCTCAGACTCTGCAGCAGCTCTGATACCTTTAGCAGTTGCCCAGGTTTATCTCCAGGGAAGTGCTAAGTTCAAAGATCAGATAAATTTTCTCGCAGACTTGGGGCTGGTGGCCGACTGCCAGAGGTGGGATTTTGACTCCTCAGCATGGGGTGAGGGGCCTTGGGAAGGAGAAATGTATCGTGTGGCAGGAGGAGACTCTCTGATGAGCGGGATTGGCTTCGCCTTCCATCTCGGAACAGGAGAGGGAGAAGGAGGACAAGGCAAGGAGCTGGAAAAGGAAGGGGGAGAAGGAGCCAGGGGAAAATAAATCTGGGGAAGAACCTATTTTAAAAGTCACTCTTTTGGGTTCCAGCTCTCCCCCACCACACCCCAAAACCCAGGCACTGGGCCACAGGGTGTGGTGACAAGGTCTATGTGGTTGGTGGCAGGAAACCCTTAGGCAGCCAGT
>NW_011495064.1:13621331-13627038 GCF_000754665.1 Bison bison bison
GGGGCCAGCAGAGGTCACCAGAGCCAGTCCCCTGTCTCACTACCTTGATTGCCTCTAGACCATTGTCTTCAAACTTTTTGATAGTGACGCATATTTTATGTCACGACCCAAAGTTTACCCCCAAAAAATACTTGCTTAGGGTATCCTATATTTTTAATTCTACTCTTTTTTTTAATGGTGATTGCAAGTCATGGCAATATCTTCACAAACCACTATAGTCACCACCTGTGTTTCTGAAAAATCACTGTTCCAGACTGGTACTTTTGAAACCTTAATAAGCCTGCCTATAAATCACCTGGGAGCTTGCTAAATGCAGATTCTGGTTCAATAGGTCTGCAATGGGTCCTGAGATGCTACGTTTCTAACAAGCTCCCAACATGATGCCATGATAGTCCTCGGATCTGGGAGTAAAAGGCTCCAGACTACAACTTCCTGGACAGCACCCGTTTCAGCAAAAAGGCGAGGAGTTTGGTGCATGCAGAGTGAAAGGGGAAGAAGGTTATCCCACTGAGAGCTGTCCACCGCTCAGCCTCCAAACAAGGCTATAACTGAAATGTTGCAAAGGCCTGATGGCATATGATGGCAAAGAGCTGCCTTCCAGGGACCTAGGTTGAACTAGTGTGATCTTGGAACCACGTGCAGATTCAGCTGCCAGTCTGAGCCTCCCAAAAAATGAAAGAAGGAAGAAATTTGTAGGTTTGAGAGACCTCATGCAGCACTCTAACAGGTGAGCTCAGCAATATCACAAACTGGAATTACTCGCTGGAGATGCAAAATCACCAGGAAAGCTGTCTGGTTATTGTTCTCTAGGTGAACAGTAAATAATGCTGAACTTCCTTCCCCTGCTGCTGCTGCTGCTGCTAAGTCGCTTCAGTCGTGTCCGACTCTGTGTGACCCCACAGACGGCAGCCCACCAGGCTTCCCCGTCCCTGGGATTCTCCAGGCAAGAACACTGGAGTGGGTTGTCATTTCCTTCTCCAATGCATGAAAGTGAAGAGTGAAAGTGAAGTCGCTCAGTCGTGTCCGACTCTTAGTGACCCCATGGACTGTAGCCCACCAGGCTCCTCCATCCATGGGATTTTCCAGGCAAGAGTACTAGAGTGGGGTGCCATTGCCTTCTCCGACTTCCTTCCCCATGGGTACTCAAGTTAGAAAAACTATGCAACAATTGACTAGAACAGAGGATAGCAAATACAGCTCCTAAAAACCCTAGCTTGGCAAAATCAATCAAAAATGAGTTTTGAGGTCACATGTGCTGGGGAAACACAGTCTCATCTTGGAGAGTTCTGTTCACAGTGAAAGCCTGTGAGAAGACCTTCAGTCAAGAACCCTATTTAATTCATTTAAGTTCCCAAACTTACTCAACATTGAAACTTTTTCTTAACCGGTTGTTATGGACTGAATTATGTCACTACAAAACTTCTCTGTTGTAACTCGCCTAACCCCCAGTGTGACTGTATTTGGAGATAGGGCCTTTCAGTAGATCACTATGGCTAAATGAGGTCATAAGAACGGAGCTGTTATCCTGCGGGACTGATGTTCTTAAAAGAAGGGGAAGACACGCGCTCTGTCTTTCTCTCCAGCTGGCTGCACACAGGAAGGGCCACATGAGGATGGTGAGAAGGTGGCCGCCTGCAGGCCAGAAAGAAAGGTCGAATCAGAAGCCAATCCTAACAGCATCTTGGTCTTGGACTCCACGCCTCCGGAACTTTGAGAAAATACATATTAGTTCTTTCAGCTGCCCAGTCTGTGGTACTCTGAGCAAACCAGTACATCCTCCTACAAGGCGGCATGGAACTCATCTTAGGAATGCAGGATGTGAGTTGTGTTCTTCATTCCCCTGATCTTCAAGGAGAATTATGAGTTTCATGTAGACAGGAAATGGACTATGATTCCCATTTTAAAGGTTAAGAAACTATAGTCCAAGAGCATGAAAGTGAGTAGCCCAAAGTCATACAGCTGGGCAGAACTAAGCACACGAAATTCAAACTCAGTTCTGACTGAATGGGCAGACAAGACCCCATTTGAGGAGGCTGCCATCAATGTGCCTGGTTTGATTCCCCCCTCATGACGAATGGGTCTCTCCCTAAGCACAAGACTGCAAGTGTGCTCAGTCACCTCAGGCGTGTCCGACCCTGTGTGACCCCATGGAGTGTAGCCCAGCAGGCTCCTCTGCCCACGGAACTCGCCAGGCAGGAATGTTGTAGTAGGTTACCATGCCCTCCTCCAGGATATCTTCCCAACCCAGGGATAGAACTCGCGCCTCCTGCGTCTCCTGCATTGAAGGAAAGTTCTTTACCCACTGAGCCACTTGGAAGCCTAAGACCAGGTAGTAAGAAAAGTAGTCCTTGATCAAAGAAAATTTCTCGGAGAAGGTGGATTCTAGAAGGGGGCATGGAGTGGTCATGTTTGAAGTAACCAGCAACCAAATTGAAGAGAACTGTTGATGGCAGGAAATTAAGTACTAAGTTGAGGACCTACTATCGGACCAGCCGGGCAGTGAGGGCCACTGTAGACCTTGAGCAGCCGGGCCATGACAAGGTCTTTCTTGGTGCAGGTGCAGGAAGCCATCGCCTGCTCCAGGCCAGGGAGGAGCCTGGATCTGGGAGGCCCAGGATCCCAGCCAGTAGCACAATAATTCTGTAGAGGTGGTACGTGCAGTAGGGTAGGGGCTGCTAGCTTCATCATTCTCTCCCCATGCCAGTCCCCATGACCTTGCCACCTGGGGTGGGGATGCTGGGCCCAGGGGCTGGTTGGATTTTCCAGGCCTTGACATTTAGAACTGGTCCTGGCAACCAGCGCCTTCCAGACTGCTGCTGGGGAAACTGACGATGAGGAGTGAAGGGTGGATGGAAAAACTAGTTAAGGCACTAAAGACACACACACACACACACATGGCTAGGATGGCTGCTGGGCAGGCAGGCTTTCTCCCGATCTGCGTAAGTGAGCCCTGGCTCAGCATGCTCATTTCCATGCATCCTCCCAGACCAGCTCATTCAGCCCAGAATCGTCATCACGTGAGGGGAGGGAGAAAGCCTTAAGGCAAACTCCAGAGGGACGGGCTAGGCCTCCAAACAGGGCACCAGCTGGCCCTCCAAAAGGTAGTCAGTTGGCCCCTTTAGGGCAATGATTCTGAGGTCTGGGGAATCCTAAGGCTCTTCAAAGTGTCTTAGGGGAACAGAAGAGTGCTGAGGGCCACCCTCTCACCATCACTCCCATCCAAACCCAGCTTGGGAGCAGAGGTGCTGAGCAACAACTTATACTTTCATTCCCCACCACTCTAGGCAGGATCCAAATGATCACAGAGCAGACAGGGCAGGGCGGGAGTGCCTCTGCCACTCTGTTGAATGCTCAAGGCAATGCTACAAGCTAAGGATGGCTTTCCCATCTCACAGGACACAAAACGAGTCAGGAGGCCAGGAACTAACTTGTCTGCCCCTGGCCACACAATCAAAATCTTCCATCTCTCCTGGGGTAGCAGCAGTTCCAGAACCTACTGGTTACTGGAGGGAAGATTTAAGTAGGGCCACCACTGTCCCTCACCAGGAAACACCACACATGTTCTGTTCTAGAGAGGCTGCAGAGCCCAGGGGCCGAGAACAAAGGCTTCAGGGACTAGAGTCTCGTCGCCATAGGCCTCTTACAACCTGCATGAATTTGAACAAGCCGTTCAACTGCTCTGTTACTCCTGCTGCTGCTGCTAAGTCGCTTCAGTCGTGTCCGACCCTGTGCAACCCTATAGACGGCAGCCCACCAGGCTCCCCCATCCCTGGGATTCTCCAGGCAAGAACACTGGAGTGGGTTGCCATTTCCTTCTCCAGTGCATGAAAGTGAAAAGTGAAAGGGAAGTCGCTCAGTCGTGTCCAACTCTTCAGGACCCCATGGACTGCAGCCTACCAGGCTCCTCCGTCCATGGGATTTTCCAGGCAAGAGTACTGGAATGGGATGCCATCGCCTTCTCCACAACTGCTCTGTTAAATGGGGATAAAAAATAATTTCTATCTCATTGCGTTATTGCAAGATTAAGTGAGTTAGAATTTAGAGTTCTTACAGCAGTGTCTGTCTCCTCGTGAGTGTATATGAACAAATGTTTAATGAATTCATTTGTGTCTATGTGGCTTGAGTCCCTGGAGCTGGTAGAAATCAATAGACCAGAAAGGAGAATCACTGCAAGGGGTGAATCCGAGTTCAAGCTTGGGCCACTTACCACGATCTGGGATATGACCCTTTCTGCCACTCATTGAGTGATGATTTGGACTGGCAAATCCTACAAGGAAGTCTGCTGAGATCAAAGTCCAGCTCCCCAAAGCCCCCTTTCTGGGCTAGCTTTCTCCCTCACACACCCTTCTTGGCCACTACACTTGTACAGAAGGCTAACACCTGGGTGCTGATCAGTCCTCTCGAGAGGGCCCAGGAGGGAAGGACCTAGGCTCAGTGAGGTGGCAGAGGACCAGAGCCCAGGCTCTCTGGTATTGGCAGATGGGGCATCCAACGTCCTATCTCCTGGGCTGTGCCACAACTCACCTCGCAGGCGTCCCTGCAGAGCAAGGCCCCTCCTGTGGCCTCCCACCCTCCCTCAGCCGAAGAGCCTGCTTCTCCTTTCCTGGTCCTGGCTGTTGGAGGCCCCAGGGAGGGGCTGGAGTTCTAAGCCCCGATGTCTTTCAGGTGTGGGGGAGGCCCAGCTGGATGGGCAGGTGTGGGGAGGGCCAGAGCAGCTGCAGGGTGTCTGGAAGGCATTTGGGCAGCTAATGAGCTTGGGATCTAATTAAAATATTGGAGGAGGAATCTGGGCCCAAGCCATGGGAGGCAGGAAGTGCAGGCCCGGGGGCCTGCCTGGCCTGGCTAAGGAGGAGTGCAGGGGCCAAGGGCGTCCACAACTGCAGTCCTGACTCACCCTCCCTGGCCCCACCTCTTCCTCCAGACCCTAAACCGCTTGGATTCTTAAGTGGTTGGGACTCAGCACCGTCCACTCGTCTCTGCAGACTCAGCTCTGGGCCGAGGGCTGGGGGCTGCAGAGGCGGTTAGGGATGAAGACCAGGACTCAGCTCAGCTAAGACCAAGGTGTTTCCAAGGACTGGAGATGAGAGGGCAGGGTCTTACCAAACAGAAAGGGACGTTTCACCAAGTGGCTCCCATAAAAGCAGGTGGGCAACTGAGTGGAGTCACTGGGCACAGAGGACATCAGGCTCCACATTCACGGCCCCATCGCCACCACCACACCACCTCTGTCAGCACTGCAACCAGCACCACACCAGCATCCCTGTCTGCATCACAGTCAACCTTTGGAACGTGGCTCATTGGCCCTCAATGCTCTTGAGAACTTCCCCTCGGCTGACGCCACCTCATTCCTGTCAGCTGCTGCTGGGCCCAGCCTCCTGCTCCCAGTCCAGCAGCCCCCGGCTTCCTCAAGCATGTAACACATGCTCCCACCTCTCACCCCACTCCTGTCAGGGCCCCTGGACACAGATCCTCAGACCCCAGAGGGACTCAGGAGAGGGTCAGGTGATGTGGATCCCCAGGGTCCATACCAAACAGACATGGCCTTAGCATTGACCTTTCTGAAGCCTCTCCATCCCTCAAATCTGGATTTACCTGTCACCTGGACCAAGGAATATCCCGTGGAGAACGTCCAGATAACTGGCTCAGGACCCCAGTGGTCTGGGTAAGGGTCTTTTCGGTTTCCTCCCACCCCTAGGTTGCCCCTCCC
>NW_011495064.1:13627138-13631295 GCF_000754665.1 Bison bison bison
CCAATAACTCTGGCTACCACCTCCCAGCATGCTTTTCACCTCCCGGCCCGCGGGAGGCGGAGGAGACACGACACCCCAGTCCTGGTCCCTGAGTCAGGGTGTTAACGAGGAACAGGCTTTCACCCCAGCTGTGGACCGGGCCCTGGGATGGGAGTTTCCTCCCTCCTGCCTTCTCCTTTATTCTTCAAATGGCCCAATTTCCCCCACAGCTGCTGGGGGTTGAGGGGAGAGAGGCTGGTAGAGAAAGTGAAAGCTTCTTTCTGGGATGGAGGTGACAGGGAGGGGAGGGAGAAGGGGGAGAGCCTGGCGAAGAGAGGGGATGCTTCCTCGGGAGGCACGAGGGGCAGCAAAGGAGGTGGCTGAGCGGCCGTGGTCCAAAGGTGAGAGGCCAGGTCAAACAGAGGAAAGAGTCACAGTCCTGATGGGGGCAGACCTAGGGGAAATTGGGGCAGTGAGTCCCTTGCATCCCAAGACGTCCCAGCCCTCGGTCTCAGCTCCCGCCTCACCCCATCCTCCACCTGCCACAAGCCCTGGGCCAGGAGTCTCTCCCCCAAAGCACCCAAGGGAACTCCACCTCTGGGAGGACCCACCGCACCAGGGCACCGAAGCCACCCTGCAGGGCACAAGGATGCTCGCCCACCCAGAGCCCTGTGTCTGCCTCCCTGAAGGCAGATCAGTCTCTTTTTTCTGCCCTCCTCGCACAAGTTCTTGTGCCCAGCATGCACTCAGTAAATCCTCATTGACTGAGTGAGTGAGTGAATGACAGGACAGTGCTCATGCAGCCGGCAGCCTGGGAGACAGCGAGGAGCCCCGTGCTCTGCTCTCCCCTGCTGGGCTGCGCAGACTTAGGCAACTTCCTTGCCATCTCTGGCCTCCGGAGGGGTTGGACTGGAGGAGCTAGGAGTGGGGGTGCTGTCTCCCCTACATGATAGGATCTGAAGTGCTGGGGCTGAAAGGTGCCCAGGAACTGCTTTACTCAGCTGTTGGGGCGCTTCTGGGAGGGGGTTGAGCTGACTCTGCAGGTGGCAGCCTAGGTGGAAGGGAGGGGACAGGGCAGAGCTACTTCTGTAGGAGTAGCTACAGGGAGGAGGCTACTGCTGGATCCATCCAGCTTCATGTGTGGGCTGAGGCAGAGTCCACACATGTCCACAGCTTCATATGCAGGCTGACCTTGACCCCCAGGAAGGAGAAACTCCCCAAGTGCTGGCTCATTGGTACAGGATGTATCGGTGCCTGGGGCCATCCAGTTCTTGGTGTCTGACTGCATTACCTCCTGCTGTCTGACCTAATTCAAAGGATCAGACAAGAACAGAGAGTATAGGAAGGCTGCTCTTCCTGCTGCTCTTCTCTGTTTCCCCCGATCCAAGAAACCGTGTGTTTAGGGACATATATCCCACCACTCAGCCACTGTGGGCATGTAAAAACTCATGGCACACACTGTCTGTGAGATAATAGAAAATATACACTGGTTTCTGCCCCCAGTTCCTGGCCTAGAGCTCCTGAAACCCTTGTAAATTCTTAAATGATTAGAGCACTAGCTGCATCTTTTGTTCTAATGAGGAAACTCTGAGTGAGCTCCTGAATGCCTTCTGGATGGGGCTGATCACCGGAAAGACCAAACCGTGATCAGAAGCTTGAAATTTTCAGCCCCATCTCTCATCTTCCACGAAGAGAAAAGGGGCTGGCGACGGAGTTAACAAGTGAGCATGCCTACACAGGGAAGCCTCCATACAGCCCCACAGTATAGGGCTTGGAGGGCTCCCAAGTTGGCAAGCAAAACTACACACAGAAAGGATGTCACCCCTCAACTGCACGACGACCTACTCCTATACCCTCCCAGACCTCACTCGAAGTATCTCTTCTTCCAACTATTCATCTGTATCCTTTATAATGTCCTTTAAGAAACTGGTCAATATAAGAAAATATTTCCCTGAGTTCTGTGAGCTACCCTAGCAAATTAACCTCCAACCTGAGGAGGGGTATCATGGGAATCTCCAATTTGTAGCCAAGGTGAACAGAAGTTGTGGGTAACCTGGAGACCTACTACTTATAATTGGCATCTAAAGTGGGGTGGGAATAGTCTTGTGGGACTGAGCCCTTAATCTGTGGAATGTGACACTGTCTCCAGGGAGATGCGCTGTGATATGTGATGTGTTCAGTCGCTCAGGCATGTCCGACTGTTTTCAACCCCATGGACTGTAGCCTGCTAGGCTCCTCTGTCCATGGGATTCTCTAGGCAAGAATACTGGAGTAGGTGGTCAGGCCCTCCTCCAGGGGATCTTCCTGATCCAGGGATCAGAACTCTGTCTCCTGTGTCTCCTGCCTTGCAGGTGGATTCTTTACCCACTGAACCAGGTAGATAGTATCAAAATTGAATGAAATTACAGAACTTCCGCCTGCAGACCGGTGCTTGGTGTAGGCGAAGCCTCTACGCGTTTGGTGACTAGAAGTATTAGAAGTGTTGTGTGTGAATAGTAAAGGAGACTCACAGGACAGACTCACAGGAGAGACGCTGGGCTTTCCCCTAGCCCAGAAGTAGACTGAACTGAGTTCTCCCAATATTCTCTCCAACATTCACTGCACGTGTGCACGGCACACCTAGGGGATCAGGTCCTGAGCATGGCAGGGGCCATGCCTGTGGTGCCTGGTTAAAGGTCACTGTCTGCTGGGCAGGCAGGCCTGGGTGGACCCCACAGCTGAGGCCCCTACCACCTCACCTGGGTCAACACAGTTATTTTGTAGAAGGAAAAGCATCTGTGCCCAGCCCTTGCCCTTATCCCTCAAAGCCCTCTCCCCACTATCTCTTTATCCTCCCTTCTCAACAGCCCCCTCCCTCCTACATTCCTGGTGGAAGAGTCTACTTGTCACCCCACTGAGAGGGTCCTCCAGGATCCCAGAGACCCCGCTGAGAACTCAGAGTTTCATGCCCCAGCCACACAGAAGGCTGGGATTCTGTGTGCTGAGAAGACCGTGAGAACTTCCCAAGTCCCGGCTGCCTCTGGTCCAGGTGCCCTTGCCATTCCAAAGGAGGAAGCAAGAGGCAAGCCAGCATCCCAGCCCCAGGCTCTCCATGCAGGGAGCTGTCTCCAGGGCAGAGTGTCGACTTCACATGGAGGGGACAGATTCCAGGGCTCACCTTCTCTGCCATTTGTCTCTGCTCAGGGGGCCTGCTTACTCCTCAGAGGACCAGGGGAGCCCGACACTGTTCAGAAAAGCCTCTCCTCTGGGTGACTCCTGGGGTCACTTTAAACCAGGAGCCTTAGAGGGCAGTGTGCACCCCCAAAGGAGTGGTGCTCTGGTGGGCAGACAGAGGCTTTCTCAGAACCCCTGTAAACCCAACCCCTCGAGTGGGTCACCTCCTCCAGGAAGCCTCCTTTTTCATGGGGAAGGAACTCTCCCATGGCTCCCCTATCGGAGTGCGTCTCCTAAAGGAACAGGCCTGGCCACATAATTCACAGGGCCCAGTACAAAATTAAAATGAAGGGCTCCTTATTTATTGTGTGCTCCAGACCCTGCTGCTGCTAAGTCACTTCAGTCGTGTCTGACTCTGTGCGACCCCACAGACGGCAGCCCACCAGGCTCCCCTGTCCCTGGGATTCTCCAAGCAAGAACACCGGAGTGGGTTGCCATTTCCTTCTCCAATGCATGAAAATGAAAAGTGAAAGTGAAGTCGCTCAGTCATGTCCAACTCTTAGCGACCCCATGGACTGCAGCCCACCAGGTTCCTCCGTCCATGGGATTCTCCAGGCAAGAACACTGGAGCTGGGCTGCCATGCGCTCCTCCAGGGAATCTTCCCAACCCAAGGATTGAACCTGCATCTCCTGTGTCTCCTGCATTGCCACTGAGCCACCAGCGCAGCCCCTTATTTGAAACTTATTTAGGAATTTCAAGGCAGTGATAGCAGAAAACTAAACCAAGCTTGGGGTTCTTCTCAGCACGGGGCCCCGGGCACAGGTCACCTTGCCAGTGAGGCTGGCCCTGTAAGGGAGAGACGATGCCTCTCATCCAACAAGGCAAGGGGCCGACGACTGAGAGGCCAGACAGGCAGAAGGCCGATGAGAAGCGAAAGATGCCTGGAGGTGAGCAGGGTAGGCCCTGGGCCAGGCGGAGCAACACACAGGGTCACCACCTCCACAGCAGCTGGGCTCCTCCATGG
>NW_011495064.1:13631395-13636906 GCF_000754665.1 Bison bison bison
AGCTGGGCTCCTCCATGGGGCCCCGAGGCCAGGCTCAACTCTCAGATTCGTGCTCTGCAGAGCGAGCGCTGGCAGGAACTCAAGTGGGAGAAAGTTGAGGCTGCGGAGGTGGCCTTGGTGGAAACATCTATTTTTACCCTGGCGGGGAGGCAGGTCAGCCGTGGCTTTGAATGAGTCCCAGAGAAGCCACCACAGGGCCCAATGAGGGCCTGGGATGGGACAGCTGTGGGGGAGTAAGGAGGAGGGTGGGCAGCCCAGGGTAGCTGAGAACCATCCAAGCAGCCCACCAAGCAACCACAGTTACCCCCGCCTCAGGCCAAAGAACAAGAGAGCCTGCACAGAAGGGACCTTCCTACCCTGCCGAGTGACAGAGTCTGGTCCCCACCCCCATGCCCAGTTCTACTCAAGGATCACTGCCTGCCTCCCCAGGTCCTTGAAGATGCTCTGGGCCATCAAAGTCAGGAGATTAGAAGAAGAAAGGGAGGGTTTCAGCTAACTTACATGATAGGGGAAGCCTGTCCAGTCACCCTCCGTTGGAAGTGAAAAGTGGGTTGTTCTTTAAATAAGGAGCTGGGAGAAGTGGTTACAAAGCCAGTGAGTGAAGCTCAGGCTGGGGAATCTGGGACTCTGTGCCAACCTGGCACACTGCCCCAGTGGCCCCCACCCAGCTCCAGGGCTGGCTAGCCCTTCCAGTGCCTCCAGCAGCCCTCCCCGAAAGGTGGATGCTGTGTGCTGAGGTGTTTATGTTACATAAACCCAACCACGCTCATCAAGACAATTTGTGGCTCCCCCTGAGTGAGGAAAATTCAAGCACCTTTTTATGCCAGGCCAGGCTGGGCTCCTGGCCACAAACCCTGGACCCACTTCTGACTCCTAGGTTCCCTTGGGTCACTGCCAGCGTGGGGGTGGAGGAGAGACACCCCCGCTTGGTTCGCCTCTGCCTGCCCTGCGGGGCCGCCCTCAGGGAGACAGGCAGTTGGCCCCTCAGGCAGCCTGAGCGAGGGAAGAATGTGGTCCCCTCCATCCTCAGCAACTCTAGTGCCACACCCAAAGGCCACAGGCCCTCTCCCCCTGTGATATATGCACCTCAGCAAACACTTCTACATGCTTCCAACCACTCAACATTTATTATCTGGTTTAATCCCAGGCCCAGTTTCCCACCCTTCTTCCCTGTCACTCCCTCCAGGTGGGAAGGCTGGGGCCGGAGGGCCTTGGGGCAGGAGCTGCCCCGGAGGCTGGGGCAGAGATGGAGAGGAGAGAGGTGAAGGGGGTGTCCACACATGGCTGCACCGGGCATGTCCCACCCAGCCCTGAGGAGGGGCGGTGTCATCCACATCGCTGCTCTGAAGGCTGGAGCCCTTGGAGGTGAGCGGTGCGTGGCTGTGCAGCCTTCTGAGGAGAGAGGCAGATCTGGATTCCCCCAAAGGCATCGTCCGTTCTTTGTAGGTCTTCCAGGCCGCCCTGCAGCTGTCCCCTAAGGGCCTGCCTGCTCTCTGGGGCCCCGCAGATTTGGATCTAAGTCATAAAAACCACAGAAACCTGGGTTCAGACAGTCATGGGAGGAAAGAAGGGCCTGGCCCCAGCGTGGGGAGGTGGGGAGAAAGCGGGCTGCAGACAAATGGTTTTTACACTTTGAGTTAATGAGGGTCAGGCAGGGGCACCCACTGGCAGGAGGGGATAAATGAGAGGAAAAGTAATGGGGGGCAGGAGGAGGAAGGGAGATGAGGGAGGGAGCGGAACACTTGCACAGCCATAAAAACCTCCTACAGACACACACTCACAGAAGGCACAGGTCAGCCCCACACGAGCTTCCTGAGCCCCGCTGGGGGCCAGGCCTGGTACTGGAGGCCGGGGGGCAGGGGTCTCCAAACCCTTTGATAGCACTAAAAAATCCAAACACTCTCAGTATATGGCTATTTATCTCTCCGTAAATTACAGCTGCCATGAGCTGACGTTTGGGACAAGGTTCACTGGGACAGGCCCAATTTCAACCAGTTCTCTCAGTATCTCTGTTTGTGTCACTGACTTCTTGTCAGATCTGATTAAGACTTCGTTGCTTTGAGTTTGTTTTGCTTCCTAATGAACTTGTCAGTTGAGCCCTTGCTGGGCTAGGAGATGTGTGTACCACTCTGTCCGGCATTTTTGCTTTGCATTGCTAGCTTCTTTTCTATCTGTTTTTCTTTTCTGTCTGCTTTGTTAACTTATCTTTAGTCAGAGTGTTTTCAGGGAAGGAATCTTTCTAAGCCAAGTGTCCTCTTTGTGAGGGTTACTTAGATAAATTCAGATAATGTAATGTGTCAATTCTCTTCACCAAGCTCACACCAAAAGCTAAAATGCAAAAAAAAAAAAAAAAAACAATTAACAACGGTGATGCTTCTAATACCCCATGACATAAAACCCATGCCCAACTGCCATACAGCATAAATGAAGGTCAAGATCAATCTGAACACTGCAAATTAGGCAAGAGTGATGGCGATGATTTCATAAATATTTTCTTCCCATAACCCAGTGAAGTGTGGTGCACATCCTGAAGTGTGTGGAGACCCACTGAGGCATAGGGGAAGACATAAGCGATGGTGAAGACATTTTATTCCCCTCAAAGTCTTAGCCTAAGGAGAGAGAAGAAAATGCAAAAGAAGTATTTTATAACTGAGTATCTATCAAATGTCACACTCTGCATTCCTGGCCTCTGGGCCTCACACGCACTCTCCAAAGGGGGTCTGATGACTCCACACTTGGTGTGCTTGGAGCAGGGAGCAGGCCTGTCCCAGGTCTCACGATGGTGGTGAAAGAATCCTGAGAGCTGGCAGTCAAGTTCAGGCTGACCCCAGGAACCAGTGGGATGGTGAGCAGCAAGTGTGAAGGCTTTGAGCAAGACACAAACTATGACAGCAAAGTCTCTAAGCCTGCCCCGGTGGAGACACCAGAGACGGCTTCATGAGGAGGCAAGAGGGGTTTGGAACTCAGTGGCACTTGGGCAGCCACCCTATCCATACGGCACCCCACTCCCCTGGTGTCCTCCCCTTTCCCACCAGCAGCAGCAGCTTTCCTGCAAGGCTTTGGGAGCATCTGTATTCTGCAGACTCTCGGACCTTCAGCTCAGGGCAGGAGATGCTGGGCTCCCAGGCCCCTCCCTGCTCTAGGATTCAGTTCCCCTCCCACCCCTCCCCCTCACTCCCTGCCCCAAGCCTGCTTCAGACAGGCTAGAGGTCTAAAGTTTCCTCTCTCCAGAAGCAGCACTGTTATGGACGCCTGTAGGGAAAACACAGCCTTCTTAGTTAAATCCTGTCTCCTCGGTCTTCCCAGTGACTCTTCCTGGGCTTGGGGGTGGCTAAGAGGCCTAAAGCGTTCCTGATCCCCTTCCGAGAAGGAAGCAGAGACCCACCCACCAGCCCAAACCCCTGTCCTGACCTCTGGCATCCAGAGGTGTCTTGCCCTGTGTGATATCTCAAGAACTTTCCAGATACTTCAGATAGCCTCCTAGAATGGCTAGGAAAAAACCTTGTGGACAAGATGCTCAAAGAGGGGGTGGGGGCAGGCGGAGCTACCTAAAAGTCCATCAGTAGAGGCCTGGTTAAATAAACCCTGGCTTATCCAAATGATAGACTGTAATGGAGCCATAAAGCTGTGCGGTTGAGGCACACTCAGTGATGCGGATGGATAGTCACAGTATGGTGGTTGCAAACCACTATAAACAGTGAGGTCATATTTTAAAAAATACTAACATATATTTTATACTCACATGGAAAATTCTAGAGATACCCAAGTGCCAACAGTGGTTCTTTCTGGGTAATGGGATTAGTTAGTGCCTCCTTTATACTCTTCCTTTTGCTAGCTGTTTTCTCAGATTTCTATAATGAAAGTATATTACTTTTGTAATAAGACAAAAACCAATAAAAGCTATTTTTAACAATAAAATAAATAGTCACCCTTGCCCATCTGGAAGTAGCATGTTGCCTGATTTGGCGGCAGGGGTTAGAGTGGGCAGTGAGGAGTGTGAATGCTGGAAGCACTTCCCGAAGCTGCCAACCCTGGGAAGAGGCCCGCTGGGGGTCTGGGTCACAGTGGGCCCAGAGTGGCCGAGGCGCCCTCGTCAGTCCACATGGAGCAACGGGGGTGAACCCTGATGACAATGCTGAGACCAGGATTTCCGGATGAGGCGTGGCGGGGAAGGCAACCAACTCCCAGGCAGAGACCAGTGTGAGCCAGCCCGCAGCCAGCTCAGCCCTGCCTCACGGCCTTTGCACTTGGGCCGCCCTGGGCCTCGGGTGCTCTCACCCTGGTTTTGCCTGCTCACTCTTTCAGGTCAGCCAGTGTCGCATTTCCAGAGGGCTTTGCCTCAAACTTGTTTGAAAAATGACCCCCTGTTATTTCTATCTCTCCCTCCGCTTTATTTTTCCTCCAGCATTCATTCATTACTGCCTGAAATGATTTTTTCGTTCTGGCTCCCTGACAGAGAACTTTTACAAGGGTAAGAATCCTGTGCTTAGAGCAGAGCTTGGGCAGGACAGGTGCTCAAAAAAAAATGCTTGCTGAGTGAATGAAAAACCAGAAAACGTCACCATATCTGAGCCAGTTCCACACACAGTCACCCCCACCTGCCTGCTGCCTCCCACAGCTCCCACACCGGGCGAGGCCCTGGGTCTGGTCAGGACATCACCAGTTGTGAAAACTGGGAGGTGTCTGGGCCTGGCAATGGGGTGCAGAGAGCAAGGACTCTGAATCGCCATGGCTGGGCACACCCTCCGTTAACAAATGTGCGGCCTCCCCGAGTCACAGTTTTCTTGTCTCTTATATGGGGCTCCAAACAGCTACCTCTCACAGGTGTGGGTTAAAGGCGACACTATGTAGCAGAGTGCTTCAGTAGCCAAGGGCTCCTCTCCGACCAACCTCCGACTTCATCCTCACCCCTGGACTGAGGCTGGAAAGACCTGAGTCTTCCTAGGAGTGCCCTGCTCCCCCAGTTTGATGGGAATAAGAAAGGAGAGGGGCATGTGCCTCTCTGACCTGGTGGGATAGGGGCCCAGGCATCCGAGGCAGCCGGACTGACCGGATTCAGTGGGAGCTTCCTTGTTCTAAGACCCTTGGGGGAGGCAGGTACTTGGGCTCCTCCAGAGCTGGCCAGAAGCTCACAGAGCCAGAGTTCTCTCCCCCTCTCTCTCTCTCTCTCTCTCATACACACACACACACACACACACACACACACACACACACACGCACGCACGCACCGCGCGCACCATCCCTAGCTCCTACTCTCCTCCCTCCTATTCTCTGCAGTGGAGCTGTTCCCTCCGGCCCATTTTTCTCATTCTTCTGGCAGCCTGAGCCTAACTGTGAAAATCCAGCTCTCCTTGGCCAGGCCTAGGTTATGTAAAAGGCCCCAGAGGCCCCAGGGAAGGGGCAAACAGAGCCCCTACCTCCAGCCTGAGGCCTGCCCCTCCAAGCCTCTTCCTATGGGCCCCTTGGCTCCCCTTCAATCTCCCTGTTCAGGGTCACCAGGACCATTCTTCC
>NW_011495064.1:13637070-13640308 GCF_000754665.1 Bison bison bison
CATCCATTCTCTTTTAAAACTAGCCTCACCTGACCTTCTTTGGGAATTCATGTGGAATGCCCAATTCCCCCCACCCTCCATCCCTGCAGTTCCCTTGAAGTAACTCAGTTCCCCTCCCTGCCTCTGGAAGAATAAGATGAGAAGGCAGCTGTCACAGAGGAACAAGCTTCAGTGAGACAGGGAACACTCTTTGTTCTCAGCCTGGAGCAGACAGACATGCCCAAACCTCCCGCAGCCAAGGGAAGGGTATGACCGAGGAGAGACTGGTTGCAGTTTCCCTGAGTAGGACTTCTTAAGGGGTCTCAGACAGACACACTCAGGCGGAGACCCCTATTATGTGTCTGAGGGAGGCGGGTCCAGCTCCAAGGGGAGACTGTCATTAGCAGGGCTCAGAAAGGGTGCACAAACAAAGCCAGCAGGCCAGTGTGCAGGGACAGCATTGCCCGACAAACAGGCGGGCGCTGGAAGCCAAATCACCATCAGAAGTTTGCCTGCGAGGGTGAGGGGAAAAGTCAAGCTCTCATGGCCACAGGGCTCAATAGCCATGGCAGGTAAAAAGCCTTGCCAAGGGGGCCTCCAGCCAAGACTTTCTCCCCTGAGCCAGTCAAGGTGAGTCTCCTGGTTCTCTCCCCGGGTGGGTGGATACGTGTGCCACCTAGATTGGCCAGGCCCTGGGAATGGTCGCCTCATAAGAGAGCCTTTGCCAGCCTGTGGTCTGACCCCACATGTGGCCATTTCCTTGCTCAGGTCTCAGAGGGCAGCTCTGCTTCCACCAGCTCCATGTTCTTGGCTGGTACCTGGCTGCTGCCCCAAAGCCCTGCCAGTGTGTGGTATCCAGGAGTGACTGCAACTCTTTCCTGGGTCCTGGACAGCAGGGGAGCGGGATGCAGGAGGGGAGCAAGAGCGTCCACTGGCCTGCCGCACTTTCTAGGCTCAGCCACATCCGTACTGGTCCCCTCATTTCAGTAGCTGGCAGAGAGTTATAATTGAATTTGCAGTCGGGCTGAGAATGAAAAAAGAAAACCCTTTACATGTCTGGGATTAATTTATCCCTGATGATGGCCACATTCACACGCTCTTTTCTGCTTAGGTTTCCAGAGTGTATTCTGGCCAAAAATGTGAAACACACATGCACACACACACACACGTGTGTCCTGAGTGCACAGGCATGCGCCTGTGACGACGACTGCATGTACGACCACGTCCCAGAGAGCACGGGGCTTCCTGGGCAGGTCCAAGCGTGACTGGCCATGGCCATCTGCCGAAGGGGTCTCTATGGGGTGGGGTCTCTTAGGGGTCTCTAAGGGGTCTCTCTGGTATACACTACTGTAGGGATCCCCATTCTGGTCACTGGTGGGGGACTGTGTGACCCAGCCCCTCCCAAGGTGGCAGGCAGAATAGCTGAGGTCACGCTGCTCTCCAGGAAAGGAAAGCCCAGATGTGGTGGCCGAGATGGCCCATGTGGTGGGTACTGCCCGGCTGGCAGGACAGCTGCGCTTTCCCACATCCAGAGAGCAACAAGCCCTGTCCTTGCCGAGCGAAGAAATGGGGCCCCTGTCACCCTCGCAGTGGAGGAGCCCCCCAGAAAGGGGAGTCCCCCACCTGTCCTGCCTTCTTCAGCCCTCTCCCTCGTCCCAACACCCCAGGCAGCTCAGAGCTCCTCTTCAAAGGAAACAGAGCTCTCACAGTGAGTCAGGCACTGTGTGTCACCTCAGGAGAGGCCCCCAGCGGCCCCAGCGGTCTCCTGACTCTGCACTGGGAAAGGGTGACGAGGCTCTAGCCCCAGACTCTTGATGGAGACATGGAGAACCAGCCAGGCTAGGAGTGGCACTCAGCTGCTCTGCCTAGGAGCTGAACCAACCCTGGCGCCCTGCTCCACCCCACCCCAAACACACCCTGGCCAGCCCTGCAGAGTGAAGGGGCTCGGAGCCCCAGGTAACTGATGGAGCCTATGAGGAATTGCTGGGTTTCCAAGGAAATGTGATGTGAGGCTTCCCTGACCAGATGTGGGGTGGCCAGACCAGGGAGGTTGCCCCTCTCTTCCTCCTATATTCTGTGTTTAGCCAAATAAGCTTGGGAGCCAGTGTGGAGGGCGGAAAAGAGCCGGCTCTGAAGGAATGAGGGCAGCTGAGGCCATGCTGCATCTAACACGTGCAAGAAGGCTCTGGTCTCTTTCTTGTCCCCACTGCACTTTCTGTGTGTCTGTCTCTGTCTCTCATCATGAATCTGTCTCTCTTTACATCTGAATCCCAGGGACGGGGGAGCCTGGTGGGCTGCCGTCTATGGGGTCGCACAGAGTCGGACACGACTGAAGCGACTTAGCAGCAGCAGCAACTGTTGTCTATCTTTCACACACGTGCGTGCACGCACGCACACACAGACACATACGTACACCATGAAAAATCAAGACCAAAACAAAGGCAGAGAAACAGCATGAAGCCCACACGGGGCCAAGCCGCAGGTCGCTGAAACTGCAGCGAGACGCCCCCAGAGGACAGGACGGAGCAGCAGCAAGCGGGCAAGGAGGGAGAGGGAGGCTCCCACTCTTCATGCGGGAGTTTCAGCCACAGTTAAGGGCCCACCTGGCAGCAGACCCTGGCCCTTACCCTGTTCTCACCCGAGAGAAAAAAAAAAAAAATGTTTCCTGGGCTGTCCCCACGTCCCAGGCAGGGGATGCCCACCTGGCTCCCTGGAAATCCCCTAATCCTGCATTTATGAAACACGTGGAGAGAGGATTGAGACAAGTTTGCATTCCCTGGGGGCAGGGGCAGCGGGGAGGTGGCTGCAGGCCAGGGCTGGGTTACAGTTAGCTCTTCCTGTCTGTCCAAGCTCCCTGTCACTCCAGCTTGGACCGTCCACAGAGCCCTGGAAAAGGAACAGAAAACGGTGAGTGTGTGCATGCATGTGTGTGTCTGTACATGTGAGCAGAATATCTCTCTTCAAAACACCAGCAGAGAAAATAAAGGCAGGGAGCTGAGTACTCTGCATTTAAAAGGTGTATGAAGTTTTACTGAACCTTTTTTTTTAACAGATGAGAGTGATTCTCCACCTTGCAAAAGAATACGTCTCAAATGCTGAAAACTAACCAAATTTCAGAACATAAAAATCCAATTTGCCATGGCTCCGAGGGCCTGCCTATTTACAGAGAACACGCAATGAAACACTCAGTAAAGTCCCTTTAGTGAAGGAAGCAGACATCTCATTAAGGACCAGGATGTGATTTCAGCCCTGGAGGCAC
>NW_011495064.1:13640408-13655837 GCF_000754665.1 Bison bison bison
CGGGGTTTCGGTGGTCGATGAGCACCAGGACAGGTCGTGGGAGACCCTCTAGAGGAAGGTACCACGCTGAAGCCTGAGCCACAGGCCAAAGCCAGGCTTGTTCAGGATTGCATCTAGGAGACCACAGGGAAAAGCAACAGGTGAGGCAGGAAAGACAGAGGATCGTCCTCTGAGAAGCCTGGGCCAGCGTGGTCGGCCTCCCCTGTGAGGATGGGGGCTGGAAGGAGGGGCCGCAGCTGGGTCCAGGGTTGGCCACCCGTGGACAGTGACCTGGGGCATGGTGAAGGGGAAGACTGATGGAGCGGCACCTAGGTTCCAATGACCAGCCTGCTGAGGGCCTGATAGTCAATGGGGGTGGCAGCATTGGGAAGAAAAGTAGCTTGATCCAGAGAGATTCAAGAGCCGGGAAATTGGTGGGAAATGCCGATGTTTGGGATATAGGCTTAGGAGGCGGTAGGACTCAGGGATGCCTCCTACACACTGAGCTCCAGTAACGGGGTCAGTGGACGGAACAGCAGGGCAGAGCCTGTTCTCATGGAGTGGAGGACAGAGATGTCGAGCAGGGGTGGTGGGCAGGGGTTGAGTTTGCGGTGCTTGTTAAGTCTCTTTGCGGGAGCCGCCCACTGGGTAAGCAGTTGGATAACATGGCTGCAGCACAGGGCAAAAATGGGGCTCAAAATAGGGGTTTCAGGGTCAATAGTCTGTAGAGAGCAATCAGAGCCACAGGAGTGAGTGAGGCGGCCGAGGCGGTGTGCAGAGTAAGAATGAGGGCCCAGTTAAGTAAGAGCTGGGAAACACTAGAGGCCAATGGAGAAGGCAAGGCCGGAAGAGGAATACTGGGCAACTGTGGTGCCATGGAAGCCAAAAGCCGCAAGTGTATCAAGAAGCAGAGCACGCGCAGTGCTTCCAGCCACTGCAGAGAGTCGGGAGGATAAGCGTCCACAGATTTAACAACCAGGGTAGACAGGGCCCTGGTGTGAATTAGAAAAAGGTGCCCTTTCCTCAAGGTAGTTTACTTCTATCAGAAAACCGTAACACGCTGATTTTATTAGAACAAAACACTTTACTGCCATCTGTGGGAAAATTGTTATAATAAATAATAAACTCATAATGTCTTAGATGTGGTGCCTGTACACGGCCGCCCTGGTTATTGGCAACTGCAGTAAAAACAGTCTTCAGGGGAGCAGAACGAAATCTATCAACAACGATGATTTGAGCTGTGGGTAGCACACTACCCAACCAAAGACGGCTTTAACAATGAGGAATTTATGATCCCATCTAAAAGACCTCTGGAAGTAGGGAAGTGCCAGAGCTGGTTCTTTCTTGACAGCCTCCTGGAGCATCGGGTTCTTGCCATCCTGTGTGTCAACCTGCTTTCTTGGGCTTGCCCCTCATTATCACAAGATGGCAGCCATGGCTCCAGGCATCACCTTTTTTCCATAACAAGATTAAAAGACAAAAGATGAAGGCTTGCCTCCTTGTGTGTTCTTTCTTAGACATCCCTGGTGGCTCAGACAGTAAAGCGTCTGCCTATAATGCAGGAGACCTGGGTTCAATCCCTGGGTCGGGAAGATCCTCTAGAGAAGGATCTGTTCTTTCTTATTGGGGATAAAACTTTTAAAGACACTTTTCCAGCACCTTTCCATTAGTAATCACCACACCTTCCTCTCACCTCATTGGCCATATATGAGTCACAAACCTCTTCCCAAACCAATCATCAACAAGGATAATAACTATGATTGACTTGATTGAATACAACTCCTTCCCTGAGGACTGGGGCCGGGCTCCTTTCTCAGCACAAGGACACAGGGGCAAAGAGAGAGATTGACTGTTGGAGAAGGAGACCCACTGACTCCACCACAGGAATGAAGTAGATAACAGTGGGTGGAGTGAATGCAAGGTAGGGACATGGAGACAGAAAGTGTAGATGATGCTTTCTAGAACTTTGTGAAGGAAGAGACTGACCAGCAGGGAGACGTGGAGGGCAGGAAGAGTATTTTGATGGCACCCCAAAGATGTCTGAAGTTTCTTGTCCAAAATGGACTTCATGAATGGTCCCACCACTCATGAAACCATCTTCCAGGGGTTTCCCCGGTAGTCCGGCAGTTAAGAATCCACCTGCCTGTGCAGGGGATGTGGGTTCAATCCCTGGTCCAGGAACTAAGATCCCACATGTCATGGGGCAACTAAGCCTGTGCACTGCACTTACTGAAGCCTGCGTGCCTTAGAGCCCAAACTCTGCAAACCTCAATGGGAAGCCCACACATGGCAACTAGAGAGCAGCCCCCACTTGCCTCAACTAGAGAGAGCTCATCTGTAGCAACAAAGACCCAGTGCAGCCAAAAATTAATTAATTTAAAAAAAATGTTTTTTAATTGTCTCTAGATACTGTCAAATGTGTCCAAGGCGGCAAAAATCAGCCCTGGCTGAGAACAACGGCTCTGGGCCCTATGGAGACTCTTACAGATCTTTAAACCATTTCTGGTCATGGTTAGTCTTTGCTCTCTCTACCATCTTTTCCACACCCAGCCCTTGACCTTGTCACCCTTTACCTATCTGTTTGCTTCCCCCCACCCTTCACTCAATTGTCAGCTCTGGAACCATGTATATCCTGCTCAGTATTGCATCTCTAAAGCCTAGCACTTTGACTGGTACACAGACGGCTCTGTGTGTGTGTGTGCATGTATGTATGTATGTACATCTTGAATGAGTGAGTGAATGAATGAATGACTCCTTCCCTGCCTTTCAGACCTTTCCCAGTTGGCTCCTGGACTAATGGACCAGCCTTCTAGAATGGCCTCTACAGTTGGCCACACAGCACCCTGAGCATTTGCTCTCTACCACTTGTGATCATAGACCTTGTTGAGAACTGAGTGAGACCACTGGACCCTCGCCCTGTCAAAGGCCATAGGCTTACACAACTTGAAGCACCATCACGTGTTCCCAGAAGACTCCTGCCTCCCAGGACAAGCACTGAGAAGCCACGACTCTGACCAAGGCCACAGCCTGAATTCTTTCCGTGCCACTTTCTCATCTCCAGAATGAAGTTTTAACTCCTCAGCTGCAGACACAGGCCCTTCAACATTCAGCCTTACCCTAAAGGATCTGGGCTCTTGGACAGCCAGAGTCTTGGTCTCTATCTCTACTGCTCAGCAAAGCTTTCCAGTCTTAGCCACTGGGGGCAGTTCAACGCTCCACTCAGATGACATCCTTTCCCTGCCCTGGGGTGGCCCATCTCTGATATCCTTCTAAGAGTAAAAATAACCGTGGTTTCTGGATCCACTTTTCCCCCAACACTGGGAACTATGGGAGGTCAGGAGTCATAAGTAACTCACTGCTATATCTTCAGAACCTGCTCTAGGGCTGCTGTGTAGACTCTCTCAATAAACATGTGCTGGACACAACATCCCCTCACCATCTATCTGTTCCTCATTCCCCCTGAGTTTTGCTTGGTAGCCTATAGGGTTCCAAGGAGCAGCTTTAACCCCAGACTCCAAAGGAATAGAGTCAGCTTTAGACAGAAGCCAACTCTGACAAGGGCAGAGCAGAGAGAGAATGCAAAGTCTTGGTGACCTAACTGAGGAGCTGGATCAGCCCTTGCCTGAAGCCAATCCTGAAAGTTTCATTTCTATAAAGCCATTATAGTCCTTTTACTAGTTTAAGTAATGGTTTCTATTACCTGCAACTCAAAGCAGCAAGAAAAAGCAAATGAATAAAAGAAAATATTAATGAGTGGGCACAGTGTTCCCACAAATTCACTTAACCCAGGTGACAGTCCCATGTATGCATGTATTTCCTCCAGCCTTCTTGCACCTGTAAGAAAAAGAGAACTTTCTTTCCAAGATAACACCCTCCCCTCCTTCTCCGGAAGCTGGTTCCATTAATTATCCCATTTTCTCTCTTGTATGTTTGATCTTTCCCTCCCTAGTGGATTCCTCCTCCCTACCTTCAAACATTCTCAGGTCTCCCCAGACCCTAAAGCTTTCTCAGCACCTCCTGAAGCTGCAGGCCCACCTCTTCCTTTTACCTCCAGTCCTCTCCATGGAATCACTGATCCACCACCTCCATGGTGGATATTCATGGAAGGCTCATGACCCAGAAGAGATGGGTGACTCTGGTCCCTGCTGCCTGTTCTGTGCAAGGTATGGCCACATGGCTCCAGGGTTCAGGACTGGCCACCCAGGTTCTCAGGGCCCACGGGGAGCTGGACACTGAGGGCATCCTCTGTCAGACCCTCTCCTGAAGAGAGAACCACTCTGTGTTCAAGATGTAGCTCCCTCATCCAGGAGGGCTCAGGCCATCAGCCCCATCCCAGTCATCCCTAGTCCCGCCAACCAGGTGGGATGAGGCAGGGCCTGTCTGGGTCCCAGCAGGCAGGGAAGAGCCAGAGGGGCTGGAAGGCTCACTCTGGGGCCTTGGGTCCTGGGCCACGGGAACAGCTCACAGCAGGAAACAAGAGAAGCCCTCCTGGGTAACAGGCGAGGAGGCCACCAGGTTGAGCTCCAGAGCTCCAGCCCCTCCGGTGACAGAGGCAGAGGCCTCTATTTTGGAAACAATGCTTTCATACTCTTTGGTTTTTCTCTAAGTGTGTTCTTGCTGCTCCTGTAGATGAAGCCTGATCCCTGCAAGATATGTCAGACCAATGGCTAATGAGATGCTCGGATCACAAGAAAAGGGTGTGTTTGTCCAGCCCAGAGCAGGGCGAGGAAACAGGGAGAGAGCCCTAAGACATCCCAAGAGTACAGGAGACAAGGTCACAGCCAGGAATCCAGAAGCTACCCCTGCCTGGAGAGTTTCTGGGGCTCCATGTGCCTACGTGAAACCTCTTCCAGGCGTGGTGCAGGTAACTGCCCACCCAAGCAGAGAGAAGTGTGGGTGAGAAAGAGGAGATGCCAGAGGGAGGAGGGCACAGGAGAGGGGACAGAGTTCGGGAGCAGAACACGCTGGGTCTCCAGGCAGGCCCAGGCCACCCCCACTTTCCTTGTCAAAAGATCCACAGCTCCAGCGGGCCCACTGAGCAGAGACGGCACACCCCACACCCCCGCCCACCTGGACCCATCCCCTGCTCAGTCACCCCACTCAGGTGCCACAGAGACACACACCAAAGCTGCTTTGTGGTTCCAACTGTTTTATACTGAAATACACATGGGCTGATCCCAAATGGTTCGGTTCAGGGGAGAAAGAAATGATGACAGCGGTGATCTCAGGGCTCAACGTCACAGCACTCGGTGCGTGTGCCAGTCCATCTGCCCACCCTGGCAGGACGGTCAGGCTTGAACATCTGGAGGAGCTCTACCGAGCCGGGCAGTGGAGGAAGCTAGTCCAGGGGTAAGAGTCCTCAGCTGAAGGGCTTCACCAGCTTCATGGCAGCATAGTTCTGGAGAGAGGGAGGGAGGAGGTAGGGACAGGTGGTGACAGCTGCGGGGGAAAAGGAGCTGGGAGAGGACTCAGCCACCTGCCTGCACCTCGCACTCACCACCCCCGCCATGCTCCACACTCAACACTGCGCCCTCCAGCCTCACTGCCACACCAGCCCACACTCTCCTGGGGGCCACGGCGCCTGAACTGCTCAGTCTTCTCCCCCATCAACCAGGGCCCACTCCCAGCGTCCGCTCTGCCCAGAGGACTCTGCCCCAGCCTGGCCAGGCCCGGCACCTTCCATCAGACAGGTGGCCCGAAGGCACAGCGGGGATTCTCCCCACCCCCCTCCCAACTCCCCACACACAGGAACCCCTGGCTCATTGGCCACCATGCTCCCTCCCCAGAAGCAAAAAGAGAGCCGAGGGCAGGGGTGGTGTACAAGGATGACCCACAACACAGGCCAGCCCTGGAGACGGGTCACCCCTGATTAAGCCCTGGCTGCTGCAGGACTGACAGGAATCTCCCCTCCCCACTCCTCCCCCCCAAAACCATGAAAACACATACAACACAGCACAGGGCTCCTAATTGGGACAGTATGTTCCCCAGCGCCGCCCGGGAAAGCCAACTCTGGAAACAAAGCCGCCGCTCCTTCCCCGCCAGCTCGCCTCCTGCCTCCCCACGCTGGCCCTGCTCCCGGCGGCCTCTGGGGGAGAGCTTGGGGGAAACAGACAGGCTGCCCTCCTGTCCCCCTCCCGGGGGAATTTCCAAGGGGATGGGAGATTAGGTCTACGCGGGGAAGGAGGTGGCAGCCCTGGCCCCGGGCCCCTCTCCACCAAGGCCTCCGCCCCCAAAACCTGCAAGCTAGGCGAGGGGCACGGGTCTGGCACCCACCAGGTGACCAAGCCACTTGGACATGCCCAGCGTGTGGCAAAGAACTGCAGGTGAGAGCATCACCAGCCTCAGGTCCAGGCTGCCCCTTTCGCCCCAAAGCCTTCGCCTGGGAGCCGAGCCCACACACCAGCCCTGGGAGAGAAGGCAGGGCTGGTATTTGAAGAGGACAATTCCCAGAAGATCTCAAAAGAGACGGATGCTGCTGTTGGGGACCCAGGAGACAGGGAAGAGGCTCTGCCCAGGGCCTGCCCACAGGGTCTGGGGCTAAGGCTGCCCCTGAGATGAGAAAGGGTGGCAGGCTGGAAGTGACTGGAAATCTTCCCTCTGTCTCCCAGCCAGGCAGCTTGGACCTCCTTTCCCCTTCCCCAGGTCCCTGAGGCCAGTCCGCTGCCCAGGCGCCTTGCAGGGTGGGGCCCGGCTGGCCAGGGGCAGGCCCAGGCATAGCGAGGAGATGGGCATTTTACTTGGGGCCCGGCCCTGCCCTCCCCTTGGCTCTTCAGCAGAAGGCTGGCTTGACATGCAGCCCCCTCCCCACACAGCTCCCCTCCACAAAGTGCTAGTCACAGCAGGTCAGTGCTGACCCAGCCCAGCCCTGCCTCATGCCTATGGGGGTCCCAGCCGAGGTCACTTGGGGAGTCCCTGGAAGAGCCAAAAGCAGCTACCAGCTCATGACTCCACATGGAGCTCCATCTCACACAACAGTGATGCTCAAACCAGAATGTTTGAGGCAGATTCTCCCCAGCAGGCCTGGAGCGGGCCAGGGCTCTACAATTCTCCCTGGTGCTCGCTTCTCAGACCACCTGCTCAGGAGCGTGGGGATGTGCCAGCTCATTGCCCACACTCCCTGGCACGGCCTCACCGTGGAGCACTAGGCTGTGCCCTGTTCTCCCCGTGGTCCTGGCATCACTGTGTCTCCTCGTGGACCGCCAGCTCACCGGAGCACCAGCCTCACCACCCCCCCATCACCCACAGAACTCACCCTTGGTTCCCGGACACAGTCTTTGCCTGAATAAACAACATGAGAGGAGGTGAGCCTGAGGACAGGCCAGGCGAGGGGCACTGTGCCTCCCCAACGGACCACCTGGGCCTGCCCCAGGGGAAGAGACATGGAGGTGGAGTCCTGGGCCTGACCCCTGAGCCCAGGTCACTGCCAGGGCAGCTAAGCTCTAGGCACCACTTGCTCTCTTCCAGGGCCCAGTAGCTAACCCTGTATTAACAGTTGTAATTTGTCTTCTTTCACTAAGAGGGCACCCAAACCAAACAAGCCTGACCCCCATAACCTTACCCACCCCTGAGCCTCAGGCCTATCTGGTCAATGTAGGTCTTCTCACTAAGACTTAGAACCGTCTCAGCCCGCTCAAAGGGCCTGGCCCTCAGCCTGACCCATGGCCACCCCGGCTCTAGACCCTCCTTTGTGACTCAGGGCCCAGAGGGTGCCAGGGCCTGGGTGTCTGAACCAGAGCTCCCCTCTGCTACCCCCACAGTTCATGGTATCAGGGCCTGAAGGGGATGCTCTGCCGTTTTAACTGTCTTCCTCAGGAGGCTCTCTGCTGGTACCAGGCCTCTCCAGCTATACTGGGAGAGGCGCTTGGGACCCCTCCTTCTCCTGGAGGACTCAGAGCAAAGAGCTCACAGGTGAGTAATTCCACTGCCCGCTGTGGGGACCGTGCACGTGGCCGGCGGCCTGGTGCTGACCAGGGCTGTGGCTGGAACCCCAGCCTGGGAGCTGTACACAGACTGCCCTGCAGCCCTGAGCTGGTTCCTCCCCTCTCTCGGTGTCTGTTTCTTTCCATTCAAGTCAGGGTGACGTGGAGTTGATCACACCGTTCCTCTACTTGTACATGGATTTGAAATTTTCATATTAAAAAGTTTTAAAAATTTAGAAGAGATTGAAACTCAGGTATCAGCCTGAGAACCTGTGATCCCTTCAAGGTCTGAGGTTCTAGAGACACTCAGGTGCTGCCGTGAGGACCCAGGGAGCCTGGGCAAGGGAGACAGCTCCAGATTCTCTTTTGGGAGGGGCCCGCGGAGCAGCCCTGGTCGCTCTCTGTCAGGCATCAGCTGGCTTGTCAGGCACTCAGCAGGGAAAGGGGCCCAGTGTTCACTGCACCGGGGAGAGGCTCCTGGCGCACCCCATCCTCACTCACTCCCCGGCCCAGGCCACCCCACTGCAGAAAACAGGCACACGCTCAGGTCCCCGGGTGGACCCTAAGCCCCTCTCCAGTCCCTCAGCAGGTGCTGTCCTCACAGACACAGGGCCTTCCCCTCTTCTCCGCCATCTACACCTCCCCTTCCCTTCCTGACCAAGCTGCACGCCCTCTTTCAAGAAGGTTCTCCCACCCACGCCTGCCCAAGGGCCTCACCTTCCTGATTACACAGCCCGTCAGGGGCTTGCTGAGCACACTGTGTCTCCCCATTAAGGGCAAGAACTCAGAACTCCCCACGGGTCTCCTACCAGACTGGGGACCCCCAGAGTAGAGCCTGTGTCCCCTTCCTCAGGCTACAGACTCCCCAAGGACAGAGGCTGCCTCTCCATCAGACACCCAGTACACTGGAGGACAATGACAGGCTCCTCTGAGACCAGGGGCTGCTGGCGGCCAAGAGCTGTACCTCCCGTATCAGACCAGGAGCTCCCCTGAGACAGGGTCTCTGCCTCCCACCTCGGGCCAGCTTACCGGGAAGGAGTAGACAAAGATGCCCAAGAAGAGCAGGAAGATGAAGAGAATGAGGAAGAAGATGATGGCACAGCGGAACCGCCGCCACAGGATGAACTTCATGGTCTTGTACGGGGAGGTGAACCAGAGGAAGGAGGTGTCAGGCCGCCTACAAGGGAGATCCCAGAGGTCAGCAGGGCACCCCCACCAGTGCTTCTCCCTGGGAGCCCTGCCCCCAAATCACCCTGGCTCTCCCCAGCCAGGCCCCCAGACCCCCCAGCCTCCAGCCCCCGGCCCCTGTCCCTTTGCATCTGCATCCCCTTCTCCTCCCGGCCTTTGCTACAGCATGAGCCCCGCTGGCACCCCGCTTCTCTTCTTGACACCATCAAGCCCTGCACACCCTCAGGGACCCAGTTATCAGCCACCCTGTCCAGGTCACCTTCCCTGCCGCTCTCCCCTTCCTGACCCAGGACTTGTCACAGACTAGAGACCTGGGGACTGGACAGAGCTTCGAGGGGCTCCACTTTCGCTGAGCTACGGCCCACGAGCTCCAGATAAGCTCAGCTACGGGCCTAGATGCATATGGCTGGTCCACGGTCAGGGAAGGATGGCTAGAACTGAACCCAGAAAGGTGACTGTCTCTCACAACCAAGAACCGCAGATCCTTCCCCTAGACCAGTCTCACAGTTCAAAGAGCAGGCAGGTTTTGTGTCTCGGTAATGGCCATTCTGACATTCGCTTGCATGCCGCTGGCTCTCCTGGGTCTCCCTCATCTTTCCACCCAGATCCCAGCACCCTTGGGTAGGGGTGCCTCCTGCTGCTCGGCCAGCCTGTGGCAGTCAGGACAGCTCTGTGACAAAGTGGGCTGTCTGTGCTAAGTGTGACTTGAGCTCAGCAGGCCGTGGGAAAGGACCCAGCAAACACAGCCCGATAACTCACACACACCCCTGCCACCAACAGCCATCTTTCAGGCTCCAATAACTGTCCTCAAGCCTTCTACGTCCACTGGATTGGCTTATATCCCTTATCTGGGAGGTAGGGGAGGCAGAGGCTAGGCCCCCATTTCACAGGTGGGAAAACTGAAAGACCTTTTGAAAGGCACATTGACACCACAAGAGAGCCACAGAAGCAGCTCGTTCAGGGCAAAGACCTTGGGTCAGGCTCCAGAGCCAATCAGGCCAGGTGTGAGAATTTGTTTCACCACTTTCCTTGGAATGACCTTATTTAATTTTGCTGTGACTGTTTTCTCATTTGTAAAGTGAGGATGCTAAGATGGCCCGGCAGGGAAAGGTCCAGGACTCAACACACACAAGCCATATGACAGCACGCTTGGCCTACAACCATCAGTTGCTCAACAGTGCTGGCTTCTGGAAAGAACTGATGAACCCAGCCTGTCCTGGAAGGATGTTGGTCACCTGCTCCCTACCAAGGTGTACCCTGGGATGAGTCACACCCTCCTCTGGGCCTCGGGACCTCTGTGTGGCTATGCAGCGGGGGCCTCCTCTACTGCGGCTGCGCCTCCCAGTCCCCTTGGCCATCAGCGGTCAGGGGCTGGGCACCAACCTTGGGTCCTCGAGCTTGGGGTTCATGTTAGGTTCATCCCGGCCGTGGCCAGCTGGCCGCTCCTCATGCTCACTCTCTGTTACAATCTCCAAGGTCATCTCCAGCTTGCCCTGTGGGGACAAGGAGGACCTGGTCAGGAACACAAAGGCTCTGCACCGTGGCTTGGAGAGGAGCCAGGCCAGGACAGAGGTCAAGGTCACTTTATGATTTTTTTGAAAAGTGATAACAGGGTGATCTGATCATAAAAGTACCCGTTCCTAGCAGAATATGTAGGAACTACAGACGCGTATAAAGAAAGGACACTCATACTTTCCCTATGTAAAGATAATTCACATTTATCTTTTTATTTTATTCATCAGATAATTTTATTCATCAGACTTATTTTTCTCTGCAAGTATATGAAATACCATACTGTGTAGATTTAGTTCTATAGCTTGTTTCTTTCACTTAAAATAATATATTTTATTATTATATAATTATATACTCTTTTAAAGTTTGCTTTTAATGCTATAAAACATTCTATGCAATGGCTGACCATAATTTATTTAGTAAACTAGTTATTTTGGTTCATTTAAGTTGTTTCCAACTCTTTGTTGTTATAAAAAAAAAAAATGCTGCAACCAACACCCTAGAACCGTAAAGCTTTAATTTAATGAGGTTATTTCTTTGGGAAAGATTTTAGAAGTGGGATAAAAAATTTCAAAGGGAATAAATATTGCTAAGTTTCAGGTTATATATTACTAAATTGTTTCCCCAAATGTAAAATCATTAGCCTGCCGGGCAAAAATAAATGAGGGGGGAGTCTCTCTGCATCCTTGCTAGCAATGAGCATTTCTGTTTTTAAAACATTCTACTATAATACATTAAAGATGTTTTCACATTTTAAAATATTCCTTTATGTAATTCCTAGGGGAAATGAACTTTCTTAAATTTTAATGGCCACTCTACTTCTTTGTGTATTATCTATGCATGCACCACACTCATTTTTCTTTTGAGACATTAGTGTTTCTTATTAATTGTTATAATTTGTTACACAACATGGATATTTTATTTCAAGGGCCACCTGAGGGGTTGGCTGGCTGCTTGCTGTTTCCAGGTACAACTGACCCTTGAACCACATAGGTTTTAACCATGCAGATCCACCTATACACATATTATTTCAATAAATATACAGTCAGCACTCATTTGCAGGTTTCAATCCACAGATTCCACCAACCATGGAGGGCCAACTATGAGACTTGACCATCCATGGATTTTGATGTCCACTGGGCTCCTGGAACGAACCCCCCGTGGATACTGAGGGACAATAATAAACTGGCATTTACTTCCCCTGCAGAGGCAGGGCAGTTCCTCATGGTCCCCAGTCACACCCCTGGACAGACCTCTGGGCAGAGGGAATAGTCCCTCAAGGATGGTCCCTTGTAGGGTCCTGCTTAAATGGGAGCGGCATGATGCCTGTCCTCTTCCAGAGGTCTAGCCAAAGGGGAACCCAGGACACAGATTACTGTTAAGGCCAAAGAGCAGAGTATAAATTAAACAGGATCCACAGAGATTAAGGCACCTTTGATTTAAATAGGCTTCGCTGGGATACAACCCTCAAGGACAGGAAGGCTGGAAAGTGGCAAGGGAGAGGGACAGGTCTTGGAAAACAGACAAGGAGGGCAGGAGATAGGGAGAGGAACACGCCTGCGCCTGTGATTTCTATGGAGGAGCCACTCCCATGTCTCCACCGGCCAGATGGAGCTGACTTACCGCCAGTATCTTCTTCTCACCCTCTTCCGCCACACAGGGCCACCAGCCCTTCACTGTTTTCTGTTCAAAAAGAGACACAAACCGCTCTGGGTGGAAGGTGTCTTCCAGCTGGTCTGCAGAGCACTTCTCAGCTGTCTTGGCGGGCTTGGGCATGTGGTTAAGGTCCAGCTGCAGAGAGCCTGTGGCAAAGAAGGGTGCTTTAACCAGGCTTTCTCAGTCACTGCCAGCCTAGGACCACCCTGTGGCTCAAACTCCACTCTCCATCCATCACCTCTCATTCCATCTGTTCAGCTTCCCTTCCATCTGTTCACGCATCCATATGCCCACTAATCTGCCCTTATTGAATTGCCCTTAACAGAGCATCCCAACTGCTCAATTATTCATCTTACTATACTTACTTAGTATACGAGTGTTCCAATTTCTCCACATCCTCTCCAACATTTGTGATTTCCCATTTTTTATTTTTGTTCTTGCTTTGATATAGGTACAAATGTTATCTCATTGTAGTTTGTTCATCTGCCCACCTAGTTATCCACACAGCTATCTTTCCATACTGCTTCATCTGCTCACTATTTTATCCCTCCTCTCCCAGAACAGATCCAGCTTTTGGGTTAAGCCACATGAAAATTCTGATATTCAATTATCTTTGATGTATAAAAACAGTAATTTCATGTGGTTTCACCTAATCCAATTCCAACAACATGATGAAATCAGTGGGATTGGAGCACAGGTTACTGAAGGGATTAAGTGAGAGAGAGAAATCTAAAAAACATTTACTGAGGCCATATTAAAGAAATTTTTGAATACCACACAAAGGAGATTAGACTATTTTTCAGTGTGGAATGCTCAGTTACTGCAAGTATTCGGTGACTGCATCTATTATTGTAGTTTTTTTTTCTTTCCCTTCCTCCATTTATCCTTCCATGCAGCTATCTGCTTTAACTATCTATATCCCTCAATAGCTAACATTTGCTGAGCACTATATCTCCATTAATCAGGTTATTATTCCCTCCAACAATTGTTCAACTCTATATCAACACTAATCTATGTACCCATCTACACATCTCTCCATCCCTCAACTACAGATGAATGTTTATTTCTCATTTTAAATATGGTCTCAATATAATATAGGGCATTAAATCATATATATAGTTTAATATATTAAATATTACATTAAATCTATATATAAATTATATTAATATATATTATATATTAAACTGTATACAGGATATCTACATAAACCATGTAGCTACATAACCCATATATATTATATACAGTATGTATACGCTATACGTATATCTATATATATGTGTGTGTTAGTTGCTCAGTTGTGTCTGATTCTTTGCGACCCCATGGATTGTATCCACCAGGCTGCTCTGTCCATGGAATTCTCCAGGCAAGAATACTGGAGTGGGTTGCCATTCCCTTCTCCAGGGTCTTCCTGATTCAGGTATCAAACCCAGGTCTCCTGCATTGCAGACAGATTCTTTACCATCTGAGCCACCAAGGAAGCCCACATATATCATATATATCTACATATATACTATACATTATGTATACATATATACACATATATAGTATATCTGCTGATGCTGCTAAGTCACTTCAGTCATATCCGACTCTGTGCGACCCCATAGACGGCAGCCCATCAGGTTCCCCCATTCCTGGGATTCTCCAGGCAAGAACACTGGAGTGGGTTGCCATTTCCTTCTCCAATGCATGAAAGTGAAAAGTGAAAGTGAAGTCGCTCAGTCGTGTCCGACTCTTAGTGACCCCACGGACTGCAGCCTACCAGGTTCCTCCGTCCATGGGATTTTCCAGGCAAGAGTACTGGAGTGGGGGGCCATTGCCTTCTCCGAATATAGTATATCTACATAAGGTTTATATATATATATATATGTAACATATATATAGCACAGTGCATATATAATATATCAACATAAAGTAAACTATATATACACACATAGATAGTATATCATAAAGACTATAAGGAAACACAGGCTTATTTCTTGATGGCAAAATTTCTAGATCTTAACTATTACTTTTAAAATAAAAGCAATAACTATTCAAAAGAAACAAACTATGTAATTAGAAAATACATTATGAAGAGGGAAAAGGAAATGGCTTAATAATGCTGTAAGCTGCTAAAAGAGTAGATCTTAAAATTTCTCTTCACAAGAAAAAAAATTAGCTATGCAGTTTATTGTGCTGATCCTTTTACAATAGATCAAATTAAATTAAATCACAAACATCAAATTAAAAGAAATCTGTGGAGTTTAAAAGTAGTTTTAGTGTCTTTATTTTTAAAAACACAAAATGATCCTATTTAATTTTATACTGAACACCATTTTTTCATTCACTAGAATGCAGTTTTTGTTTGTCTTATTAAAATTGGTTTTCTATGTACATCTATGACCTGCCTCTTGAGAAACTTATATGCAGGTCAGGAAGCAACAGTTAGAACTGGACATGGAACAACAGACTGGTTCCAAATAGGAAAAGGAGTGCATCAAGGCTCTATATTGTCACCCTACTTATTTAACTTCTATGCAGAGTACATCATGAGAAACGCTGGGCTGGAAGAAGCACAAGCTGGAATCAAGATTGCCGGGAGAAATATCAATCACCTCAGATATGCAGATGATACCACCCTTATGGCAGAAAGTGAAGAGGAACTAAAGAGCCTCTTGATGAAAGTGAAAGAGGAGAGTGAAAAAGTTGGCTTAAAGCTCAACATTCACAAAACTAAGATCAAGGCATCTGGTCCCATCACTTCATGGCAAATAGATGGGGAAACAGTGGAAACAGTGTCAGACTTTATTTCTGGGGCTCCAAAATCACTTCAGATGGTGATTGCAGCCATGAAATTTCCTTACTCCTTGGAAGGAAAGTTATGACCAACCTAGATAGCATATTAAAAAGCAGAGACATTACTTTGCCAATAAAGGTCCATCTAGTCAAGGCTATGGTTTTTCCTGTGGTCATGTATGGATGTGAGAGTTGGACTGTGAAGAAGGCTGAGTGCCGAAGAATTGATGTTTTTGAACTGTGGCATTGGAGAAGACTCTTGAGAGTCCCTTGGACTGCAAGGAGATCCAACCAGTCCATTCTAAAGGAGATCAGTCCTGGGTGTTCTTTGGAAGGAATGCTAAAGCTGAAACTCCAATACTTTGGCCACCTCATGCGAAGAGTTGACTCATTGGAAAAG
>NW_011495064.1:13655965-13671766 GCF_000754665.1 Bison bison bison
GGGGACGACAGAGGATGAGATGGCTGGATGGCATCACCAACTCAATGGACGTGAGTTTGAGTGAACTCTGGGAGTTGGTGATTGACACGGAGGCCTGGCGTGCTGCAATTCACGAGGTCGCAGAGAGTCGGACACGACTGAGCGACTGAACTGAACTGAACTGAACTGATGGCTGATTCATGTTGATGTATGGCAAAAACCAGCACAATACTGTAAAGTAATTAGCCTCCAATTAAAATAAATTAATTAATTAAAAAATAAAATGAGAAAAAAGAATGGTTTTCTTTTATTTTTTTAAGAATGGTTTTCTAAAGTCTCATCCCGTAAAGGCAAGAATGATAGATGGATACTAAAAAAAATTTTTAGTCTGCAAGCAAAAGAGGGTCTATAAAAAATTAAAAAGCAATTGAAAATGGCAAAATTATTTGTAATGTGTCCTTACTATATAAAAAGCTCTGAAAATCAATAATAAAAGAGGAATATCCCAAAACCATGAAAAAGAAAATAACAACAACACTATAGATAATAAACATGTTTTTAAAGCTCTACCTTACAAGTAAAGAAGAAATGCAAAGAAAGATAAAAATGAGGCGTCATATTGGCAGCTTTTTTTAAAAAAAGATAACACTTTTAGCAAAAGTTTAAGGAAAATAGTGCCCTTGGGCAAATAGAGAACAGATGATAAAATAAAAATGTAAAATCTATCTAGAGGGCAATTGAACAAAACATTTCAAAAACCACTCTAAGACTAAAAATCTGCTCCTTAAAATTTAGGGAATGTAAAGTCGCTCAGTCGTGTCCAACTCTTTGCGACCCCATGGACTGTAGCCTACCAGGCTCCTCTGTCCATGGGATTTTCCAGGCAATAGTACTGGAGTGGATTGCCATTTCCTTCTCCAAGGGATCTTCCCAACCCAGGGATCGAACCCTGGTCTCCCACATCGTAGACAGATGCTTTACCGTCTGAGCCACCAGGGAAATTTAGGGAAGATATGCACAAATGGTCCAAAGATGTAAGCCTAGGCTGTCACTCACACAGGAAAGCCTGGAAATGAGCTGAGAGTGCACCGAAGCGGGATTAGTGAGACAGGAGAGGATCCATCTGTGCAAGGGGTCATCAGGTGGACGTTAAGTACCATTATGCAGATGCAAATGGAGATGGATAACTCCTGACAGTAGGAACATTCTCAATGTATTGTTTCCCACAAAATCCAGATCTAAAATAGTATGTCACATAAACTCATTTTGCTATCTCTATGCCATACATACAGTGTATATATATATGTATGTATAAAAGACACATATAGGGCTTCCCCGGTGGTCCAGTGGTTAAGAAGCCACCTGCCAATGCAGAGGACACAGGTTTGATCCCTGGTCCAGGTAGACCCCACTTGCAGCAGAGCAACTAAGTAAGCTGCGTGGGTCACAACCATTGAAGCCCACGCGTCCTAGAGCCAGGGCTCCACAAAAAGAGAAGCCATTGCAAAGAGAAGTCCATGAGAAGCCACAACAAAGAGTAGCCCCCACTCCTCACAGCTAGAGAAAGCCCATGCAGCAACAAAGACCCAGTGCGGCCAAAAAGTAAAATACATAATAAATAATTTAAAAAAATATTTTGGAAGAATATGCATATAACACGTATTTGCTTATATAAGAAGTAACATACCCCAAAGTATTAGTGGAGGTTATCTCTGGGTAGTGAGATTATTACTTTTCACTCTCATGCATTGGAGAAGGAAATGGCAACCCACTCCAGTGTTCCTGCCTGGAGAATCCCAGGGATGGCGGAGCCTGGTGGGCTGCCGTCTATGGGGTCGCACAGAGTCGGACACGACTAAAGCGACTTAGCAGCAGCAGCAGGAGATTATAATAAAATAGGAAAGGGAGGCATTGCTTATCTCCAGTTTCTAATGTGGCTACAGGAATTATGTAATAAGTAAAAGAACAAAAGTCCAACTTGGTGCTGTGATGCTAACACCCTGAATCTTTTACAGTGATGTCATGGAGCAGTCCTCAGTCCTCCAAGTGCAGGGGACCAGCCTGGGTGTGGGGGGACGTGGGGTGAAGAGCAGTCTGACGGGCTGGAAGCCCTCTTCCCCATTCCTGCTGGGGCTGCTTGTCAGAATGTCCTTTGTGATGGGGCAGGGCAGGGAGGGCCAAGAGCTCGGCTAATCCTGCAATCAAGAGTCACCTAAGGAGGGTTCCAGTGATTCATCCAAGCCTGCCCTGCTCCTAGGTGGCAAAGCGGAACCGGAACCCAGGACTCCTTACCTCCTGGAAGGCCTTTTTCACACGCTATTTTACTGAGGTGAAATTCGCATAGTAAAATGCACCGTTGTAACCATTTTAAAGTGTACAACTCAGTGGCTTCTAGTATATTCCCAGAGTTGCGCGACCACGATCTAATTTCAGAATATTTTCATCATCCCTAAGAGACACATCGTGCCCACCTCTGTTCCCAGTCCCCGGTGACCACTTTCTGCCCCTGTGGATTATGTATTGTGGACATTTCCTATGAAGGAGCCATACAATATTTGTCCTTTTGCGTCTGACTTCTTTACTTGGTATGTTTTCAAGGTTCATGCATGGTGCACCATGAGTCAGGATTTCACTTCTCTCGTGGCTGAATAACACCCCATTGTATGGATGCAGCGCAACTTTCCAGGGGCCAGACAGCTAGTGACAGCCAGCCCCTGCCTGCACGTCTTCACCCGGTGCTCCCCTCTCTTCCTTCCTCGGGTCCCACCTCCCACCACGGCCCACCGTTCAAGGCCACCTCTGCCGGCAGGCCACCCTGATCCCTGCGGCGCTGCTCTGTGTCACCAGCCTCACTCAGCACCAGGGACCAGAGACTGTGAGCTCCCTGATCCTCCTGCCAGCCCTGCCAAAAGGCCCGAGAGACACACACGTGCTCAGCAGGGACTCTGGGACACGCTGACAGGCAGAATAGTAGACTGGAAATGGTGCTCACCCAGAAAGTCATCGAAGGAGAACTTGTCGTTGTCCCAGATCTGGAATACCACTCGTGCAGGGATCTTGCTCTCCGTCTTGTCCAGCCTCCAGAATGCATCCTGGCCCAGAGGAGAAGCAGAGAAGGAAGCAGGGGAACAGGATTAGAGAAGGGCAGAGGTCCCTTCCTGCCTGGAGGACTGCCTGGAGGAGGCAGTATAGGGAGACATCCCTGAGGGACTTGCCAGAGCCAGGTCCTGGCAAGAAGACTGCTGAGACCCCAGAGGGCAGTGTTCACTTGATATAAGGTAGTTCCTTTAATGCTCACAATTCCATGAGTCAAGGTTTTCATTCCTGTCTTACAGATGATGAAACAAAGGCTTGGAGAAGTAAATAATTTGCCTAGGCTCTGACAGCTAATAAAAACATTAATATTGCATTTCTTATACACCAGCCCCTTTCCACTATAAAATCATTTATCCTTCCAATGACCTATGAGAGAGATACTATCCTTACAGCTGAGGAAATCACAGCAAGTAATTTATCCAAGTCACCCAGTTAGGGAGTGGTAAGCTGGATTCCAACCCAGGCAGTCAGGTTCTGGGGTTCCACTCTCACCTCTTACTCGTGTTCTACCAGTGTGATCTTGGGAACAGGGTGGACTGGCTGGGAACCTGGAGGGCTCCCCCCAACACACTGTTGCAAAGGAACTGGCACTGAGGAGCCCACCTTCATCTCCAAGATCTTACCCCAGGGCAGATCAAAAGCCCCCAGTGCTAGGAAGGTCACCAGCCCATTACTCCCCCGCCTCCCCCTCCCTCAGGCCAATCAGCCTGGACTAGCATTGTCTGGGCCTTCTCTCCACAGAGGCCTCGGGGAGCAGCTGAGTGTGGGCCCTGGGCCCCCTGAGGCCTGGATCCATCTCTGGGCCCAGTCACACTCAACCCAAAGGACTGTCCCTGGGGCCTTCCTGCTCACACCTGTTCTCTGTCCTCTGTAGCTTTACCCGAGAGAGTAGCAAGGAGAGGAAACAATCTGACCACATCCCGCTGATGGGTGCCAGGTCACAGCAGGGGTTGGGACCCAATCTCAAGGGCACAGACTCCACAGGAGTCAGGGAGCGCTGCTGACCACCCAGGGTTTGTCTGGGTCCGGGTGCCCTATACATACAGCCTTGGTGGCCACTCCAGATCACACGGACCCCACAGAGCTCCCGCACCAGTGCCCCCTGAGGAACCATCACCTCGTGAAGCAGCTGGGTGCAGCCTGGACTGCTGGCGGGCTGGGGAAGGGGCTCAAGTCCCCACCTGGCCCCTCGCCCCAGCCCCCGTCTGGTGCCTCCCCCGCTCTGGGCCCCAGCCCTCCTGCAGGTGCCTCCCTCCTCTGGCGGGGCTTTTACGGCCAGCTCCACAGGCCCGCCTGCACAGGCCGCCAGCCTCCCCCATGCCTCTGGCCGGCCCGGTTTATGGGCTCAGTAATGAGCCAGAGGTTCAAACGGCCCCTGGTGGGAGCAGCTGGGCTGGGGCTCCAGCCTGGGGAATGGCCCCCCCAGGTCCCGGGCACTCATTATGCTCCCAGTCTGGGCCCTTTTACTAGCTGTTTATTTGCAGGGTGGGTGCCTGACGCGCAGGCAGGCCCCGGTGGATGTGCTGGGCTCCAGGTGGGGAGCCGGCTGGGGCAACCAGCGGTGGTTCAAAGCCGCCGGATGAAAGGAGACCTTGTACTTTATGACAGTCTCGTCTGGTTAATGGGGTCCCTGGAGGGCCTGCCTGCCAGAGGCCCTGAACCCCTCAGCAGAGGGCTGGCTCTGCAGCAGGACCAGGACACCCAGAGGCTGTGCAGTGCCCCTGCAGTAACCCCCCAGCAGACTCAGTCCCCTAGCCCAGACCAGCTAATTGGGGCCCCACTGCGGGCATGTCTCCCCTGCCTCCCAGGGTCTTTTCTCCCAGAGGGACCCGCTGGCCCTCTCGGGTCAAGCCAGCTCCTCCCTCCCTTTCCTGGTTGACTGCAGAACCCCTTGCCTGTTTCCAATCTCCTCTTCTGACCTCTGCCACCCCTCACTCCAGCTGCCCTCTCCAGAGCCTGGCACCATGCAGGTGGGAGTCCCTCAGCCTTCCCCACCCGCCGTGGGCCTCCCCAGACCTCTCTCCCTCCTCACCACTTAGCAGCCCTCCTGGCCTTCTCATTCTCTCAATACCAACCCGGCCTGCAGGGCATCGGGCCAACCAGTCCCTTCCCTCAGCCCTTCTCTTCCTCTGGAGCTCCACTGTGACTCAGACTCCCTCCTTCCCTGCTTGCGACTAAAGGGCAGAAATGAAAGCCCATTGTTGCCAGAATGGGGCCACCTCAAACTCTTTATCAGCAACCCCCACTGGGCTCTCAGAACTGCTGGGTAGCACCTAGTAGATCTCTCTCTTCCCTTTCTCTCCCTCTCTCAGTGTAATAGCCGCTTCCAGCCTTTTTCATTTGTCTCAGTCACCTGCCACAACACCAGGAGATTCTCTCTTTTTCTACTTTGCAGAAAAAGCAGAAGCCTCTGCTTCCTACAACTCCTTGCCCCCATCTCCACCCGTCACAACAGAGAGGTGGTCCGGCCTTCCCTGTGAGCAGGCCGATCGGCATCTCACAACCTCGGTTCCCCAGCCATAGCTTGCCCTATAGAGGGCCCATTCCCCACCCTCTCTGTCCACAGCAAGGACAGGCGCTGTTTGCTGGACTTGGAGCTCGCCCCCAACAGATGCAGCATTTGCTCTGTCGGGAAAACACACTGAGCAAAGGCAAACAGGATGAAACCTACAAACAGGCTTGGCTTTCCTTGACCGTACAGCCTCCAGGGCTTGCCATTCTCTGCTTTCTAGTAGGCACTCGGCAGCAATCCCCAGGTGAAAGAATTCATTTAGCCTTATTTAGCCCTTATTTCTTTTGCTTGATGGTTTCAGAATGTTCACCAGAACATTCCGGTTTCTCTGAAGTGCAGTGCTGTGTGTTGGGTTGGGAAGGGGTCATGGCAGCCGAGGTAGGCTACATATTTCCCTTCCTTAAGCCACACAGCCACTCAGGACAGAAAGAGGAGTCACAGGAGTTTGCCTCTGTGACAAGAAGAAGCCGGGCACCACCTCTGGAAGGAAGTGGGACCCTCAGAATCTCAAGTCCAGACGGGCATTCACCCGGTCAATCAAGCAGGAGAGCACCTCCAGGCGAAACAGATTTAGGAGGGAGGCGTGGTTAGAGGCTCCAGCAGAGATGCCCACCGCCTCCGGGCAGGCACTGCCTGTGGCATCCTCCTCACCATGCTCTGGGGGCTGTTCCCTCAGGCCTGGCTCAGGGCCACCACTTGCCTCAGGACCCACCTGTTTCAGGAACAAAGAGTTTACGGCCCAGACGAGGCCTAAACCAAGAGATGTGGACCTACAAAGAGCTGAGAGCTCTGGAGCAGCCCCTTGACCCCAGCTGATGCACCGGGCGGACCTCCCCAGGCCTGAAAGAGACCAGCCTGGACGGCGGCCCAGGCCTCAGGCACAGAAATGGGAGAAAGGAGGGAGCAGTGGAAACTTGGCTAAGCAGCATCTGACCCCATCAACAAGCTGACCTCAGGCCAGCCCAGCCCTCTGGGGCCACCCTGCCTTAGGGGGTACCCCCCCCACCCTCTGATGACCTTGCTGAGTTTCCCTACAATGTCCTCCCCACTCTGACACCAAGGCCCTCCCTGCTAGTTGAATTGTTAGGATTTGAACTTAGTTACACATAACAGTGGGGGCCTTGAGAGCTGGAGTGGCAGCAATGCTGAAGATGGCAAAGGTGGCAGAAGAGGAAGGAGGAGCGGGCACGAAGGACATGGTGGTGGTGATGGGGCAGTCGTGGTCGTCACGCCATGGTGGCAGATGTGGTTCCAGCAGTGGTGGGACAGGCTGAGAATATGACAGTGACACGCTACAACGGGCGGTGCGAGCAGGCTGACAGCTGCAGCCCTGGGACCAGCACCACTGGGGACAGGAAGGACACTCACCTTCTTGGAGACGGTGCAGACCTGCTCAGCTGGCAGGTAGTCAAAAGGGAAGACGAACCTCCAGTTAAAGTTGCCTTCACCTCCCAGGGACCGATAATGTACATCTGTCTTTTGCTTGTGTTCTTCAAAGCCAACCATCCAACTAGAAATAACACATTTGAGAGAACGTAGCTAACTGAGGTTTCTACCACAATATGCATCCTCAGCTTAAGGAATTAAGAAGGTCATTGAACTTGGTAAATGATAGAGGAAAAATAAACCCCAAGAAATCTCCACAGTATACCAAATGTGCCATAAATTTCACAATATTCTAATTTCTCTCTTGAGCAGCATCCTCAAACCTTATAAGGTCATCCCAAATATTAGCATGGAAGAAGACATCTGGTGGGGGTCAACTCCCCATAGGCAGAGACACTCCCATAAGACCGGCCTTGCTTTCTTGTTCTCCCCCTTCCCTACACCAGAGCACCCCCTTTCCCGACTGATCAGCACCCTCGTGGGGGCAGAGGAAACACCCTGGAGCTGGGACGGGTAGAAAGAAGGGTGACCTCCCACCCTTTCACATAAATGTCGCTCATCTTCTCCCCCGTGATGCTGAGGTCATCCAGGATCACATCCTTGGTGTTCCAGATAATACAACGAAGGAAAAACCTGTAGAGAAAATGACTCAAATCCACACGGATTCCCACCAAGGGTGGGCAGTCCTTGACCAAGAAGCCAAGAAGTCCGCTCACCCAAGCCTGCTGCTTGCCTGGCTGGACACTTGGTCAAAGTCACACAGGAGTGGCGCCTGAATGGCAAAAAGCCCGGCCCAAGAACCACCTCCTGGTCCCACCCACAGCAACCACCCCCCACCCTGCTCAGCCCCGAGCCCAGGCCGCATCAGTCACCTTCTGGCTCTCCGTGGGGTGATGTTGAAGGGAGGTCCCGGCCGCCCCAGGGCCTTCGGAAACAGGTCGACCCACATCTGCAGCTTCCCCTGGGGAGGGAGACACGACCCTGCTCTCTCACCAGCCTTTTCACTCAACCAACATCTCCCAACCACCTGCTCTGCACTGGATACTTGGAGCACAGGACAGAGGAGACTCAGGCCTGCATGGCGAGGCTCAGCATCCAGCAGGGGAGGTGCCTTCAGCGGGACTACAGGGCCAACAACAGGGTTGAGCCCACCCCCCAGTGGCAGGGACTTGGGGAATGCCTGGGGGTCAGGGGTCGGGGTCAGGGAAGCTCCCCGGGGATGGTGATGTTTGCTGGGTCTCACGCTGCCAGGTGGGAAGGAGTAGGGGGCACTCCAACCTTGGGATGGTGGGCACAGTTGTAGAGGGTCAGAGAGTGTGGTTTGGTCATAGGGGCTCAGAGGGTTTCCAGACAGGAAACCATTCTACCTGCCACCCTTCAGCTCGTGCCCTCTTTGCAAGCAGCTGTTACCTCTGGCCCCATCTTACAGGAGGAGGAGAAGGGACTGACCTAACTTCTGTTCACGTGAGCATGAAAGAGCTGACATTTCAATACCTGAAGTGCCACTCTGGGGAGCTGGTAGCCATGCCACCAAGGGAAGGAGGACTCAGCTCCAAAGAACAGAGAGGATGTTCTCTGCTGTGCACAAAGGCGCCTGCATGGCTGCATCACCCCATCTCTGCCTGTAAGCCCTTCCCTCCTCTTCTTCCTCCAAGCCCCAGACCTGAGCTCACTCCCTCCAGGAAGCCTTCCTGTGTCAGCCCAGGTCTTCTGTCCCTCTGCTCACCCTCCCTCTTCCTGGGAGGACTCCCCTGACCTTCCTGGTGGCTGCTCTGCCTCTCTGTCATAGGGTCGACCTATCTGAACTCCCTACAAGCCCAGCACAGGGCCGGCCTTCTGGGGTGTCACTGACTGATGGTAGGGGAGGACACCCTGAGGCCAGGCTGAAACACTGAGGCTTCAGAATGACTCATGGGTGGTCAGAGGTTCGGCCTACATGCGGGTGGAGGAGGCAGCTCATTCCCCAGGCCCCAAGGTCCACAGGTAGCCCAGAAAGGCTAGGCTCAAGGGGGCTCTCTCATAAGCCAACAGTGGTCAGTGGTAACTACTCAGATCAGAAAAACATGGCAAGGAGGGGTTAGCCAAATCCTGAGGTCTCCACTGTGCTTCTGAGGTATCCATGCTGTCCTTGGGGCGGGGTAGCTGAGGGTCAGGGGCTCTGGGGCTGTGGGTGGAGGTCCTACCTGCTCGATGTCCGGCTGCAAGGGGCTGTAGAGAGGCCGGGACTCCACGTGCTCAGGGATCAGCCCTTGCTGCTGGAGGACGTGCAAGGCCAGACGCTCCTCCACTGGGCCCAGGTGTGGGTTCGGGACCCTGCCAGCCTCTAACCCCAGGAAGAAGATGAAAAATACTGCCAGGACTGAATGAGCAGGAGATGGCAGGGGTGCCTGGGGGCCTTGGGAAGCCACTAACCCCACAGCCTCACCCTAAACCCAAACACACACTTCTGGCCCTCATGTCTCACTCTCTGTAGCGGGAATCTCCCTGTCCACAGGCTCTGGGCTTAAAATTCAGATTCCCCATTGCCATCACCTCTTCCAAGCACCTTCTGTAAGCTCTTCTTCTTATAAATTCTCCCCACCCTCCAAAGCCCACCACTTCCAGGAAGCCCTTCCAGACTGCTCTCAGCTCTGAGGCTCTACAAGTTCTTCTGCCAGATAAAGCATCTAAGCGCTCTCAGTACTATTCTCTGGTTCATGCAATGTCTTTGATTAGTAGCAGTAGCTAAAACATTAGCAATAACAGAGAACACATTTAAATCAAGAGCCAGGTACTGTTCTTCATAGATATTAAAGGTTTGATCCTTAAAGTAACCCTAACAGGTAAGTGCTATTATTAGCCCCATTTCACAGGTGATAGACATGAAGCAGCAGGCAGTCACACCTGGGCACGGGGTGGCTGAGATCACACCCTCATTAGGAAAGGTGTGTAACTGGGCGTGAATACCCGCCCTCCCCTGCATGCTTCCACGTGTAGCTCTACCTGTCAGGGGGTGGGTCACGAACTGGTACTGTGAATGGGGTGTTTCTAACCCTGAGAAGGCTGGCTGATTAGCCAGCAACGTGAACTTGGAGCTCCCATGACAGAGACCTGACTGGGAGTAGGAGGGTCCACATGTGTCTATACACATGTACACACACAAGTATGTGCACTCAGGTGTGCACATGTTCACCAGCACAGATTCTAACACCGCGTACACACGCGTGTGCATTCATCCGTCAAGCCCGCCCTACCCACTTTAATAGGTGCCACTAAGGAAGCAGCCTAGCATTGCAGGAGGACCACTGGGCCGGGAACTTGGTTCTGCCTCTAAAGGGCTGGGTGACTTTGGGCAGGTTGTCAACCCCTCTTGGTCTGAACAGCCTCATCTGCAAAAACAGGCAGAATTCTGGCTTTCTGGCTTTCTTTTCCTATGAATTTATGACCATGAGCCCTGGTCCCTGTGCTTAAGCTGCTCACAGACTAGCAGAAGGAAATGAGACCACCCCTAAAACAGATGCGAGTTCTACAGGAAAAGAGAACGGGGGTGGGGTCAGGGCCTAATGGAAAGGAGCCTGACTCAGCCATGACCTTGGAGAACCAGAGAAACAGAAGAGGGGTGGGCTGGGGATGGGGGAGCCAAAGCCTCCTTCCCCTTTTACAACCTCACCACCAGCTCTGACATCAAACATCGCTGAAACCAGCAGGAGGCGAGGGGCCAGCTGGGCCTGTAAACACCTCCGGGGAGTCTGAGCTGCTCCGGGTGGGCCGTGCAGGCCTGTGAGCATCTCAGACACACAGGGAGCACACGGCGGCACCCTAGGCATGAGCATTAGACAGACCCAAAGCGTCAGGCAAGACGAAGGCTACAGGGCTTCCTGCCACCCTCTGGATGCACCAGGTGCAGGAGATGTGGCTAGGGGCTCAGAAGGCACTGCCAAGGTCAAAGTGGCACGCTAGTGTGATTCAAGCAGAAAACCTTCTCAGTGGTGGGCCGTACCCAATCTCTGACCAGTCTGACCACCCAAAGCCAGAAGCAGCCCAATCCCAACCATGACCCTGACCCTGGCTTCAGGCTCCCCGCTCATCTTCCCCTCAGACAGGCCCCAACCTGGCCGTAGGCTGAACTCTGATGCACCCCCAACCCTGGCCCCAGCTTTGACCTCTAATCTTCACAATGGTGTTCCGGGTAAGTACTGGTCCCAGGAACACCAAGGGCAAGTTGAGTCCGTCTGTGCTGCCCTGGAGAGACCCCAGACCACACTGTGCAGGGGGGCGGGTGGTCTTGTCCGGTGGGTATGTCCAAGCCCCTTTACGACAGGAGAGGACCCATAAGACAGAGGGCGTTGGAGGGAGAGCCCACCTATTTCTTCGACGGTGTATTCTTTATCCTGAAACACCACGCGGTCCGTCCGGTACACGGGGGCCTTGACTCGGTGCTGCTGGCAGAACAGGTGGAGGAGCTGGGAGGGGCGGAGCTGATCCCTCCACTGGTTGGGTCCAGAGCTGAGGCCCAAGCAAAACACAGACATGAGACGCTCCAGGACACTGACGGGGCAGAGGGGCGTGCAGTGGCCTATGTGCCCACAAACATGGCATCAGCCGCCCTTCTCTGTGACCATGGGCACCCTATGTGATTGTTCATCATGACTGGGGAGCCCATTTCACACACAGAAAGACTGAGGCCCAGAGACCAAAAGACTCCTTTACACTTGCATGGGATTGGAACTGAAAGGTTTCCAATTTTCAGATTTAGAGAATCAGACCCAGACAAGACCCAAGTTGGCAGGAAGTGAGTGAGGACTGTACAGCCCAGCCAGACTCTGTGACCCATCCCACTGTCTGCTTCCCTTCTCCATCCCCTCTCCAGGCACCTCGATGGTGCCTTCAGGAGAATTGTAACGACATGATGAAAAGTTGGGTTCTTAGAGTCAGATAAGCAGCTTCAAATCCTAACCCCACCACTTAAAAACCTGGGCCTCAGTGTCCATATCTACGGAGTGGGGATGAGACCTGGGCTGACTGACTGAGAAAGCGTCTGTGCCAGGCTAGGATCAGGCCGGCACACAGTCAGTGCTCAGCCCACAGTCAGAGAAGTAACCAGCACCGTGCACTTACACGCAGTAGGTCTGGGGGAGTCCACAGCGGGCCCCGAACTTAGACAGCAGCCTGTTCTCCAGGTCAATGACCGTCTCCCCAATCTTTTCATCCTTGGAGAGGAGGTCATAGTCATAGAGGGTGACCTTCAGGTCCTTCTCCAGAGGCAGAGTGCAGGTCAGCTCGAACATCCTGCGAGGAAGGAGGGGGTTGTCCTGACAATACCAGCTCCCAGAGGTCACTGGACACAGCAGGACCTCGAGGGCGTGGCCAGGCTGGCGCACAGGCTGGAAAGGCGTCCTCCTCTTGCAGGACTGGCGTCCTCCTCTTGCAGGACTGGCCTGCAGTCCACCCTCCTGAGACCTTCAACCGCTCTTGCAGCACACCACCCACAGCACTCCCGACGTGGGGCTTGTCTCAGTGTGTGTGTGTGTGTGTGTGTGCACGTGGTTTTCTCAAATAATCAGTAGATGCCTGCCTGATGGACCACAGAATGGACGAATGAACTGGGTTCATTCACAAGGTTAAAAATGAAGTTTCCAGGGACTTTCCTGGTGGTTCAGTGGTTAAGAATCCACCTTGCAATGCAAAGGACTCAACTTCCATCCCTGGTTAGGGAACTAAGATCCCACATGTGGTGGAGCAACTAAGCCCGTGTGCTGCAACTCCTAAAGCCCACACACCATAACTAGAGAGTATGCATGCCTCAGGGAAAGATCCTGCACGATGCAAGGAAGATGATGATGCACCCACATAAATAAATAAAATTTTAATGAAGTTTCCACCAGGACACCTAGAGACAAGATGTGAAACTCCAGAGCGAGGTGCCAGAGTTCTAGAATTTACCAAGGGCGTGGCCCAGAATCCACTTTCGGGACCGTTGGGCCTTCTCCACTGCTTCTGGAGTGGGATGGAAAGAGGACTTGTGCAGAGATTTCTTTGGAGAGAGCCCCTGCTGTGCTCTGAGAGCCCCACCTCCCACGGAGGTCAAGTGTGGAAGTGCTATCTCTTCTCCTCTGAAATGAGTTCCCTTCAGGAGGGAGACACAGCCTGGCACCCTAGTTGTGCTTGACAAAGTGCAAGCAGCTAGTGGCAGAGAGGAGGTGCCGTGTGTTTGGGAGGAGCTGTGTGCCTGTCCTGACTGGGCACAGAGCTGCAGTGTAGGGGGCTGCCTGAAGCCCACCCCATGGGATGTGGGGCTCTGATGGCGAGAGGCTGTGGAGAGAAGCATCTGAGAATGGGTGGGTTGATGAGAGGGAGATGCCAGCTAAAGGGACACAGCACCTGACATATCCCAGGAGCTATGTTAAGAGGGCTTGGTGGGGGGAGGAGGGCTCTGGAAAGCATCCACAGGAAAGCAAACGTCTGCCACCCAAAGGGTGTCAGATGAGCAAAGTTTGCACTTGAGATGGGCCCCTCCTCTCCCACATGCTCCCTGCAAGAACAGCGGGGGCAGCTAGAGGGGGAGGCAACTGGGCAAAGCCCCTCCTCCCCTCTGCACACCCCTGCCCAAGATGTACATGCTGTGCCCAAGGTGGACCCTCCGCCGTCTCACGCGCTCCTGACAACACACTGATGCATATTCTGGTTACCAACTTGAGACAGCGGGTTTCTAGCAAAGTGGACTGTCTGAACCCGAGCCGGAAAGTGGCCTGCCTGCCATGGCTTCCACTCAGGGAGTGAGGAAGATCACCCTACAGAACAGATGTTCATAGGAAACTGGTAGACAAAATCAGAGTTGTCTTTGATTATGTCCCATGCCTAGGGCTGGTCAACACGTGGGTGATAGAAACAAAGAGCTTCTGCTGTGGACTTGGGGAGGCTTGAACCACAGACAGAGCAGGTGATCGTGATCTGGGGGCAGATGGCAAACGGCGAGGAAGAGGCGTGTTCTACACTCATGCTCCCACCTTGCCCTGGGCCCTGTGTGGTCCCCTCAGCCTGGGGCCCCATGCCAGCCACACGCACCAAACAGGGTTCCTCTCTCACACCTGCCATCCTCCCCACAGCCCTGCCCTCCAGTTCCAGCTAGGCGGTGACTCATCATTGGCCCGGGCTGGTTCCCCTCCAAGAAAGGCATGACACTGGTTCATGAATCCAGTGTGCTGCTTGACAATATCAGTACATGCCTTCTCCAACAGGTGCTAGAGAAATAGCCGCCAACCTCTCTCAAGATTCTCTTTTCTATACATGGGACTTCCTAGGCAAGAATACTGGAGTAGGTTGCCATTTCCTTCTCCAGGGGATCTTCCCAACCTAGGGATCAAACCCATCTCCTGCATTGGCAGGTGGGTTCTTTACTACCAACCCACCAGGGAAGCCCATTGACTTAAATAAGCTCACATCCAAACAGCAAGCAGGTCAGAACGCCTGGGAGCTAGTCCCTGCAATGAGCACTGCTTCTTCCTTCCTTATTCTTAGACTTTAGGAAGTATTTCACTCCCTTAAGTCCACGTCATTCTACTATCTTCCACAAACGAACCAGGAACAATAAAAGAAAATAATTACTAAATGCAATAGGAATCCTGATCTAGATCCTAAAACAGTAGGATGTTTGGACATTTATGGGGAAATTAGCAAAATCCTAATAAAGGCTAGAGTTTAGTTAATAGTAATGCAGTAATATCAATTTCTTAATTTTGATACATGTTAGGTAAGATATTAATGGTGAGGGAAATTGAGTGATGGGTATACAAAAACTGTACTATCTTTGCAATTTTCCTGTAAATCTAAAATTATTCCAAAGTAAAAGTTGATCTAAAAAAAAAGAGACTAAGGAGTAAATGCATGCTCTGGCTTTCCATTTAGATTTCTGATCTTTGAGGTAACTGTTTAACTAGGAGCTTCTGCAAGGACTTAAGGAAGAGCTAGCTGAGGTTACACCCCCACAGACATGCAAGATTTAGGGAACAAAGCTTTGCTCCAGGAGACAGGGACTTCCCAGCAGCAGCCACATCTCTCCTGCTGGGCTGTGGGTTATTCCAGACTGGCACCTCCACCCCAAGCCCCAAGCCACTCCAACTTACTTTCCAAATACAGGCTCCAGAGTACAAGGGATGTAGTTGTCCTGGTCACTCACCGATTTCTTCCCTATGGAGATCTTGATGTAAGGATCACACTGCAGGAAGAGAAGGAAACGCTTCAGTGAAATCACCTTCCCAACACGTCTCTGAGGCTCCTTCACTGCTCTGCTCTCAAAGGGGTCAGGGGCCCACCACATCTGGGGGTTAAACAAGAGAGTTGGAATCCTCTGGGCATGCCTCCTGAAACCCTTAGGAATCTGAGTCCTCTGACGCCAAACTTTCAAATGAATGCCACTCTACTCTGAAAGCCAAGAAGAATAACAGAGCTCTTTAGTTTTTCTTGAAGGGGATGACCAGAGTCTTCTCACTACTTTCAACAGAGAGAATTCCCTAAACAGCCTTCCTGGACAGCTTTGCCTGTCCCTCAAGTTTCATACTCGGGATAGCTATGAAATCCCTCCCTCACTCCCAGCTCTGCTGTGCTCTGATTTACCTTTTCGTTCTCTGCCCAGCCTCCATGCTCCCAACCGGTGAGCTGCCAACCACACCCAGCCCCAGAAAGTGAAACAAAGTCCATGCCCTTAGCCTAAGCATTTTCCCCTCGTTTTTTAAATTACAGTAAAAGTTATATCAATAATATGTGTCAATCTTAACATATAGTTAGATGAGTTTTGACTAATGTACATGTAGTACTCTTTACCATCTGAGCCACCAGAGAAGCCCCCACTC
>NW_011495064.1:13671866-13672956 GCF_000754665.1 Bison bison bison
CACATAATATATATACATATACATTGTAACATATACATATATATCATGTATATGCATAGTATATACACATATGCATTATGAAATAATATTTCATACTTGATATATATATATAGTATATTTAGAGCATATATGTGTGTGTGTGTGTGTGTGTGTATGTATGTATCTGTGTAACCAACAAACCAACACATGATTCAAAATACAGAACATTTCAGTCACCCCAGAAAGTTTCCTCATTCCTCCACCCAATCACTCTTTAGCCCATAAGCAACCACCATTCTAGTTTCTATTGTTGTTGCTATTGTTCAGTCACCCAGTCGTTTCCAACTCCTGTGACCCCATAGACTGCAGCATGCCAGGCCTCCCTGTCCCTCCCTGTCTCCCAGAGTTTGCCCGAGTTCATGTTCATTGCATCCGAGATGCCGTCCAGCCATCTCATTCTCTGATGCCCTCTTCTGCTTCTGCCCTCAATCTTTCCCAGTATCAGGGACTTTTCCAATGAGTCGTCTGTTTGCATCAGATGACCAAAATACTGAAGCTGAAGCTTCAGCATCAGTCCTTCCATTGAATATTCAGGGTTTATCTCCCTTAAGATTGACTGGCTAGACCTCCTTGCTGTCCAAGGGACTCTCAAGAGTCTTCTCCAGCACCACACAGTTCAAAGGCATCAATTCTTTGGCATTCTGCCTTCTTTACTGTCCAGCTCTCACCATCCATACATGACCACTGAGAAAACCATAGCCTTGACTATACAGACCATTGTCAGCAGAGTAATGTCTGTTTTTCAACACACTGTCTGGGTTTGTCATTGCTTTCCTGCCAAGAAGCAACTGCCTTCTGATTTCATGGCTGCAGTCACTGTCCGTGGTGATTTTGGAGCCCAGTAAAAGGAAATCTGTCACTACTTCCACCTTTTCTGCAGTACTGGGGCCAGATGCCATGGTCTTAGTTTTTTTAACATTGTCTTAAGCCAGCTCTTTCACTCTCCTCTTTCACCCTCATCAAGAGGTTCTTTAATTCCTCTTCGTTTTCTGTGATTAGAGTGGTGTCATCTGCATATCTGAGGTTGTTAATGCTTCTCCCATCTATCTGG
>NW_011495064.1:13673120-13708233 GCF_000754665.1 Bison bison bison
TATAATATTTATATAAATATAAATAATATACCTGCAAAAAACAAGAAGCAACTGCCACTTGCCAGGCCAGCAGCCCCATCATGCACACCACCCCAACATGTGCTTCTAGCCTCTGCTCCACCAGTGGAAATGGGGTACCCAAGTCCTCCACATTCCCAGTCCACTGCCCCCCTTAGGAAAGGGTGGGTGGGGGCCAGGCTCATACCCCCAGAAACACACCAGTTTGCGTGACATATGTGATGGGGCCAGGCTGGGGTCCTGTCTGTGACCTCTGCTTCAGCCAATAGAAAGTGAGAGAAATGGCCAGATGTTTTCAGCCCAACCTAGCCTCCTACGAGCAGCAGCATTCCCTCAACTAGCCTCAGAAGCAGCCAGGGCCAGAGTGCTTGGGTCAATCTCGGCACCAGGAAGGGCTGAGGTGTAGGAACTTGACCACAACCACATCTTGGAGGCCGTGGATGGTGCCTGGGTTGGGACCGCTCCATCCCGCCCTGTGATCTCCCAGCAGGGCAACGGAGCTTTTCTCGCCTTGAAGAGCAGGGCTGCAGGGATGGGACACGAGGGCCCTCCCACAACCTAGGACACAGGCTAGGCCTGCACCTGTCTAAGGGGACAAGAGAAGACCCTAGCTCGCATGTCTGAACCCCACGGCCCCTCACTCTGCCCCAGCTCTTCCTCTTTCTCTCTCTTCCCAGCCACACTCTGCCCCTGCCCCCGTTTCCCCGCAGCTCCAGACTCAGGCTCTCCCTCAGTTCCACTCCTTCACTCAACAGTCAGGATTAGAGGAAGTCAGAGCAGTGCTCGACTCAGGCATAAAATTCAAGGGAAGGACAAAAACCTTTAGTAATCAAGATAAACATTTTAATGTGATATTTTAAAAATTAAAATCAATACCAACAGTCCATGATGAATAAAACATCAAAATTTTGTATAAAGACAGGACCAAGATTATTTGTTTTTCCTTCTACCCCAGGCTCCACCATGGCCAGGCTGGCATAGCTGCCCATCGTGTTCCGTCCCTCCTTCTTGCCTTCCCATCCCACCCTTGAAAGTCCCACCAACACCATTAATGTCCCTTGTTCTTATGCCTTATCCTTGTGCTAAACCTATGCTAAGCAGTTTGCTCCCAAACTTTTCCCAATGTTTTTAATTCCTAAAATATGGTTTTCTTCTCCCTCCCCACCTATTAAAACTTAATTCTCAATCCTTAAGAATTCTATTCCTTCCAGAAAGTCTTCCTTATTATCCTGAAGTTGTGTACTGCCTTTGGGCTTTTCTGACCTCCTGGAGCACTTGGCCTTGATAGAACTCCAACACCATAACATCTCAATTTTGTCCATGTTTGTCTGGTTTCCCACTTACTGTGAACTCCCTGGGGCAAAGATTATATCCAGATTCTGCAGCCTCTTGATACCCCAGCCTGCTATTTATTCTAGGGGAGGTGAGAGCTCAGGGATGTTACCTTCCCATTGGGATCCTTGGGCTGCAGGCCAAACGCCCGGATAATGTAGACGCGGACCAGGCATTCCTGGGGCCCCTGGGAAGCCAGCTGGTGGAACTGCCTCGGGGGCAAGGGGATGGCTGGGTCTTCTGGGAGAGGATAAATTTTGAAGAGTCCCTGAAAAGAAGGAGGGGTCAGCTTTCACTTTCATCATCATTGTCACCAAGACACTCACCACTACATCCATTACTCTCAAATCTGTCAGAGTCATCACCACTGTGATTATGAAGCCCAATGCAATCCCATCACCCCCATCAGATTCTGCATCAGCAGCATCAACGTCACCACCACCACCTCCATCACCCGCATAGCCACCAATCTCAGCACTGGGGTCACTGCTGATATTACTACAGTACTTCTGCCCCTCCTTCACTCATTGCTGCTACTCCACAGTTGGGACCCCTGGGCTAGAGACATGTCCTCAAGGACTTACCTTAAACTCCCCAATGACTGATGGGTCTTCAGTCTCCTCCTGTGTCTTGCCCCGGTAGAGCTTGAATGTATTACAAAAGTCAGACAGGCCCTCAAAGGCCTTCACGTTCTCCAGGGGTGTGTCATAGACCTGCCACATGTGGGGACGAGAGAGGGGGACAAGGGAAAGAGAGAAGTAGAGGGACAGCAGGGAAAAAGGAAGCATGACAGAGTTTGAGTAACAGAAGGGATAGAAAGAAAAATGGTGGGGGGGACCAGAAGCAGTTTAGAGAAAAAAAGCCAAGAGGAGGGCAGGTTGGTGGGGTGGGTGGAGGGAAGAGAGGGGACCAGCAAGAGAGGCAGAGAAGGAGAGGAAAAGGATGCAAGTCATGGAGATGAGATGAGCAAGAGAAAGGGGGGAAAAAAACAGGAGAAGGAAATAAAAGGGGAAGACATTTGTTCAGCACCATTGAAAAACAGGGTTTTCTGATTAATCCAATATTCTAAACACCCAAGAGTCATCATGTACATGAGTGGTGCATTTCTTGAGAATAAGATCACAGTCAAACACATAAATGAAAAGTTAACTGACTTTTTATTTGAACATCAAAGACAGAACTCTAGAAAATTCACAAGTCAGCAAAATGCTGAGTGCCCAGGATGTCCAAATGGCAGTGAATCAAATTTCTCTCCTCTCAACAGCCAATGATTTTTACTTGTTAGAGTAGTGCTTAGATTTAAATGAAGCAGTGGTTTTCTAATATAGATGATAAAATGTACCTAATTAATAGTGATATTAACCCACTCAATATGCATGCTTAATTGGTATATCTGAAACTGACCAGCAGGATAGTCGGCCCTCCACATCTGCAGATTCCACACCCAGTTTCTTATTTCTGCTTCTAGTTTTATTATCTTCTTCTTCATACTATTTTAAGCATTTTCTTTCTTTCTAATTTCTTCAGTTGAAATTTTAATTACTTTGCTCCCTCTTTTCTGATAAGGAAAACACTTAAAATTGCTACTGCCTTAGCATGACCCCGTTTATTTTGATATATAATGTTTTCATTTTCCTTTTCTTGGCATTCCATAATAATAGTCTCATTTTTACTTTTTTGATCTAAGAGTTAGATGTATAGTTAGTTTTCATCCTTTTGTTTTAATTAACATACGTGTTCAAGGTTATAAGCTTCCTCTGAATACAGCTTTAACTGTAAGCACTAAGGTCTAACATATAGTGTTTTATCATTGCTTCCCAAATATTCCACAATTTTTTTTTATATATTCTCTTTCACCAAGAATTGTTAGAACAGAGTTGCTTTCTTTTTAATTTTTCAGATAGAATTTTTTTTTTTACTTTTGAGCTTGTTATTAATTTCTAATTTTAGGGCCTTATAAGCAGAAAACATTGTCAGTAGTACTTCCATTTTTTAACTTTGTTAAGATTTTCCTTATGGCTTATTATGTGGTCAATTTTTATTGCTTTTATTCATTTTTATTGGAGTATAATTGCTTTACAATACTGCGTTAGTTTCTGCTGTGCAGCAAAGTGAATCAGTTATACATATATCCCCTCTTTTTGAGATTTCCCTCCCATTTAGGTCACCACAGAATAAAATAGTAGAGTTCCCTATGCTAGACAGTAGGTTCTCATTAGTTATCTATTTTATACACGGTAGTGTATATATGTCAATTTTGTAAATGTGCCATAGGGGTGTCTCTATTTTCAAGCCACCAGGTTCAATAAGGCTAATAATACTCTTAATAATAATTACTCTGGTATTCTAGAGTGGAATTATACAATGCTTGTCTTTTTGCAACTAGCTTATTTCACTTAACACAACGTCTTAGAGATTCACCCATGTTGTAGCATGTATCAGAATTTCCTTCCTTTTTAAGGCTGAATAATATTCCATTGTATGTATTTACCATATTTGGTTTATCCATTCATCACTCAATGGACATTTAGGTAATTTCCACATTTCATGATTTGCAGTTTTAAATAATATCTGTCATTCTCCTTATGTCTATAACACGACTATCAGTGTCCTTCCTCTCTATCCCATCCTCTTTCATCCTTTACTCCATTCATCCCCTAGGAGTCCCTCCAAACAGGCTCCTGGGAGCCATACTACCTGGCTCCTCAGTGTGCTTACCTGTGTGTCTGCCGCAGCTACGCATGAAGGGCAGCTTGGCTGAATGTCAAGTGTCTGGGTCACCTTTTCTCTGCCTGACGATCCTACACATGGTGCTTTGTCATCTTTGAGTATTAAATGTCATAGAGAAAGTGAAGCCACTTTGATTTATTTCCTTTTTTTAATTATTTAAATTTTTGTGGAGAGAGAAGATATGACTATTCAAAGGATGTTTTTCTTTATCTCTAAAGTTCAGTAACTACACTGGGAATAGGTCCCCGAGTTGACCGATCTGGGTCAATCTTTTCTGACGTTCTGACACAGCAGAACTTCTAATGTGCATATTCAAGTATTCTTTCAGTTCTGGTGAAGTTTTATTAAACTATTAACTGTTTGCTTAATTTCATTGTTTTGGTTGTCCTCCTCAGAGACTCCAATTATGCAAATGTTGGATAGCCTTTCCCTGACTACTAATATTTGTCACTTTCTCGTCATCCTTTTATAATTACTTACTTCCGTTTCATTCTGTCCCCTGCACCCCTTCCTGTGTTTTCCAGCATGGCCGTTCTGCCCCGTGCTCCTTCCAATGCCAGGTTTTCTTCTTCTCTCCTGAGTCCCGCTTGCTCACACTTCACCTCTTCTCCTCTCATCCTCCCTTGAGTGCTTTCATTTCTGTTTGCATTCACACTGCCCTATTTCTAAAAAGTTCACAGCAAAGTCTTTCATCCCCTCTGCCCCTTGGAGACACTTTTCTGGTGGGTATCTATCCTCTTCTTCTGCTTAACTTTTGTTTTACATTTTCTTTTCTTTTTTCCTTAGATTTTTAAAATAATTCTGTACTATTTCTTTTCTTATTACTTGTCACTAAATGTGTTGAATTTTCCTAGACCAGTTATTTCCTTAGTTCCCACAGCAAAGGCAGGCTGTTCCCTATAAATGTGGCTCGTCCACGTGATTCTTGTCTAACTCCACCTTCTTTATTTCTCTGATCCAAACCAGATCTAAGAGGCTTTTGCCACCAGCCTGAACCTGTCTCCAAATTTCCCATGTCCATTGTTGTAAACAAAGAATATAAGTTTTATATTTTACAGTAAAACTTCAATTTCAGGAATTATATTTTTAACTGTTATGAAAAGCTTCAAGCACACACAAAAGTAAAGAGAATAGATAATAAGTCCCCATGAATCCATAAAGTCTGTCTTAAATAATTATCAGCATTCTTTCATTAGGAAGTATGAGGTTTTCTGATGTCTGCTACCACCATGACCTTTCATCATTTTCGTGCATCTTCTCTTCATTTACGGCCGAGTGGCTTCTACCCAATCTCAGTTGCCTTTGGACAGCCCTTACATGTATTTTGGAGTCTGCGGGTTTTATTTGTTTCCAACTTTTACTGAAAATGAAGTTTGTGGGTTTGAATGATTTCCAAGAGAAAAAGGGAAAAACGCTGACTTATGCAGCCATGTTCATACTGGAAGTCCCAATAAAATATTTTTTAAATTTCCAAGTGGTTGGTCTTTTTGTTTAAACTTTTGTTATTAATTTCTCATTTTATTGCATTTAAATCTGCCTTGTATGATTTCTGTTTTGGGTAACTTATTACTAAACTAATATGTGATCAAGTTTTCTAAGTGTTCTCTGAGCATTAGGAAAAATGTATTTTCTAATTTTTAATTATTTTTGTTCTCTATTTTAAAGCTACTTGATGTAGCTTAGAAAGTGTTTGCCTTGTTATTCATATCTTTCATTTCCTTATTTATTGATTGCCTGTTTCATCTGTCTAAAAAAAAGGTACATTAAAATCCCACTGCAACTTTAATTTCTGCAGTTTCATACTTTCACATTTATTACTTTATATATTCCTATCCACTTTTGCTTTAAGGATTTCTAAGCTTTACTGTTCCATACATTAACGTTTGGAATTTTTGCACTGAGATGTACATCTTTCATTTATACAAAACACTCCATTTTGCTTCCTTTGCTTTTGACTTTAGTTTCAATTTGTTTCCCCTTTCTTTGCACTTATTTTGTTTGCCAAAATATTTGCTTTTTTAGCCATTCTAAATTGTATTGCCTTAGAAGTGTCTTTTAAAGGTAGTATAATGAAATTTTACTTTTGCTGTAGTCTAAGAGTCCTTATCACTTAGTAAAAGAGTGTAGCCCATTTTTATTTATAGGAAAACTAACATTTATTCTTTTTCTGTTGTTTTTATATGACAGTTTCTTCTATGCTTTCTTGCTGTATCTTCTGTTTTCTATCTTTCCCTATTGAGACCATGAGTTGTCTTTTCCCCTCTATGATAAGTGATTTCCAAACTATGATTTGTTTCCCCACCCACTGTGTACTCCATTCTCTCCATAATGCTACAACGCTATTTTTCAAAGACCCATACTGCTGGTGGTGGTTAACAGTCCCTAAAGGATCAGTGTTTCTTCCAGGTCTGCTTCCCCCCCAGAAACAGGTTGAATGCATTTTGTTTTTAAATAACCCACTTTCACTTGGAAACTGCCAGAGATCTCCTCAGAGAGGTCAAGCAGGTGGGCTGGGTGCCAGTTCAGCATCCGGCATCTGAGGAACCAGCGAGGGTGCCTGGGCCATGGGCCACCCTGGCAGGAGTCCTCATTCTTACATGGCTTTTCTCATTCTTTTGGCAAGGCCACAGGACCACATGCCAGACTTAATGTGTCGGACCTTCTTCCTGGTACACAAATAGTTCTGTCTCTTTGCCCAGCCTCATACACCCACCTACCAAGTCAACAAAGAACTTGCTGCCTGGGAAGGCCTGAGCCTTCTGACCGCTGGTGCCCTGAGGCTCATCTCTGCCCTCCAGGTCTCCAGATACAATCACACAGGGGCCTCCAGCGTGCCAGAGGCAGCCCTTGCCACCCTGTGAGATGGCCTTCCGGAGTGACCACCCACCACTTCAACAACCCTCAAGCTCCCTTCATCCAGTCCCCTTTAGGGAGCTCCTTGGGGTCTTCTCACGCGTCTGACAACCTTGGCCCTCTTGTTCTCTAGGAAGGGCTGCCAGGTTTAGCAAGTGAAAAATACAGGACACTCAGTTAAATTTGAATTTTGAATTCCATATTTTTTTTCAGATTCGAATAAAATATTATTCATTATCTATCTGAAATTCAGTGTAACTGAGCATCCTGAATTTTACCTGGAAACCTCTTCCAGGACACTGTATAACTTTCTTCAAGGAGCAGTTTTGAGTCACCTCTGGTTATCTTTTTTAAAGGAGTCTGCTTTTAAAAAGTATAACCATATTTGTGGAATTTCCTCAAAATACCAGAATTTGGCTGACTCACTCCTGGTTTTGTGTTGTTCTTGAGGCTCTGGGGTTTTTTTTTCCACAGAAACAGAGTTTACCATATTTTTATATGTGCTGGGTAATTTCTATCCCAATTGCAGAGGTGGGGGAGTCAGAGGTACATTCTCACATTGACTTTCCTTTTCATTTTCATGGAAAATTTTTATAATAAAAAAAGTTCAAATAACTTTAAAAGAGACAGAATAGTATAACAAATCCCTGAGTACTCATCTTCAAGCTTTAATAATTCAATATTTTGCAATTTTTAATATTTTGAAAATCTATCAGAGGGCAACCCACATCATCTAAATAACTCATCCTTACTTTTCTTAAGCATTTAAGAAAGTTAAGCAGATCCCAGGTAGCTTTTCACCAATAAACATGTATGTATAGATGCATATTATCTTTTGGTTGCAACTCCTGGTCCCCAGGGACCACTGGACTGAAGAGGACATTGTGGAGAGGGCTTACCTTTACAGTGTCAAAGTCCTTCTCTAGGTAGGACCCGCACTTTTCGCTCTCCCCAATTGAGGCAAAGAATTTGCTCCACCAATCAATGAACTCCTCCTCCTGAGTGGGTAGAAAACGAGAAACAGTTTCAGAAACAGAACTTGCCAAGCAAGGTTCTTCTGGATGAACACCAAGCAAGACTGATGGGCTGGCCTGGACCACAACTCTCTCCTGCTGGGTGAGTTCAAAAGAGCAAAGAACTGGAATTCCCTGCCTCTTTAGGGGCCAACTGCACAGTCAGGAAAAAGGTCTTAACACCTGCTTGGTGTTGAGAAGCAGAGGCTCTCGCCCTGGCTCTGCCCCACCTTCACCATGTGCTTATGTTAAGCTCCTGGGGCCTTCCTTTTCCCTTCTATGAAGTGGGCTCTTCATCACAGTCCCCCCTGCATTCCAGGAGTATACTGAGGCTAAACTCAGACCATATGTTGGATAACTCCTTGGGAGGAAATGTCAATAAAATATTATTTATTAAAAAATTACAGTAGACCCAGGAAAACTTAAGACACCAAAGAACTATTCTGATCCCCAACCTCCAGACTCCAGCAAAAAATAAAAGCTTCCAAAATCAGAACTTAGCCTCCCCCAAGGTCAGATCAGGGCAGAGCCCCTGAAATTCCACAAATGCTAAGTGCTCATTATTTTTAAAAAAAATACTGTGCTAGATGGGAGAAATGAGGTGAGCAGAAAGGAAGTTTGGGATAACACATTCTCTGCCCCTTCATATATTCATATTTGTGGGGAAAAGTGGGCAGGCCTGTTGGGGCCCACACTGGTGTTGCCCCATTTTTAACTTCTCCTACACGTGGTGTGTCTGCAGGCCCTCTTGAGTCTTGTGTCTAGAATGCTCCTTCGGCTGTGTCCTGTCCAGGTGTCCCGTTGCTCAGGGAGTCAGCAAGTTCCCTGAAGGTGGGATCGTCACTCTCCCTGGACCTCCACCAAAATCCCACACAGGCCCAGGCCCTGGGTCTGTGCTGTTGGTTCCAGTAAAGCTCACCCAGTTCCATGGGAAGGGCACTGGACAAGGCGTCAGGAAGCCCATTCTGGGGCCTGCTTTCCTCCTCTGTATGAGGCGGTCAACTAAGGGATCTCCCAGGAGCCTGCTCTGATTCTATAAAATGAACTGAATTCCATCATGAGTTTCCGGGAATGCTGGTGCTCCCTTTAAACCAATGCCTAGCCCATCCAGCTCTAGGTTTTCAAGGGTGACCCAAGATGGAGGCAGGCCAATGGAACGTGAACAGGTAGAGTGGGGAGAGGGTGAAGTGAGGTTCTCAGAGTCTCGACCCATTCTGGAAGTATGGCCCTAGCATCGCCTGTGTGGCCAGAACGTGGTACCCAGACACACAACACTAGTGGACGCCAGAGCCACACTGAGTCTACAGAGAGTCTCTGTCTGACCAACTTACCAGAAGGATCTTCTGCAGCCAGAGAGGGGAAAAGAGGTTCAGAGGGGTTAAGATACAGAGTAGCAGAGCTTTCAGAGTTGTAACCACTCTCAAAAAAGCCAGCAAGGCAGACACCAGTCCTGATGTTTTAAGTCCAATTTGAATAAAAGAGATGATGGATGAATAAACATAAACACACACACATATCAAACTCATACAATCACTGACACATGAAAGAACATATTTACACACTCATGCCCAAGAGACACATATATGCTGAAATGCACATATACCCCCCACACCACAAAGTACACACGCTAACACACAGGCAAATATGTACACAGAGGTAGGAGTGGTCACAATGGAATTCACGTTAGCTGTTTGCTTCCTCCTAAGTCTATCTTTTCTTCCCAAGATCAGATACTTCAAGATTTGCCTTTATGACTCAGGCTCAGAGTCAGGCATAAACAGACAACAACCAGTGTGTTTTGTACAAAGAAATGACAGCAACACAATAGTTGTGGGAAAGTTATTACATTTCCCTCAGTCTTGAAAAACCAAGTAAATTTTTAAAAAGAAGAATATGGAAACAGAGAATCTGAGTAATATGATTAACAGTGTCATTTAAATAGACAAACACCATGTATTCCAAAAACGGAACTTATACCTTCTTGTCCAGTACCATTGGAGCACTTCAAAAACATTAAAAGCCACAAAGCAAATGTCAATAAAGTCCAAGGAATAAATCCATTATCAGTCACACTCTCTGATCTCAATGTAATAATAAAACTAGAAACGAATGAGAAACTCAAAAATCCCAACCTTTCAGAAATTTAAAGATGTATTCTTAAAACTTTTCTGAGTCAAACAAAAAAACAAAACTAAAATCACAGGTCCTTAGAAAATACCAACAGTAAGAGGGCTATGCCTTAAAATTTAGTAGCTAAGTCTGTACTCAAAGGAAAATTCAGTCTTAAATATTCTTGCTCTTATACAAAAAGAATGAAAATAAATAATCTGATAATTTTAAAAGTTAGAAAAAGGAAAATAGGAAGATCAAAATTTGAAAATGATGAGTAGAATTATGGAGGATATTGTAACTGATAATCAAATCCCAGAGCAAACTTTCAAAAAGGCCAATAAAACAAACATTAGATTATTTATCAAATCTAATGTTAAAAAGTAGGTACACCATTAGGAATAAGATCAAATAAAAAGATATTATGGAGAGAATAAAAATATTAAGAGATTTGCTACACCCAAATCAGTGGAAAAACCTTGGAAAATCTAGATGAAGTAGGTAACTTTCTAAAAAATATACAAACTGCCAAAATTGATTCAAATGTAATAGGAAATATGAAGAGATAACTTTCTGAAAGCAGAAGAGATCTCAGAGAACTACCTCCAAGACTTCAGACCAAGGTGGTTTCTTTGGAGGCAGTTTCTATCAGTCTTTCAAAGAAAAAAATGATCACTGCACAGCACAGAAAAAAGATGAATTTCCTCCATTCATTTTGTGAAGCCTGACCAGGACACACACACACACACACACACACACAAATCAGTCCCATTCCTGAATCACGAGGTAAAGATCCTAGATAAAAATACTAATGAATAGATTGCAGCGGTATATCTGGCATGGTCAGGTTGGATTATTCCAGAAGGCAGGAGTGACTCAGTATGAATAAGCAAAGACAGAAAACCCAAATGATCATCTATAACAGAAATTTGCAAACTATGGCCCAGCAGCCAGCCACTTGGCTTTGTCATTTACATATTGCCTGTAGCTGCCTCTGAACTATAACAGCAGAGCTGAGTAGCTGTGATGGAGACCCTATGACCCCAAACCTAAAATATTTACTATCTGGCCATTTAAGACAAAGTTTGCCAATCTGTGATCTATAATAGGCAAAAATGAAGGGGATGTGAGACGTTGTTAAATTCTTCAGTTATTTCTAAATGAAACTCTCATGAATTAAGAATAAAAGGGAACTTTCTTTGCATTACAAAGACTATCTTCAAGCAACAGCCAGCATTGTACTTAACAGTACCAGGCTTTCTTCCAGAAAGGAGTCTGGATCTCACAGTGTTCAAATCCTGTCACTCCTAATTGTGTGAGCTTGGACAAAACTTCTCGGTGCCTCGAGTGTCTAATCTGTAAAATGGAAAAATACTAGTACCAATTTGATAGAGTTATTGTGAGGAATAATGAGTCATATGTATAAAGTGCTTAGACAGTGCCTAGCACTTAGTGTTACCAACAACATTACTGTCTGTTTTATGTGGAGCAGGTTAGCTTCTGGCCAAGGACTGGCTCTCTCCCTGACTGCAGGAGCATAGCTGGCCACAATCTCTCCAGAAGGCAATCTAGCTGCATGCTCCTATAGCCCTAAAAATGTGCCTACACTGTGATCCCTCACTCCAATTCTAGAAGTCTATTCAAAGAAGGGAGATATGTATAAAGACTTACTACACTTTTAACAGGGAAAAGCAATTTAAGCATCTGACAATAAGGAACTTATTGGGGTAAATTGTACATCCATGTGATTAAAACTTGTACAACAACAAAAAATGATGTTGTAAACATGTTTACTGACATGAAAAGTTATTCACAGCTGATGAGATTTGCAAAAGGTTAAAAACTGAATAATGAGAATTCTTTTTAGTTAAAAGATCTAACCCCAAATGTTCACAGCAATTATCTGTGAATGATAAAATTACAAATGTTTTATTTATTTCTTTTATTTTGTGTATCACTTAAAGTTTTATAATTTTTGATTGTGTACATGTATTCCTTACATAATTTAAAAACTGAAACCTTTTGAAAATAAAGAACAACAGGATACTTCAAAACATACCACCAAGAAAATGAAAAGATAATTCACAGGAGAAAATATATGCCTGTGTGTATCTGATAAAGGATTTATAAACAGAATATATAGAAAACTCATACAGTCCAAAAATCAAAAGACAAACAACTCAATAAAAATGAGCCATGGATTAAAATAGACATTCCTCAAGAGAAGTTATACAAATGGCTAATAAGCACACAAAGAGATGCTCAACATCGTTAGCCATCAAGGAAATGCAAATAGAAACCACAATGAAAGAACATTTCACACCACTAGGACGCCTATAACCAAAAAGTCAGATAATAAAAAGTGTTGATGAAGATGTGGAGAAACCAGAACCCTCGTTTACTTCTGGTAGAAATTTAAAGTATTGCAGTCACTTTAAAAACCAGGGTGGCAGCTCCTCAAAAGATTAAACGGAGAGCTACCATATGACCCAGGAATTCTCCTCCAAGAAAAATGAAAACTTATGTCCACACAAAAACTCATACATGAATGTTCATAGCAGCATTATTCATAAAAGTCCCAAAGTAGAAACAATCCAAATGTCTATCAATGAAAAGAAAATGTGATGCACCCAAACAATGGCACATTATTTGATAATAAAAAGCAATGAAGAACTGATAGATGCAACAACATGGATAAACCTTGAAAATGTTATGCTAAATAAAAGAAGTTAATCACAGAAGACCACATATTTCATAATTTCATTTACATGAAATGTCCAGAATAAGCAAACCCATAGAGACAAAAAGTAGATTAATGGTTGGGAGAAAATGGGAGACAATTGCTCTTGGGGTGCATTATTTCTTTTTGGAATAACTGAAAACATTCTGAAATTGATGATGGGTGCCCAACTCTGTTAATAAACTAAAAACCACTAAATTGCACACTTAAATAGGGGTTTGTGTATATGTGGATTATCTCAAAAAAAGCTGTTAAAATAAAAAAGAACAGATGATAAAACACAAGCAGATAACCTCTAAAAGAAGAACAAAAGCAGAAATCAGAGTTTAAAAAAATTTTGAAGAACTAGCAATTGACCACCAAACAGGACCTAAGTCTTACCACACTCAACTTTCCCCAAGAACTCTCAGCTGTAATTTCCTCCTTCCTCCAAGTTCCAGGTGATTTCTATGGCTGGTTCTCCTTAAGCACACTGGTGAGAAGCAGAGCCAGTGACCTTCCTAACCCCTGGTGAACCCAGCTGACTGGCTGCTCAGTGGCTTTCGTCCCCTTTTTATCCTGCATCCCACAGGGAAATCCTCTTCCACTTGCCCTCATTCTTGACAGAAATCATACGTGTTGCAGAATCATAATTTACATCCTAGCTGGTTTATATTTCGCCCCTTTGCCCTCCCCCACTTGTAAGTTCCCTGGGCCCTCTCTTGTTCCACTATATTTCTGGCCAACCCAACCTAGGTTTAAACCCAGCTCTTTCCCATCACATCCAATGCAGCTGAAAAAGAGCAAACCAGAGGCTGGTCTCACTCCAAGCTCGTGTAACAGCCTCAAAGGGGCCCAGTGTTGCCATCCACTCCATCTCAGCTCCCTGGGTCTTTGCTCTCCTTCCTCGGAACACACCAGCTCTCCATATCTTCTCCTTTCTGCCCAGCCCTCTCACACCTCCTCCTTGTCATCACTCTGTGGCAGTGACCCTGCTTCCTCTTTCTTTTAAAACAGAAGCATCAGAAGAGACCACCCCACCGCTCCACAAGCGCACCAATACTGGCATCACACCTGTCTTCCCTCCTGCTTATGAAGTGACTCCACTTGCACCCTGACCCAAGGCTACCCCTGCACTCATGCCTTCTGATCCCCTCAAGGACGTGATCTTCTTCACCCTCTCCTTGTCATCACACTTCCTTTTCTCCTGGATCGTTCCCACTGGTGTTATATGTAACACTAGTTTCCATTATTTAAAAAGAAAACTCTCGAATCCCAATTTTGGTTCTCATCTTCTTTCCCCTTTTACAGAAAAACATCTACAGTTGTCTACACATGTCTCTAATTCTTGTTTTTCCATTCTCTGCGCCACCAAAACATGGCTGTCAAGGTCACCGAGGACTCAGGCCTCATTAGTCAACCAGCAGTAGTATCTGATGTAGGCAGTCACTCCTCTGTCTTCTGGCTTAAAATGATGTCTGGCTGGGAGGCTCCCTTTGCCTTACAGAGCATTATAGCCGTGGTCCTCCCACCCTACTGGCCATACCATCTCAATTTCTGCTGATTCCTCCTTGTCACCTGAGCTCTGATCACTTGAGTGGCCCAGAGCTCCATGCTCAGACCTCTTTTCTTCCCCACCCACTCTCAACCCCTGGGATTCTCCTGGAGTCTGGTGTCTTTAATAACATATACACTGAGGAACCCAACATGACTCTCTCCAACCTGCATGACTCCTCTGAACTCCAGCAGCCTATTTAACATCTCCAACTGGACATCTAATAAGCTTCTTGAACGTACCATCTCCAGAATCCAGTTCCTAATCACCACCAGCCACCTGCTCCTTCTACAGTCTTCCTCATAGAAGCAAGTACAACTCCTTCCTTCCAGATGCTTGAACCAAAACCCCAACAGTCACTTTGGCCTCTTCCTCATGCCCCACATTCCATCCATCAGCGAATCCTATTGGCACCCCCTTCAGTACACATTTGGAACCAGACCGCTTCTCCCTGATCACTATGGCCCCAGTCCCCATCACCGGGACCTATTGCAACAGTCTCCTAACTGGCCTCTCTGCTTTCTCTCTTGCCCCAAAATCTATTCTCAACACAATAGCCACACACATCAGAACACGTCGCCTCTCTGAGCAAATCCCTCCAATGATTTGCCAACTCACCCAGAATAAGGCCAAAGGCCTTACAACAGCAAGCTATACCAGCCCCTCACACCTCCCGCATCTCATGTCCTCCCATTTCTTCCTCACTCATGCTGTTCCCACCCCAATGGCCCACCCAGTCCATGAACCTTGCCAGCACTCTCAGGCTCCTCCCATGAGGAACTCAATTCCTCCCACAGATGGAGCCATGGGTCACTTCATCACGTCCTTCAGGTCTTGACTAAATATGATCTGTTTTACCCTCCTTACTCACCTTATTTTAAATCATGATCCATCTCCCAGCAATTCTCATTCTCCCTTCCTAACTTTTTCTCCCTAGTAATTATCATCATCAGGCACTCACTCCATATATTTTTTTTAGGTTCTTGTTTATTATGTCCCATAATGGCAGAGATCTCTATCTTTTTTAACACTATGTCCTCAATCCTTAGAACATTACCTGGCATGTATCTAGAGGCCAGTAAATATTTGATGGATATATGAATGCCTAAACAGCCAGGGGTGGGAAGGCTGGACCCTTGGCTTTTAAATTTCCTAAAGCAGATAATGTGCCATTAAAAAAAATAGGTTAAAAAGGATGTTCTTTTCAGCCCTTCTCACACTATACACAGAAGAGATGACAGTATAGAGAGGGAGAGGAAGCAAGAACCAGAGATTTGTGAGGACTTTTTTCATATTTTTGCTTTGTTATTAATGTATATTTCAATCTTTCCTCTTTTTAAATGAATAAGCTGCTCAAAATTAAGATTAGATCTCTTAAATATCTAGAGTTCACAGTTTTGTTTTTGTTTTTTTAATTTTTTATGTTGTATTCAGTTCAGTTCAGTGGCTCAGTTGTGTCCGACTCTTTGCGACCCCATGAATCGCAGCACTCCAGGCCTCCCTGTCCATCACCATCTCCCGGAGTTCACTCAGACTCACGTCCATCAAGTCGGTGACGCCATCCAGCCATCTCATCCTCTGTCATCCCCTTCTCCTCCTGCCCCCAATCCCTCCCAGCATCAGAGGCTTTTCCAATGAGTCAACTCTTCACATGAGGTGGCCAAAGTACTGGAGTTTCAGCTTTAGCATCATTCCTTCCAAAGAAATCCCAGGGCTGATCTCTTTCAGAATGGACTGGTTGGAACTCCTTGCAGTCCAAGGGACTCTCAAGAGTCTTCTCCAACACCACAGTTCAAAAGCATCAATTCTTTGGCACTCAGCTTTCTTCACAGTCCAACTCTCACATCCATACATGACCACTGGAAAAACCATAGCCTTGACTAGATGGACCTTTGTTGGCAAAGTAATGTCTCTGCTTTTCAATATGCTATCTAGGTTGGTCATAAGTTTCCTTCCAAGGAGTAAGCGTCTTTTAATTTCATGGCTGCAGTCACCATCTGCAGTGATTTTGGAGCCCCAAAAAAATAAAGTCTGACACTGTTTCCACTTGTTTCCCCATATATTTGCCATGAAGTGATAAGACCAGATGCCATGATCTTAGTTTTGTGAATGTTGAGCTTTAAGCCAACTTTTTCACTCTCCTCTTTCACTTTCATCAAGAGGCTTTTTAGTTCCTCTTCACTTTCTGCCATAAGGGTATAGCCAATTAACAACGATGTGATCGTTTTCCGGTGAATAGTGAAGGGACTCAGCCATATACATGCATCCGTTCTCCCCCAAACTTCCCTCCCATCCAGGCTGCCACATGACATTGAACAGAGTTCCATGTGCTATAAATAAGTCCTTGTTGGTTATCTATTTGAAATATAGCAGTAAGTACATGACTATCCCAAACTCCCTAACTATCACTTTCCCCCAGGAACCATAGGTTCCTTTACTAAGTCTGTGAGTCTCTGTTGAGTCTCTGTAAGTTCATTTGTATCTTTTTTTTCAGTTCAGTGGCTCAGTTGTGTCTGACTCTTTGCAACCCCATGGACTGCAGCACACCAGGCCTCCCTATCCATTACCAACTCCCAGAGTTTACTCAAACTCATGTCCTCAGGATGCCAGCCAACCATCTCATCCTCTGTCGTCCCCTTCTCCTCCTGCCCCCAATCCCTCCCAGCATCAGAGTTTTTTCACATGAGTCAGCTCTTCACATCAGGTGGCCAAAGTATTGGAGTTTCAGGTTCAACATTAGTCCTTCCAATGAATATTCAGGACTGATTTCCTTTAGGATGCATGGGTTGGATCTCCTTGCAGGCCAAGGGACTCTCAAGAGTCTTCTCCAGCACCACAGTTCAAAAGCATAAATTTTTCGGCACTCACATTTCTTTATAGTCCAACTCTCACATCCATACATGATTACTGGAAAAACCATAGCCTTGACTAGACAGACCTTTGTAGGCAAAGTAATGTCTCTGCTTTTTAATGTGCTGTCTAGGTTGGTCATAACTTTCCTTCCAAGGAGTAAGCATCTTTTAATTTCATGGCTGCAGTAACCATATGCAGTGATTTTGAAGCCCCCAAAAATAAAGTCTGACACTGTTTCCCCATCTATTTGCATTGAAGTAATGGGACCAGATAACATGATCTTAGTTTTATGAATGTTGAGCTTTAAGCCAACTTTTTCACTCTCCTCTTTCACTTTCATCAAGAAGCTCTTTAGTTCTTCTTCACTTTCTGCCATAAGGGTGGTGTCATCTGCATATCTGAAGTTATTGATATTTCTCCCGGCAATCTTGATTCCAGCTTGTGCTTCATCTGCTGCTAAGTCACTTCAGTCGTGTCTGACTCTGTGCGACGCCATAGATGGCAGCCCACCAGGTTCCACCGTTCCCAGGATTCTCCAGGCAAGAACACTGGAGTGGGTTGCCATTTCCTTCTCCAATGAATGAAAGTGAAAAGTGAAAGTGAAGTCTCTCAGTCGTGTCCGACTCTCAGCAACCCCATGGACTGCAGCCTTCCAGGCTCCTCCATCCATGGGATTTTCGAGGCAAGAGTACTAGAGTGGGGTGCCATTGCCTTCCCATGTGCTTCATCTAGCCCAGTGTTTCTCATGATGTACTCTGCATATAAGTTAAATAAGCAAGGTGACAATATACAGCCTTGACATACTCCTTTCCCGATTTGGATCCAGTCTGTTGTTCCATATCCAGTTCTAACTGTTGCTTTTGACCTGCATACAGATTTCTCAAGAGGCAGGTCAGATGGTCTGATATTCCCATCTCTTTCAGAATTTTATATAGTTTATTGTGATCCACACAGTCAAAGCTTTGGCATAGTCAATAAAGCAGAAATAGATGTTTTTCTGGAATTCTCTTGCTTTTTTGATGATCCAGTGGATGTTGGCAATTTGATCTCTGGTTCCTCTGCCTTTTCTAAAACCTGCTTGAACATCTGCAAATTCATGGTTCACGTATTGTTGAAGCCTGGCTTGGAGAATTTTGAGCATTACTTTGCTAGCATATGAGATGAGTGCAATTGTGCGGTAGTTTGAGCATTCTTTGGCATTGCCTTTCTTTGGGATGGAATGAAAACTGACCTTTTCCAGTCCTGTGGCCACTGCTGAGTTGTCCAAATTTGCTGGTGTATTGAGTGCAGCACTTTCACAGCATCATCTTTCAGGATTTGAAATAGCTCAACTGGAATTCCATCACCTCCACTAGCTTTGTTCCTAGTGATGCTTCCTAAGACCCACTTGACTTTTCACTCCAGGATGTCTGGCTCTAGGTGAGTGATCACACCATCATGATTATCTGGGTTGTGAAGATCTTTTTTGTACAGTTCTTCTGTGTATTCCTGCCACCTCTTCTTAATATCTTCTGCTTCTGTTAGGTCCATACCATTTCTGTCCTTTATCGAGCCCATGTTTATATGAAAAGTTCCCTTGGTATCGCTAATTTTCTTGAAGAGATCTCTAGTCTTTCCCAGCCTATTCTTTTCCTCTGTTTCTTTGCACTGATCACTGAGGAAGGCTTTCTTATCTCTCCTTGCTATTCTTTGGAACTCTGCATTCAAATGGGTATATCTTTCTTTTTCTCCTTTGTTTTTTGCTTCTCTCCTTTTCAAAGCTATTTGTAAGGCCTCTTCAGACATCCATTTTGCTTTTTTGCATTTCTTTTTCTTGAGGATGGTCTTGATCCCTGTCTCCTGTACAATGTCACAAACCTCTGTCCATAGTTCATCAGGCACTCTATCTATCAGATCTAGTTCCTTAAATCTATTTCTCACTTCCACTGTATAATCATAAGGGATTTGATTTAGGTCATACCTGATTGGTCTAGTGGTTTTCCCTACTTTCTTCAATTTAAGTCTGAATTTGGCAATAAGGAGTTCATGATCTGAGCCACAGTCAGCTCCTGGTCTTGTTTTTGCTGACTGTATAGAGCTTCTCCATCTTTGACTGCAAAGAATATAATCAATCTGATTTTGGTGTTGACCATCTGGTGATGTCCATGTGTAGAGTCTTCTCTTGTGTTGTTGGAAGAGGGTGTTTGCTATGACCAGTGCATTCTCTTGGCAAAACTCTATTAGCTTTTGCCCTGTTCATTTTTTACTCCAAGGCCAAATTTGCCTGTTACTCCAAGTGTTTCTTGACTTCCTACTTTTGCATTCCAGTCCCCTATAATGAGAAGGATATCTTTTTTGGGTATTTAGAAGGCCTTGTATGTCTTCATAGAACCATTCAACTTCAGCTTCTTCAGCATTACTGGTTGGGGCATAGCCTTGAATTACCATTATATTGAATGGTTTGCCTTGGAAACGAACAGAGATCATTCTGTCGTTTTTTAGATTGCATCCAAGTACTGCATTTCGGACTCTTTTGTTGACTATGATGGCTACTCCATTTCTTCTAAGGGATTCTTGCCCACAGTGGTAGATACAATGGTCATCTGAGTTAAATTCACCCATTCCAGTCCATTTTAGTTCACTGATTCCTAGAATGTCAACGTTCACTCTTGTCATCCACTGTTTGACCACTTCCAATTTGCCTTGATTCATGGACCTAATATTCCAGGTTCCTATGCAATATCACTCTTTACAGCATCAGACCTTGCTTCCATCACCAGTCACTTCCACAACTAGGTGTTGTTTTTGCTTTGGCTCCATCCCTTCATTCTTTCTGGAGTTATTTCTCCACTGATCTCCAGTAGCATACTGGGCACCTACCGACCTGGGGAGTTCATCTTTCAGTGTCCTTTTTTTCCCTTTTCATACTATTCATGGGGTTCTCAAGGAAAGAATACTGAAGTGGTTTGCCATTCCCTTCTCTACTGGACCACATTTTGTCAGAACTTTCCACCATGACCCGTCTGTCTTGGGTGGCCCTACATGGCATGGCTCATAGTTTCATTGAGTTAGACAAGGCTGTGGTCCATGTGATTAGATTGGTTAGTTTTCTGTGATTGTGGTTTTCAGTCTGTCTGACCCCTGATAGAGAAGGATAAGAGGGTTATGGAAGCTTTCTGATGGGAGAGACTGACTGAGGGGGAAACTGGGTCTTGTTCTGATGGGCGGGGCCATGCTCACTAAATCTTTAATCCAATTTTCTGTTGATGGGTGGATCTGTGTTTCCTCCCTGCTATTTAGCTGCAGCCAAACTATGGTGGAGGTAATAAAGATAATGGTGACCTCCTTCAGAAGGTCCCATGCAGGCACTGCTACACTCAGTGCCCCCAACCCTGCAGCAGGCCACCACCGACCCACACCTCTGCTAGAGACTCCCAGACACTCACAGGCAAGTCTGGGTCAGTCTCTTGTAAAGTCACTGCTCCTTTCTCCTGAGTCCTGGTGCACAAGTTTCTGTCTGTGCCCTCCAAGACTCTGTTTCCCAGTCCTGTGTAAGTTCTGACAGCTTTAGATTCCACATACAAGGGATGTCATGTGATATTTCTCCTTCTCTGTCTGACTTATTTCACTCAGTATGACACCCTCTAGGCCCATCCATGTTGCTACAAATGGTACTATTTCATTCTTTTTAGTGGCTAAATAATACTCCGTTGTATATGTGTACCACATCTTCTTTAAAATTTGTGGTGACTTCTGATAAGGCATACCCATACCTTCCCCCATAGGTTAGCTCAAAGTATACATGGAAGAGACCTCTCCTAAACTTTGGGGATCTGATAAGTAGCAACCATTCAAAAACTGCCAGAGAAATTGGGGCTTGTGGCCTTTGACAGATGGCTGCATGGGTGTCATGGGAGAGAGAGCCTGAATGAATCCTCATCACATCCTGTAGACCCCAGAGTCACAAAGAAGCTGTCATATGATACCATGCTCCCCAGAAAGGCTTGAAAGGCAGCAAAGAGAGGAAGCCAGGATACCTGAAAGGGCCTTCTGGTCGAGATAATGAGACAGTGTCTGTATGGTCTGTGTGCCCAGTAGATCCAGGGTGCACACACACTAGTGACCAGGGGCCCCTTCATGTGGAGGTCATGACATTATGGAAGCTCAACCCAGAATTTAGCTGTTTCCCAGGGGTAAGGACAAGGGAGAAAAATCCAAAACTAACTAAAGCTTAAACCTAAATGGTTGAAGAATTACTATGACTTTTCTGCCAGGAAAAATGTGAGCTCAAAAGACAGATTAAGTTGAATTACAGAAAAATAGTCATATTTTCAACACTCTCACAGATGTGACTTGAAAATATCATCCCTGCTATTTCACTAACCTGGCTTCTGATGGAGTTACTTCATGACCATGTCTTCTTTCCCTTCCTCAAGAAGCCCAAGAAGAAGTTAGCCCCCACAAAAAGAATGAGCCCCACAGAAACAGGAGAGTCCTCCCATGTCTTATTATCCCAGATGCACCAAAGCCAAGCAACCCTCTGTGGAAGGCTCCATAATTCCAAGCTCCAAAAGGGAAATGGTCATACGTTTTCTAATTCCAAGCATGCTCTTGACCTCATTTTGCAAGAGCTAAGCATCTAGTCTTGGAACATGGAAAGGAGGAAAAACAAATGCAAAAGGCTTGATTGTTGAAGTGTCATCTCAGGCTTCATCAAGAAGTCTGGCCATCAGAGCTTTATCTCCCTGTGCCCAAGGTTCAGGGTCCTTCACCCTTCAGCCCGCTGAACAAGTAAGTCTGATCAAGGCACAGACTGGCGGCCTCTCCAGTTTCAGCTAATAGCCAACATTCAGTTCCTGAGCAACCAGAGCCATGTAACAAAGACTTGCTTCTCCAAGCTTGATCCAGTCTAATGGGCACCCTAATCCCTCTGAAGACCCAAATCAGCACGGCACAGTCAGAACGTTTAATCTCCCATTTCATTCAATAAGCCTAATGCATTTCATGAATATGGATGGCAAAGTTGACAACAATCATTCTAAGCCTGACTCTCTGTGATGTTAGGAGAGTTGAGGAGGACAGAGGATATCACTTGTGTTCTCTCCCCTGGATGACCAGTTAAATCAAATACAAGAGCCTGTGGTCAAATTCCTTCATCACCCAGGTTACAATGTCAAACTTTGGGGTTACTATAGGGAACTATACACCCACCTCTAAAAAAGAAGTCCATTTTTTAAAACAGGCCTTCATTGCCTATGTCAACCAGAAGGTAGCCATCCTAGATGTTGTTGAAAAGAATTTCTGCATTAGCACAAACCATTATCATCAAGGTGGTAACGTAAGAACCCAACACTGGGACTAGTGTAGGCTTCGAGATGATGTCTGCGAAGTTGACCTCTAAAGTTGACCATGATCAATGCTCTTGTTGATATTGTCAACATCACCAGTTAGACCCCCGGTGCTGTTTCCCCATAGCTCAACATCTGCAGAACTGGAATGATGAGATGATGATTGTCTAGTTCTTTAATTAACGTCCTAAGATTTCAAACCTAAACTGAGTCCATCTGCTCACATACACATTAATACAAACACAGATGTAATGGACAAGGGCTCACACCTACATGTAAACCAGACAAACCCCTAGACGTGCAACACCCAACTCAGAACCTACCCCACCCCACGCACACTAAGCTTTTCATGCCCCTCAAAACCACAAAGACATACGCCCACAGCCAGCCACCATGTTGATTCTGCTGAACTCTACACTCTCATGACAAGAATCACTTAATTATTTCCACAAGTGGAGCACTGGGCCTTCAGCCTCTTGTTGACACTCCCTGCAGTTCTGCCTCCATGTCTGTCGAGGGATCATTACTCTGCTTACTCTGACTTCAAGCTGGACCAGCAGAAGTGGGAGGGAAAGGAAGACCTTTAACCAAAATGCTGAATTGCTTCCAAAAGGCCAGTGAATAAGTGTGCCCGAAATCTGGCAGTCAAGCAGATGGTGAACAGAAAAGGGTCAGGACCTGACAATTTGACTATTGGCCTGTTCCAGATGGAGGGCCCAAGTGAGGTGGGAGACTTGTGGGAAATGTCTTTCCAAATTCAGAAGCCTAAGGTATGTATGTGGGCCCATGACTTAGTTCTCCAAGGACAACATCACCCCATAACCCATGTAGAAAGCCCAAACAAATGGAATCTATCCAGTAGGGTGAATGAAAGACAATCAGAGTCTTCAAACCTGTGAAGAAAACAATGAGACACGGCTAACTCAGAATCTGTGATGATTCCAACAAGGCCTGGGCAAAAGCTTGTCTTACCTTCATTCTGCTTATGTAGACAGTTTTGCTTAACAAAAGTTCCAACCAGCTACTTAAGAGAAAAACTATTTTTGAAGGCCTTCCCAGGGCTGCAGAAGCATTCATCAAACTACAGACACTAATCTTAGCTATCTTAAATTCAATTTTAAAAGTATTTTGGGGGAGCCTACTATGTGCCAAAGTCAACCTGCTTTCTAGTTACTGTGTGAGTTTTCATACACAAAGTCATATCACTTTCCAAATATTCTATATTTTGAACTTGCTGCTAATTCAAGCTGGTTTCCCATGCCTCCGTGAACGTAAGAGAGGTGCTCACGTCACTGGGCAGGTTGATAAGCTCCTTTGGGGCACTTGTACTCAGCGGTGAGCACTGAACCAACTTCCAAGCACTGTTTGGACCCAGGCTGGGGAGTAGGAGGGGGCAGGGATGATGACAGGACCATCAGGGGTAGGAAGGCATTAAATTAGACCTCAGAGAGAACTTCCTGTCCTGTAGATTTCAAGGAAAGCCAAGAATTTCCCTCTGGGAAGAGATGAATCTTTTTCCTTTGAGTAGGAAAACAGGTCCCTCGTGGACCAGGAAAAAGACCTCTTGGGAAGAAGGAAGTATGGGGCGGGGGGAGGCAGGGAGGGCTTCTGGGAGGGGGCTAGGGTCTCTTCCTCCCTGAGGAGGCCCTGGAGTTTGCCAGACAAGTCTCACCCTGGGCTGTCCCCCCTGCAGTGCGCATCGAGGGAGGAGGGTGCACCCCCGAGGAGACCACAGGAATGCCAAGCAGGGGAAAGGCGCCCGGAGCCAAGGGCTCCGGCAACGAGGATCCAATATCGGCGGGTGACTCCAGCCCCCGTAACAGGAGAGACCGTAAAGTATGTGCTCTGCTTCCCAACCAGCAAACACAGCAAATAACCAATTACTCCAAATAGCTAACAGATTTCGGCTCTGATTTCCCTCCCCTTGCCTCCCCTGTGCCTTCACTTGTCATTTGATGGGCGATTTGTATTTGCTCTGAGAAAATGAGAGAAGGAATGACTCACAAAGGAAGGTCCAGATTACACTCAGTGACAGGCATCAAACCTCCCTAATCAGAACTAATGGGAGTGGGGGGAGGCCGGGCTGCACTGGCAACACATCTGAACCAGAGATATTTTTAAAGAAGTACAGTTTTGTTACTTTCAAGTACATACAATAATTCTTGCTGAACCAATAGTGCCAAATACATGTCCTTAAGAAACCTACTTTAAGGAGAAGATAAGTACTTTCCTAATTAGCACGTTTGATATATGCAAAAGTACAGGTAAAAAGACTTCTTGATATTAAAGTTAAAATACTCCCCCTGAAACTCTCAAGGTCAGAGATGCAAGCACGTTGCACTGAGACAAAGTGTCTTGGCTGCCTTCTGGAAATGCTTCCTCACTTGGGAGCCACACCCTGTAATTGATTCCTTTGCTCAGAAAACCTTTGCTTCAAAGTCTTTGGATAAATTCTTGTCAGTATCCATGAGCTGCAATGAAGCATTCCCCCAAACCTTGGAATTAAGGGAAATAGGGCTGCCCTCAGAGAATCAGACCATGAAATCAATGTGAGGGGGTGGGGGGGGGGGTGGGTTCAGAGCAAGGAGAGGCTTCTACACTGAGCCTGAACCATAGTGGGTAGACTGTACTAATACATCTAGGGAAAGACTATGTCAGGGGAAAAACAACCTGATCAGTCCTGGAAATAGAAGAGTAAGAGTTGACTGTTCCTATCTGTTTACACCAGCATCACCAGGGGGATGGTCCCCAGCTTAGGGACTAAAGCTGTCCCTACCATTGGAGATGGATGTTTCAATCCATTTTGGACTGCTGCCCACTCAATTTCAGATCCCAGTACTCTCTCTCCTCATTCTGATTCTTTACTCATCTCCATTCACAATTTGACTTCCCAGTTGCTGAGCCTTTTAGAGAGACCACAGGCCAGATCCCAAGATCACATCCTCCAGACAGAAGTATTTTTCACTGTCAAATCATAAACTGGCAACCTTGGTTTAGAAACTTGAATAATATGCATCTAGCCCCAAGAAAATGGACCCATCAAGTGTCTAAACTCACAGCGTCAAGGGTCCACACAGCCAAGACTATAACAACGTCCCGAAAGCAACACACCTGCCTGGTCTTTCCCTTCTGGGAAAGAGTCAGCTCTCCTTTATTTAAGAAACTCCTATATCGGAGTCCATGCACAAGAACTGCACTCTGACCTAGCCAGCCAGCATCTGACTGCCACCACCACCACAGAAGACAAACTGCTGAGCCCAGGAGGACAGCCTCTGATCCTGTTCTCCCTCTTACTTCTCTCACCTTGCTGGATTCCTGGCTGACAAAGTAAAATTACGCAACTTTAGACTGTTTCTCTCTTCCTTTCATCTGAGTTTGAGATTAGAAGGGGCCTCCGCAGTAATGGAAGTGCCATCTGAGCTCCTGGTACTTGACAAGCAAGGACTTCCCTGTGTAACAAGAGGAAGAAAAGATGAAGGTTCAAAATAAGGGGGATAACATGAGGACGAAGGCAAGTGTTAAAGAGTTGAGTAAAAATGGAAGAAAACAAATGATCAATTTATGGTCTCAGGAAGTCTCCAGAGGGTCTCATAAACAAGAAGTTAGAGTACTGGTCCTGAAAGAAATAGAATGTGCATGAAGACATCATGACTGTCAAACTGAAAACTCTAACAGAGACCCAGCAAAATAGCAAACTGGAGGACCAGAGAAACTCTCCAAGTGGGAACACCTAAATTAACAAATAATATATGTTTAAAATCCTTTTTAAGTGGCTGAACTGATGGGAATATAAAGAAGATACTTGGGTGCAAATGAAAAAGCAAAAAGCCAAAGAAATAAGGAGCCAAAATGCAAATTGACTGTGGGGTCCAAGAAGCCCAAGCCAAACATTTAGTTTTAAGTGAATCTGGATTTGTAATATTTCCAGGCATTTGGTAAAAGTAACACATGTACTCCCTGAAAGAATGTGACTTTCATCCAGCCCTCAAAGAACTCTCAGATAAAGTTCCAAGGAACATGAGTTCACAGTCAGAAATACTGAAACATAATGAACAAGGCACCATGAGTGAAAGTCAGTTAGAAACAACTGCAGACAGACCTGTTGTGACAATAGAAAGCAGAATTATCACAAATAGAATTTTAAGAAAAAAAAACTGTTTAAAAACTAAAAGGCATTAAAAATATGGCAAGGGAATAAGAGACTTTCAAAAATCAACAAGCAGATTTGGGGGAAAAAAGAGAACTTTCAGAATAAAAATATTAATACTGGGACTAGAAACTCAATAGATGGGGTTAGCCTTTAGAAGCAACTTAAGACTTAGTGAATGAGGACCTACCGTATAACATGTGGAACTTTGCTCAATGTTATGTGGCAACCTGGATGAGAGGGGAGTTTGGGGGAGAATGCTGCTGCTGCTGCTAAGTTGCTTCAGTCGTGTCCGACTCTGTGTGACCCCATAGACGGCAGCCCACCAGGCTTCCCTGTCCCTGGGATTCTCCAGGCAAGAACACTGGAGTGGGTTGCCATTTCCTTCTCCAATGCATGAAAGTGAAAAGTGAAAGTGAAGTCGCTCAGTCGTGTCCGACTCCCAGCGACCCCATGGACTGCAGCCTACCAGGCTCCTCTGTCCATGGGATTTTCCAGGCAAGAGTACTGGAGTGGGGTGCCATTGCCTTCTCCGTGGGGGAAAATGGACACATGTATATGTGTGGCTGAGTGCCTTCACTATTCACCTGAAACTCACAACATTGTTAATCGGCTATATCCTGATTAAGTTTTTAAAAAGAGTTAGTGAACTAGAAGACATATCTTCAGAAATTAGCCAGAGTGCAACACAAAGAAATGTGAAATAAAGTTGAACTGCCATGGAGAATAGAGCAGGTCCATCACAGATCGAATCAGTTCCAGGAGGAAATGAGAGAATGACAAATACGCACTATTTGAAGAGATAACTAATTAAAAGCAAAATGACAGTCCTCGGATTTAGGAAGACAACAACATGAAGGCAGCCAGAAGACAGTGAGATAGGGTCTCCAAAGTGACGGCAGGATTTAAGTGTCAGTGAAACTAGCAGTTCCAAAATAACGGTGAAACAAAAATACTTCCAAAAAATAATTTAGAAGTGAGGGTGTTTATAATGAATTGATCCTAATTATAGGAATTTCTGTAGGCTCTTCAGGAAGAAAGACGGTCCCAGGATGAGGAAGACTGGTCTACCAAACAAAACAGCCAATGTGGGTCTAGCTAAAAGAAGAAAAAGATTACTTAAAAAAATAACACTGCTTTTAAAAATGTCATTTATAGCGGTAGAACTAAAATATTGAACAAAAGTTCATAATTGGTAAGTGACTAGAATTAAAGCATCCTAAGAGGAAAAGGGGATGATGACAGAGGATGAGATGGCTGGATGGCATCACTGACTCAATGGACGTGAGTCTGAGTGAACTCCAGGAGTTGGTGATGGACAGGGAGGCCTGGTGTGCTGCAATTCATGGGGTCGCAAAGAGTCGGACACGACTGAGTGACTGAACTGAACTGAACTGAAGTTCCTTGTAATATTTTGGAAGTAGCTATAAATACCAATTAAATTTAGATTTTGCTAAGTTTATGATACATGTTAAAGTTTCTATATTAATCACTAAAGGAATAAAACCAAAGTATAGCTTTGAAACTGAAAAGGGAAGAAGGAATGAAAAGATGGGGGGATTTTTCAATACAAAAAATGAGAAAAAAGAAAAAAGTAGGACTAATAGAGACACAGAACAAGATGGCAGAAATAAATCCAAATATATCAGTAAAACACAATATATTAGACTGGCCAACTCTCTGAGTTTATGTCAGAATGCATAAAAAAAGAATCCATCTATTTGCTGTTCATCAGAGAGATACCTAAATGTAAAGTCACAGAAAAATTGAAAGTAAAAAGACAGAAAAGATATATTAGGAAAATACTAACCAAGAGAATATGGTTTAGTTGTATTAACATGAGACAAAGCAGCGTTTAAGGCAAAACTCATTAGTAGAGATTTTAAAAAGCAAGGAGTCGTGGTTTGTCTTGAAAGCGAAAAGTCAAAGTGAAGTCGCTCAGTAGTGTCGGACTCTTAGCAACCCCATGGACTGCAGCCCACCAGGCTCCTCCGTCCATGGATTCTTCAGGCAAGAGTACTGGAGGTTTGCTACATATCATTAAAAGATTGAATCTCTAGGAAGATAAAAGAATGCTACAATTGTGCCTAATAACACAGCATCAAATATATAAACAAAAAGTAGACCGAAATCACAAAAAAGAACAAACATAAGTTAGGAATTTCTAAAACATACTTTTAAACAATTCAAGTGTCAAAAAGAAATATGACAGTAATAAGAAAGTACTCAGAACTAGAAAACAACAAAAATATCACGTATCAAAACGTGTGGGATGCATAAAGCAATACTTAGAGGAAATTTTATAGCCTTAAATGCTTACATTAGAAAAGAGGAAAGTTTGAAAATTGATGAACTAGACATCGCACTAAAGAGGTTAAAAATATAACAAGCCCTCTAAACATCAAAGGAAAGGGTTAGTCAGTCGTATCCATCTCTTGTGACCCCATGGGCTGTAGCCCATGAGGCTCTTCTGTCCATGGAATTCTCCAGGCAAGAATACTGGAGTGGGTTGCCATCCCCTTCTCCAGGGGATCTTCCCAACCCAGGGATCGAACCCAGGTCTCCTGCATTGCAGGCATATTCTTTACCATCTGAGCCACCAAGGAAGCAAAGAAAATAATAAAGGAAACAACTGGAAGCTAGAAAACCAGGAAACCATAGAGCTAAATCAGAAAGCTAAAAATTGGTTCTTTGAAAAGATTTTTTTAAATCTGACAAATTCTGGCAAGAATAATAAAATATAACCTTAGGAATGAAAGGGAACCTAAATAGAAGGTGAAGAAATTTTTTTTTAAGTAAGAGGTTGTTATGAAAAATCCTATGTCAATAATTTTAGGAAGAAACGGATAAATTCCTATAAAATATAAATCACCAAAAGTGACTCACATAGAAACAGAAAATCTCAAAGGTCCTATAAACATTTTTAAAAATTGTATCAGCAGTTTAAAATATCCCCAAGAAGAACACTAAGTCTAGACAGTTTTACCAATGAATCTACCAAAACCTTCATGCAACAGATAATGTCAGGCTTTTGTCATTTATTCAGAGACTAGAAAAAGAGCAAATATGCCTCAAATCATTTTATAAGATTAGTATTATCTAGACACCAAAACCTGAAAAAAACAGTATCAGAAAAAGAAGTCCCAAGCCATTATCATTCATTAAAAATTGATGCAAAAAAATTCCTAAGTTAAACTGAACCCAGCAATGCAGAAAAAAGATAATATAACATGACCAGGATAGATAGTTTCAGAACTGCAAAGTTGTTTTAGCAGTAAAAAAAAAAAAAAAACTATTAATGTAATTCACCACAATAACAGATTAAAAAAGAAAAAACATACGATCACTTCAACAGATCCATAAAGAACATTCAATAAAATGTAACATCGTTCATAATAAAAACTCCTAGCTTGTTAATAATCACTCAGCTTATAAATTTCATAGTTGGTGGCGAAATATAAATATTCCATTTTCAATTAGATCAGATAAGAATACTCTCTATTTTCAGTTATACAGAGTATTAAACTTATGGTCCTAGTCAGTACAGTCAGACAAGAAAAGCAAATAGTTAAAAAGAAAAAGAAATTAAAAGTACACAGAAGAATCAAAAATTTTAAAGAGCCAGTTCTTTTGGATGAAAAATAACCATAAAATAGAGGAAATGCTATTAAGCCTAATGAAGCAAAAAATAAAATAAAATAGCATAAATTACAAAATCAGGAATGAACAGATAAAAAAACGGAACAGATACAGAAGCATTTTCTTTTATTATAGTAATATGTGTAAATCCATACCAATGTAACAAACAATATCTGATGACATCTAAGGCACCAAATTGACTGAAGACGTAGAGAGTGATCAAAGAATCTCCTCCCAAAAATAGATGCTGGGCCCAGTCTTATAAAATGAGTACAGAGCAGACACATCTTACCCAATTGTATAAAATATGTATTCCTGAAGATCTCCTATAATTCAAAACTCACATCATATAACCACCATTTTCAAGAAAAGATGATAGGTATCCTGTTTACCAGCTAAACCATAAATACAATTCATTTGGCCACCACCTTTTAAATTACATGACTCTTAATCATTTTTTAAATTTAGATTGATTCACATTATTACACATTTTATACACAAAACAAGGCTATTAAAATACCATGCAATTTCCAATTTGCATGATTCAGATTCATAAAGAATCCCTCTCATGTATTTTCAAACCTTTAAACAATCATTCTCATCTCTTAGAGACTGTTCAAGAGCACAGAAAATGAGAGTACACCTCAGAAAATATTTTATGAAACTCATTTAAAACCCGGATAGCAAAACCTAACAAAGACAACCTAAAAGTAATACATATGAACAAATACGCAAAAATCCTACATAAATAATAACAAATCTAAGTCAATAACTAACACATACCAAAACTTCTCCTTGCAAACTTCCCCTTAACTAGGATTAACAAAAACCAACCATCCTCTCTGCTAACAATTGAAGGTCCAGAGCAGACGAAAGCCTGCAGCTAATCTAATTTACCCACTGCAGCTCCCAGGGATGAGCCGAATGTTCACCAAGAATTGTTTGTTCCCAAATCTGCTCATGCCAGTTGTATTAATTTTGTAATTGGATCAATAAGCATTATAAATACATATAATTTGAATTTTAAAAGAAAGGGCATTTTATCTATGAAAATTAATTTAGTTATTGATGTTTTTAATTTAGCTATTGATTAATTTAGCTAAATTGATGTTTTTTAATGGTGAAAATTAAGTATGAGTAAAGCGACCAAAAAAAGGTGTGAGGGGATCTTAAACATTAAAAGAACTCCACATTTAGGTTCTTTTTCACCTACCATTAAGATCTGAAAAACTTTAATAAACCTAAAGGAAAAATAATAAGTAATACATTTTAGATGTGTTTTATACCAGAAGGACAACATAACATTCCAATAGCAGATTCAAATTTAAAGAGGCCTTGGCATATATCAAATGATTGTCAAATGAAGATACATGGATATGATTAAAAAGAAAATGTTTATGGTACTTATATTTGACTTTTAATGAGTTCCTATTAAACCGACTTTTTCAGTTAGCCAACCAACTACCTATCCTGATTGACTGCATAAGAAGACTTCATTTGTAGTCAGTTATAATACCACGACCATTTGACTGATTTGGGTTTACCTCAGGAATGCAGGATAATTATATGTATCAATATATATATGTATGAACAGAACAATGGAAAACAAAATGATCATCTTGATAAATGGCACTGGATAATATTAAACTCCCATGTCTAATTTTTAAGCTATTAATCTTGTGGCTCAGCTGGTAAAGAATCTGCCTGCAACGCAGGAGACCTGGGTTCAATCCCTGGGTTGGGAAGATCCCCTGGAGAAGAGAAAGGCTACTCACTCCAGTATTCTGGCCTGGAGAATTCCATGGACTGTGTAGCCCATGGGGTCGCTAAGAGTCAGACACGACTAAGTGACTTTCACTTTACAAGATCAAAAATATTTACCTGAAACTACCAATCATTATCATAATTAATTAATGGGAAAATGACAGAGAATTTCTCATTAGAATCAGTAACTAAATAAATTTGCTCACTAGCATCTCAATTACTAAATGTTATTCTGAAAAAAGGAATAAGGTAAAACTATTACAAAGAAAGTGATATATTTATTATTGCTTGAAGAAAACAATCTTAGCTGCTTGAAGAATTCAACTGAATCAATTAACCACTGTCAGAAGTAACAAAGGCACTTAATCAAGAGTCTGTTTCAAAGTAAATATACAAAAAAAAATGTTGTTTTCCATATTCTAGCAATAACCAGCTAGACAAAATAATAAGAAAAAAAAAGATATTCCATTCAGGTAGCAAAATAGGCTATAAAATGCCTAAGAATAGACTTAACAAGAAATGCACTAGACCTATTTAAAGTAAACGAAAAAAACTCTTCTAAGGGACATAAAATAAGACGGTTATAAAAATTAAGAAATTAGGACTTTCCTGGTGATCCAGTGGTTAAGAATCCACCTGCCAGTGCAGGGGACACGGGTTCAATCCCAGTCCAGGATGATCCCAAAAGCTGCGAATCAACTAAGCGCAGATACCACAACTACTGAGACCCGCACACCCTACAGCCCATCTCCACTGCAGTGAGAGGCCGTGCACCGCCGCAAGGAGGAGCCCCACTTGCTCAACGAGAAAACCTACACGCAGCCACAAAGACCCAAGTGCAGTCAAAAACAAATACAGAATCTTTCAGTCTTTTTTTAAAAAAGAACTTCAATGTCCAGGGATGGGAGAAGAATTAAACCTTTATGGATATCCACACAATGGAATGACAGGCAAGCATTTTGTAAAGAATATAAAGATATGGAAAAACATCTACGATATACTTTTAAGTAAAAGAAAATTCAGATTTTTAAAGTCTGATAAGATTCAGATTTTATTTTGTAAGTATTAATGTGCATAAGAGATATCTATAAATACAGGCACATCAAAATCTTAAGTGTTCCTCTCCACCTGGTAGGAATACAGGTGGTTTTAACTTTCCTGCCTTATACTTTATTGTGTTTTCTGTATTTTCTACAACAGATAAATCAGAAAACAGTTAAAATATTGACTGCCTCCTCCTAGAAGCCATAAAGCACCCATACAGCAATATCTCCTCTTGACACCATGAATGAAATTTTACTTTCAGGAGGTCCTATATCTTAGGTTCCCCCTACGGGCCTGGGGCTCCCCTTGGCCCTCAGCATGAGACTTCGGGAGTGTATATTGAAAGCTAGACACAACAGCCATCTTCCTGGAAAGACCCATGACCCTTAAAGATAACACCTAGGAAATCAGCCCTGGAGGACAGCAGCAGCACTAACGGGAACTGCAGGTGTGAGCTGCGGGCCCAGCAGAGCACTCAGCACCTGCTGGGGACAGCCAGGGTTCTGCAGTACCACGGGCCTCTTGCCCACAGAGGCCTCTCATGTCCTGCATCCCAGCGGTCAGGGTCCAGAGACTTCCCCGTTTCCCCTGGCCCATGCAATCGCAACCAAGACCTCAGCCCTCACGCAGGGAAGCAGGATGAAGGTAAATCCCAGGATGCACCAAGCCCCATCTGTTTCTGAGACTCTTCCCTTAGCTTTCTCCCCACCCCTCCATTACTGCACAGGGCAGCTTAACTGTTTTCTGCCAGGGCTCAGAAAACTCCTTTCTTCCCCTCCCACCCCCACTCCTCTGCTCCCTTCCTAACTCCCTAACCCCACCCAGTCCCCCCGGGGAAATCAAGGTGCCCACAAATAGGTAAACAATACATACATGAAGACTGGATGGAGAAGATGCCATGTTAGTGGGGGCCAAGCCCGAGAGACCATCTGCAAACTACAAATTAAACACGCTGGTTAGCAACAGGATTAGAAAAGCCAAGTCAGGGAAGACTAGATGGTCCCAGGGAAGCAGAACTCTCTGAGTAGGCACCCTCTGCTCTCTCTCCAGGGAGGTACAAAAGCTGTGGGAGGAATGTGTGCTTTGGAGTTGGACAAGTATGGCTCCAAATCCTGGCCCCAGTGCTCTACGTGACCCTGACCTCTCTGCATCAGCATCCCCGTCTGGAGAACGGGCACAAGCCTTGAACTGCCACAGAGCAGCAGCGAGTGTGGATGAGATGAAGGCTGTGCACGCCGAGGACAAGGTGAGGCACACGCGAGGGCTCAGTCCATGCCTGTCTCCCGCCTGCTTTCTTAGAGCCCTGGGCGCCACTGACTCCACGCTCACCTGCCCTCCCAGCCTTTCAATCATCCTGACCTCAGACATCCACCAAGCTCTGCATCATCGCTGGTGGTTTCTCCTAACAGCTGAGCCACACCAACCCCTGCTTGGGCACCATTCCTAAGCCAGTGCGGGTTTCTGAGTCTTCTGTCCTCAAGGACAGACATCAGGGCATCGTACGACTTTGCCCCAAACCAATCTCATAGACATGCCACCTCTTAATACAGAAAACCTGCTGCCTTCTCCTTTGGCATCAGATCCTTGCCTGCAATCTCGCGGTATGGTGAGTCCAGTTTATAGGATGAATCCTTGGGCTGCGGGGTCCAGGAGAGCCTTGGTGGGGGTCAGGGCTACAGGCAGGGTGACATTTTGGGGGCCCACTAAAACAGTTCTGGAAGAGGTGATGGGGTCCTGGGGGGACACATTCCAGTCTAGGTGGAGGTGACCAGGAGATGCCTTGTGGGCAGAGGAGACAGGAGGTGTGAAGGGCAGAGGTGTGAATAAAGCAGCGCTGCCAGGGTAAACAGTCCGGGAGACAGGTGAAGGGGGAGTGACCGGAGCGGGGAGGAGACAAGCGGGGGCCCAGAGCTGCCAGGAGGGAGGCGGGGGGCAGCCTGGGGCAGCGGGCTCTGGGAGTCTCCACAAGAGGCCAAGCCCCAGTGTCCTTCCTTCCTTGGTAGGAAGGTG
>NW_011495064.1:13708333-13711752 GCF_000754665.1 Bison bison bison
CGATCTCGGGGAGACCCATTCGCCTGGGGTCAGGGAAACACAGAAGAAGTTGTCTGGGAACTCACAGTCCCCTCCCTGATCTGTGAAGAGAGCCTCACTGAGGGGGACCCTGGCCTCCCCTAAACCAGCCCTCGGCTGTTTAGGCCCAGGAGCACAGGCAGGAGGGCAGAACGGCCGGGCACGCAGCCACGCCGCTGGAGGATTCCAGGGGGCTGGCTGCATGTGGCGTGACCCTTGAATCGACCAGATGAACTCCACGTGAAGCCCTCAGCGGCCCAGAGACTGGCCCAGCCAGGCAGCAGCTCTGCCCCTCTGGTTCTCATCCTGAACCTCACAGAAGCCTTATTGTTATTTTTAATACAGATCGTTTTTAGAAAGGTGAGAGGGAAACCGGCAGTTCACCAGTGCAAGAGGGAGAAAAAATAAAGCTAAACATAGTTGCTCCAAAGGTCTGCGCCAGCTTCCGAAATTACACGTTCTCCTTTGGGATCCGGGCATAATTTGCTGCTCCGGTTCTGGGAGCACGTTCCCACCTTCACGGCGTCCCAGAGACTAAAACCGGAGCAGGCGGCTCAAAATTAGCCCGAGCCGGGAGCCAGGGAGCAGCCAGCCCCAGCACCCCACCCCATGCCCGTGGAGAGCAAGCCTCCCGACTCCTCCTACACACTAGCCTGCACTTCCCCCAGAGCCTCCCAGGCCCATCACACACATATGAGTGCATACATACACACACACACACACACACTCAGTACACCATCACACACACGCAGTCAACACACACACTGTCAACATACACACACCGCCTGCCACCAAGCCTTTGCCCCACTCCTCTGCCCACCAGGGGAGAAGGCAATGGCAACCCACTCCAGTACTCTTGCCTGGAAAATCCCATGGATGGAGGAGCCTGGTGGGCTGTAGTCCATGGCGTGGCTAAGAGTCGGACACGACTGAGCGACTTCACTTTCACTTTTCACTTTCATGCATTGGAGAAGGAAATGGCAACCCACTCCAGTGTTCTTGCCTGGAGAATCCCAGAGGCAGGAGAGCCTGGTGGGCTGCCGTCTATGGGGTCGCACAGAGTCGGACACAACTGAAGCGACTTAGCAGCAGCAGCAGCTGCCCACCAGAAAAGGCCTCCTCTCCCCACTGCTGTTCTAATCCCTCTCACCAGCCCCCTCAGAGAAGCTCCCCTGATGATCTAGTCCACACTGACCCTGCAGGCCCAGAGTCCCAGATCTTGGTGTCCCTGCTAAGCGAGCATTCACGGCTTTGCCATCACTCTCATCATCTCATATGGATCCACAGTACCGACCTCCTGTTTCTGCCCACCAGAGGGGAGACTTCCCAAGAGCTCTCTCTTCCTCTTTACCCTTCCTCAGGCCACACACATCCCCCCACCCGAGTCCCTGGAGACTCCAAGAGGATACTCCTACCGATGGTGGTCTCTCAGAGCAACAGGAAAGGGTCACCTTGACGGGCGGCTCCCATGCCTGGAGGTGGGTGATGTGGGGAATAGGCAAGGGGTGTCACCCTGACGTGGGCCTCAAGACCCTCTAGGGAATGGCGGGGAGCAAGCTCCAGGTGTGTTCCTGCACCACTTCTCCTCCCCTTGTCATCTTCAGAACACAAGAACTAGTAGATGAGGAGGCGAAGACCCCAGGTTTGTTTGAAGGTAAAAGTAGAGCCTGATTCAGACTCAGAGGCAGATGAGACAGGGAGAGCAGCCTGGAGTAGGGGAGGCGGCGGGGTCAGACTCAGAGGCAGAGTGAGACAGGGAGAGCAGCCTGGAGTGGGGGATGCGGCGGGGGGAGAAGGACAGGACAGAGGAAATGCTGGGAGCGGTTCATTCACATTGTCTTCCTGGTTGGAGGCATTGTCTGTCTGTTCATTATTTTTCTATATTTTCCCAACTGTAGACAACAGACATATATTTATAATCAGAGAAAAATGAATATATCCTTTATTTTGAGGAGCGCACTAGACAGAATGAAACACCTCTGAGCCCCTCTGTGAGGACACCCCTGGCCTGCCCTCAGAAAGTCAGACATCAAGGCCATGACACTTACAGCAGCAGCACTGAGCTTGCACACACGTCTGCTCCCGCCCCCCACCTCCCATGCACACTTACCCACGCACATACGCTCACACCACCCCCTCCCCAGCCTACGGTTCTGAAATCTACACAAAGGACAGCCGCACAGACCGAGAATACACTGAGGGGTTACTATGTGAGAGTTCATCTTATCCCAGTCCCCTAGAGAAGAGTCCAGGAGGCCACGACCCTCCTCACCCCCAGAGATGGGTGCCCACTTTTGAACCCTGGAAGGCCAAGTGGACAGCTCTGTCTCATACGTCCATTTCAGATCATCTCCAGAACTGGCCACTCTTGACAGACCAAAAGATTTCTAGAAACCTGAGAAACACTCGGCCGTGGTGGGCAACCCAGTGACCTGAGCATCAGGTCATTGGGACTTTCTAGCATGTGCAGCTCATCCCAGGAAATGGGCAATGATGGGGAGACAGTTCTTTGGCCAAGAAGGGGCGACAGAGCAAGGAGACAGGAGGGACCAAGACAGAAGCCAGATGTGCTAAGAGAGCATTTGGAGCTGGGGAGGAGCCTTCTGCTGGGTCCACAGCACCAGCTGGTGAGCACAGCGGAGGGGCTGTGTCACAGTGGGAATGGTAAGCTGGCCTGGAGACACAGGTTAGACAAACAGGAGCCAGAAAAGTCCCAGTTCTGCTAGACTTCGTGTTCCTCCAGTCCCCAGAGACCAGGGCCCTCCATCCTACCTGCAGTGGGGAAGGGGACAGGGGACAAGAGCCCAGCCAGAACTATGTGGAAAACCACTGGGTCTGGAACCCACGGTGTCCTGAGTCAGCCCCGGTCCTCCCAAGTCCTGCATGGGGGGTGTGCAAGATGGAGTCAGTGAAAGATTTCTGGACCAGCCAAATCAGATCAGTGATCTCAGAGAAAAGCGCGACACAGAATTGCTTTTTCCTGAAGCTGCCATCAGACCCCATCAAGACAGGGCTCCCTAGAGACTGGGACGGGTCTCCCTGCCGGCCTGGGGCTCCGTGACAATAAGGTTATGTGTCCTCCGCCATCAGACAGGGAGCTGGATGAGGGCAGGATCCAAACCTCCTCCACCAGAGCAGGCGGAGCTCACTGCCGCCTCTCCCTGTGGACCTGTGAGCCAGCCCCACCCTCCGCCTGGCCAGCAGCGTGAGCCGTGTCCTCCCACAAAGAGTGCCGACCCTGCTCTGGCTCCTACCCCGGCCCCGGTTCACTCATGTCAACGCCGGCAGACATTAGTGTGCTTCATAAATACACCAGATAATGCATATCATTTGAAAAAAAGCAGTCTTCTCCAGAAAGAACTTTAATTCACCTGTCCTCACAATGGGATATTTTTTAAAGC
>NW_011495064.1:13711852-13712069 GCF_000754665.1 Bison bison bison
AGCTCTGTGCTACCCCACACAGACTCAGACAGCCCGCTGAGGGGTGGGAGCCGGCGCTGGGCACCGAGCTTGGGGCTAATTATCTGCCTCATTCAGCTACAAACACCCACCCAGGCCTTGAGTGCAGCTGAATTCTGTGTATTTGCAATTTCCATTTGGGTGTCCCAGGCAAGAGAAGCTCCTCCTAAGCTCCTACAGAGAGTAGGCAGGATCCACC
>NW_011495064.1:13712169-13721944 GCF_000754665.1 Bison bison bison
CCACCCACCCACCCATCTACTTATGCATCCATCCACTCATCCATCCACTCATCCATCTGTCCATCTGGGCAGGCAGACTTTCTTCGAATGCGTCCTCTAAGCCAGGCCCTGTGCTGGCATTGAGGACGCAAAAAGGAATGGGCCCCACTCACTGCCCTGAGCCTAGCCTAGGAAACATGCTAACATTTAAAGCAGCATCAGCATGACTTAAGGCAAGTGCAGTGACCCAGATAGAGACAGGACTTGCAGAAGAAGTGAAGGAGCCAGGGCAGAATCCTAGAAGGAGATGACCTCACCTAGGCTGAGTCTTGAGTGACCGGTGCTGGCCAGAGGTGTCCCCAGCAGAAAGGGTGGTGGGGTGGGGCCCTGGAGAGCCAGAGAGGTGGGAGAAGTGGGCAGCTGGACCTTGTGGGGATGCTTAGCTCCTGTGACACTTGAGAGTAACTATAAAGCTCTTGTGTCAGCTGCAGTGTGGCCCAGGACTGAACACCAGCAATATCCCCTTGGAAGCAGCAAAACAGTGAGAGATGAGTGCATGGAAAGAAGCAGAAATTCACCCTAAATGTCAGACAGAAGCCCCTGTAAGCACATCTCAGGGACAGCTTTGAGGACCCCAAGACTGACCCAGCACCCAAGGCTGTCCTCTTGCTCTCAAGGCTAATATTTGACTGATTGTTTAAAAAATTTGAACCCTTCCAAAATGCCATCCCTTCCCTAGTGAATAAATAGGCTGTGGGCCTGAGGACACATGCGTACTCTACGTAGGCTGGAAGGCTCTGCTCCAGGCAGCCCAGAAGCTCTGGGAGCCCCAGGTGCCATGGGGCAGCCAGAGTCAAGCAAAGCCAAGAGGAGGGTGACAACCTGGAGCAGATGGAACAGAGCTGTTCAAGGCTGGTGCTCACAGTGAGGTCCGTGTCCGTCTCCACTGCGATAAGGCTGGGTGGGCCCAGCCATACAGGACCCACAGCCACCCAGAGCCCAAGGTGGGAAGAGTGATCCCCCCTCAGTAAGAGATGCCACAGTTCGCCTGCCATCTGTTTGGCATTGACGCCTGGGTCACCAGGTGGAAGGGGCTTCCCTTGTGGCTCAGCTAGTAAAGAATCCGCCTGCAATGTGGGAGACCTGGGTTTGATCCCTGGATTGGGAAGATCCCTGGAGAAGGCAAAGGCTACCCACTCCAGTATTCTGGCCTGGAGAATTCCATGGACTATATAGTCCATGGAGTCACAAAGAGTCGGAAAGAGTTACAAAGAGCAAGTTTCACTTCACCAGGTGGAGCACAGAGCAAAGGACTGCCTTTTGGACACCCTGGCAGCAAGGCCCTTCTCCTGCCCCTACTCCCTCCCGCAGGTGGAGGGGATGGGGTGTGAGGGACTACTGGCTTGAACACAGACCCGTCCTTCAAGCCGCCTCCAGGGTGCCACCAAGCACAAGCCCATAGATGAATCTCCGCCCAAGGAAGGTCCTAGCAATGGGGCTGGGCACCCCGGAGACTGCCAGTCACTCCTCACCCTGTCCTTCCCTCTTTCTTGCTCCTCTCACCTGATTTCCTGGTGATCGCCAGGGGCAAGCCCTCCACGTGGCCTTCAAGGTGCAGGGCCGTTTTTCTCAGATGCTTTGGGTCTTGCCCGGTAGACCCACAGGGTTTCCCACAAGCCCCCGCCCTGCTCCCATCCAGGCTGAAAGCTCCTAACTGGGTCCCTCCATCTGTCAAGTGTCAGCCACCAGGTTATGGGAGAGTGTCTTATGGAGGCTGTGTGATGAGGAAGGGGAGCAAGGCGGGGGGAGAGGGTAAACCAGGCGGCTCTCGATGGAGCCAGTGTCTGTCCCCAGGGACCCTTCCTACCTGGATGGGGATGAGGGGCTCCTTGTCATCGATGTCAATCAGCACATCTTCCCCAGGACTGAGTAAGCTCACGTCATCTGGAGGGAGAGCAGTGTCCAGGCCTGAGAGGGGCTCCCCTGGGGACTCACCCTTCCCGAGCCGTGAGACTCGGCCTTGGGTCTCACCACACTTCTCACTCATGTCTTCCTCTTCTTCCCCCCGTCCTTCCCTCTCCCAGCATCATCCTTCACACTCCCCGTCTCCCCAGTTCCCTCTCTCCTCATCCCTTTGATCCCTGCATCTCCCTCTCCTGTGGCCTTTTCCACATGGTCTCTTACCACAGCATCGACCCCCACTCCCTGGAGGATCCAGCCTGGGGCCAGATGATGCCCTGAGGAAGACAAGATTCCCGCCCTTCCCTCCCATCAGCTGGGCAAAATTCATTCTCATTCAGGTAAGAGGAGGGCTTCAGAACGTGTCTCAGCTGGGAAGCCCACCTGCCCCAGCACCCCCTGCCCGCCCCCTCCACCAGTCAAGAGCCCCTCCCCTACCTGGGCCGCCCTGTGTGGACGGACTCTCCTCTGAGTAAGGATCACACAGGAAGCCCTCCAGGGAGCGGATGGTACACTGGCCCACCACGGGCCGGCGGCCAAACTGGCGGTTATCAATGACCTTGACCACGATGGGGGGACAGTACAGCTCCTCCCTGGGCAGCATCTGGGTGGAGGAAGAGGGAAGCTCTGGACAGCAGCCTGACCTCATCTCTGGGAGGTCTCAGAAGGAGGAGAGCCCTTCTTCCCAGGACAAGTCCAAGGAGCAGAAAATGACTCTCAACCTACACCTAACCCCCAAGGGCCGTCAATCCAAAGCGGTGGTCAGCTGAGCCCAGGAGCGGGCCGGTGGGGCAGAAGCCACCCACCTCTGTCTGCCTCTTGAATGCTGCATGCAGAGGCTGACTTTCCCCTCAAGCTTTAACCCCCAAACACACCCAACTCAGCCCAAAGTCAAAACAAGTCTCCTTTCCCTGAACCCTCACTGGCCGGGGAAGGGGAGAAGGGAGAAGCTGGCCCGGGACTCAACAGTTCTCGCAGACAGACCCCCCCAAGTGGATACTCAAGAGTTGGCTTCCAGACCCAGATTCTTCTCCCCCAACCCTAAAAGCACTTTGAACACAACTTGAAATGATTTATATTCTCTCCTTCGGTGGCGTCTTTGGCTCAGGCAAGAGGAGACTCCTGTTGACAGCCATTGGGCCTGGAATTTCTAAAGCACTTTCATCCTGCAAACCATTTTCCTTCCCTCAGACTTGCCTTACTCTGGTCACTAAGCCCAGGCAAACCAGGTTGCTGAGGGGGCTGGGGCCGAGGGCCACGGGGGTGGCCTCTGCAAGGCCTGGGGTTGGGGAGGACTAGGTCCAGGAAGATTTGGAGGAATCCCTGAAGGTCAGAGCCCTGGCAGATGGCACTGGGGGACTGAGGCCTGCCCTGAGAGAGGAAACAGCCATGGGTGGGTCCTTGGGACTCCCGTGGACTCGGGATCTGGGGAGGCGGAACCAAGCTGGCGCCCTCTGTGCTGCGCACAGGCTGCAGCTCCTCCAGGAAGGAGACAGCGAGCATTTCCTCCCGTTCTCAAAGGAGGTGGGAAAGAGACCGTGAGCCAGGAGCCCAGGCTGCCTGGGGCTGCGAGGAAATTCTAAGCACCAGGACTCCGGTAGGTAGCAGACTGCAGGGAGGTCAGGCTCACCACTTCCATGAAGAGGGTGCAGATGTCGAAGTTGGGGTTCTTCCGGAGGTTCTTGATGACACAGGATTGTACAGACTGGCCCCCACACTCCACCACCAGGCTCGGGGAGGACACGCTGGCCAGCTGGTAGCTCTTCATGTTCCGAAGACCCCACGCCAGGATCTGGGGGTGAAGAGTGAAGAGAGCAGCTGGAAAGGCCCCAGGCCCGGGCAAGGCTGGGCCAGGAAAGGGGAGGCCCGCACCCCGACCCCCGTGATGGGGGCAGGCTCACCTCGATGGCGGTTCGCTGGAGAACCGGCTTGATGTTCTGGGGGACCATGTAGATGTTGGCCTCCCTCTGGGGCGGCGGGTAGGGCAGGTCCGTGTCCTCTGACTGCAGGGCATGGGGTAGAAGGGAGACAAGGGCAGGAGGAAGCCCAAGGCAGAAAGACAAGAAAGGAGGACAGACGGGATGGAAAGAAAGTGCATGTGTGGAGAGACACAGAAATAGAGCGGCGGGGACACAGAAGGGGGCAAGCGGGCAGACAGAACAAGAGCTGTCAGTTTCCCAGGCACCCCCTTCTCCAGGTCACAACGCCAGCACCTCGGCCCAGGGATCAGGTGAGTCTGTTTCAGACAAGCCCTGGGCCACGACTCCTCCCGCCAATGAGCCGTCCGGGGGTCCCAGCCCCTGTCACACACACGTGCACACACGTGCACTGTCCAGCCCAACCCGACACGTCCACTTCTGCCCGTCTCAGTCCCAAGAGGACCACGTGCCCACCTGCTAGCCTCTCCCGCGTCCAGCTCAGACCCTCCCAACTGATCACCCACCCTGTGTTCCATCTCCAGCCCCCACAGATCCACACCCACAGACACCGGCCAGCCCCCAAATCCCACCTCTCGCACCTGTCCTGAGGTGTGACACACCTGAGCAGAACACTTGCACTGCGAGCCAGAAGAGGTGCTTACAAACAGGAGGAGGGGCTAGAAAAGCCTGCCACCCCAGGCACCAAAGGGCCTACTGGGGAGGCGCCTCCACACCGTGGGCAAGAGGTCAGGGTGGCAATTTTGCCTGCTATGGGGCGGCCAAAAAAGACCTGGGCAAGAATCCTGAAGAACTATTAATACATAGGGAAGCGGGCGAAGCACTAGAAACAGGTATCCCTGTGGATTAGACAACTACCACGTCTGGCAGTGGTTATGAACACGGGCTCCGGGTGTGAATGAATCCCAACTCCACCACGTACTGAGTTAAATAAGTTATTGCACTTCTCTATGGCTCAAGGGTTTTCATCTACAAAATGGTTACTAAAAATTATCAACCTCTAACGCTTGATGTGAGGCTTGAAGAAGCTGATAACATTTAAAAGAGTTCCTGGTTCACGTAAACTCTCAACAGGAGTCCACATGGCAACTTTGTGACAATTAGAAAAAGATGTCCCTTTCTTAAAGCTCTTTACTTCCATGTCAGAAAATCATCCTAGGTCACTAGTTTATTGGAACAAGACACTTTACTGCCACCTGCTGGAATGCTATAATAAATACCGATATCCGATGCCTGCCCTGGAAGTCCCACTCCCGGAGACCCAGTGCACCCACGCACTGCACAACCTGAACACCCGTCTACGAAGGCCCTGACACCCAGGAAACGTCAGCCACAAATCCAAGGGCTGTGATGTGCGCTCTACAGAGCTTGCCTCACATAACTGCATTAAGAAACAATGGAGTCATCGGATTCGTCCTCCAAGCTGACTTGCTCTGGGTTCCTTCTCAAAGGATGTTGCATCCATCTGCAGATGCTCTGACGTCGATGGGGGGACAGCTGGAGCACTGAAACACATCAGCTTCCTCCCACCTCGGCCCTTCACAGCCAACCCCAGCTGTCACTCCTGCCCACAGCACACTGACCTGCGGCAGTGCTGATTTCTAAAATCAAACCAGACCTTGGTCCTAGTCCTAACCTTGCGGCTTCTGAGCTATTTGACCTTGGGCAAATTATTCAAACTCTGTGGTCCAGGACTCTCATGTGAAGACCCAGGATGACACCCTTACAAAATTGCTCTGAGAATTTAACAAGAGAACAAATATGAAGTGCTTCTGGCACATGAGAGGTGCTTAATCAAGAGCAGGGACTGTAGTGATCAGTGCACTGTTGGTAGTGCCACTGTTTTCATCACTAGTGTTGCTGCTGACCAACCCCACTGACTGAGCAGAGCTGAGCCATCAGAGGCACCTCTCAGAACAGCACCAGCTTCATAGCTATCCCAATGTCACCAAAGCACAATGTGAAGAAATTCATCATTTTCCTCCAGACCCCCAAGGCAGGTGACAAGATGCAGGAAGCACCCACATTCTCAGAATGAGCAACAGATGCCATCAGAAGGAAGAGTGATGAGCAGGGCGGCCCTGGGCGCACCTGGGGGCTGCTGTGCACGCCACAGTCCACATGACTGGTGCCCCAGAGGGTGGGGGCAGAGCCCGCAGTGGCCTGGCCACTGCGGATGTGCCTGACTTGGTGTCCACCCTTGGCACTCCAAGGCTGCCTGCTGTGACAACTGCGTAGCAGGGGTCACTTCACTTTTAAAAAGGTTATGCCTGGAAGCCTGCTCGTGGCCTGCTCGAGGCCAATGCCCAGCCAACCGTGGGCCCAAGGCCAAAAGTCCATGATAAAATGGACAAGTAGAAGAGGTCAGGAAGGGAGCAGCCCCAGGCTCCTGGGTGGGGAGGCAGGAAGACCAAACCTTCCTCACACGGTTGCAATGTTCTCCTGAAATCACCGGGAAAACTCAGGAATATATTTCCCCCTAGAACACTTCTCTCCAGGCCCCTAAACTCTGGGCCGTGTCCCTTTGGTTGCTTGTCCCTCACTTCCATGGCCCACCGTCCTGCTGGGCTCCCCCGAGTTCCCCATGAGGACACTTGTGTCTCCGTGCGGTGGCCCAGGCTCCCCACTGCAGGAACCTGGTCACGGAGGAGGACAGGGAACAAGAACCTGGAGAAGACTGGGCTCCAATACCGTTGGCAGGAGGCCCTGGAGGAAGAAGGCAGGTGCACACAGCTGCGGAGGCCAGGCCCGGCCGGCAGGAGGAGAGAAGCAGAAAGAGCGGTTAGGGGCGTGTCCACGGGGCAGCTCACCAGGCACAAGGCCCCCCATTCTCATCCCAAGGCCACCTCCATCCACCATGCCTCCCTCAGGAGCCCTTTGCTGCCACTCCCCAGAATTCCCACCTCTGTGGGGCTCCCTCCTCCTGCCGGGTGTCACGCGGTCCTCTGTCCCCTCCCCACTGAGCACACTGCAGTGCACGCAGGCGCCTCTCATCGTCACGGTGCGTCTGTGCCTCCCCACACTCTGCTCCCTGAGCTGGTCTCATCCAGCCCTCCCCAGCTCTCCACGCTATCCGCTGCCTGTTCCCCTTCCCCGTTTACAGATGGTCCCGAGATGCCCTCTCGGGTCTGTCCACGCCTTCTCCCTGTGCCTACTCTTCCCTCGCTTCCCGAAAAGGGCTGCGTCCATCCCCCACCCCTGCCTCACTTCCAGGCCACCCTCGGCCCCACGCACTCACTCTGTCCTCTGCACCCCCTCCCTGGAAATTTCTCTCTCCAAAATTAACAACAACCTGCCGGTAGCTCAGACGCAGCTCACAGGCTCCTAGCTCTCCCCCTCCCTCATCAGCATCTGGCCCGCTGACCTCAGCCTCCCTCCTAAAACGGTCCCTTTGGTTCCTCACCGCTGGCCTCTCTGCCCTCTCTACCCGCTCCTCAGCCCAGCCCTCTCCTAGGCTTTCTTCTCCCACACGTCTCTCCTAAGCCCCAGACTCACATTCCAGCCTTACTGCTATTTCATCCATGTGTCCTTCCAGCTTCTCACACTGAACTTGTCCCAAACTGGATTCTCTAAGCTCCCCCTCAAACCTACTCTCTTCAAATGTCATCTCAGAAGCCAGTCCCACCATCCACCCGGACAGCCAAGCCACGAAGCCGCATGCCACCTTGGCTCTCCTTCCCCTCCGTTGGTCCCCAAGCCTTAGAGACCTGTCCCCTACAGCTCTCCCATATCCACACACCCGTCTTCTTTCCTGAGTTTGGTTCACTACCCTCTTTTGCCTCCTCCTAAGTGACATCTTGGGCTTCCCTGACGGCTCAGCAGTATAGAATCCACCTGCGATGCAGGAGACGCAGGTTCAATCCCTGGGTTGGGAAGATCCTCTGGAGAAGGAAATGGCAAGCCATTCCAGTATTCTTGCCTGGGAGATCCCATGGACAGAGGAGCTGGGCAGGCTATAGTCCATGGGGTCGCAAATGAGTCAGACCAACTTAGTGACTAAACAACAACAACATAAGTTCTATCTGGCATCTGCTTTCTGGCATCTGGCATCTGATATCTGGCATCGCCTTCCAACAATGAATGAGAACTGTACTCTGCAGCCAGGAGGTAATTTCTAAGAATGTCACTCTGTTTAAAACCCTTCAAAGTTTCCCCACCCACTCAGGATGAAGCCCAAACTCCTTGATGCAGCCTCCAAGATCCCTCATCTTCTAGTCCTGCTGACCTCTCTGGTCTCACGTCTCACCACTAACTTTCCACTGCAGGACCCCAAGCAGTGCCCAGCCACCTCCCCAGAAACACTCAACACCCATCCTACTGAATGCCAGAAGGCTGCAGGAGGCACCAGATTCTCTGTGAGGTTGGAGCTCACTGGTCCTCCTGGCCGAAGGACTCTTCCACCCACTTCATCTGGCTACCTCCAACTCAGACTCTGGGTCCATTTAAGTCTTCCCTGGAGCCCCAGGTTTGAGTTAAGCACCCTGCAGTTTCCAGAGCAACTTGTCCCATTGAAAGACACATCACCCTGTGTCGTTTCCATGTGTTCATTTGTCTGTGTCCCATGTTAACCAATGGGCTTCCCAGGTGGCTCAGTGGTAAAGAATCTGTCCACAATGGAGGAGATGGAGGAGACGTGGGTTTGATCCCTGGGTTGGGAAGACCCCCTGGAGAAAGAAACGGCAGCCCATTCCAGTATTCTTGCCTGGGAGATCCCATGGACAGAGGAGCCTGACGGGCTACAATCCATGGGGTAGCAAGAGTCGGACACAACTTAACGACTAAACTACCATAGCCGACTTGTTAAACTGGCAATTCTGCACGCAGGGACCACAGCTGAATCCCCTGTCCAATAGAGGCTTAGGATCAGATAACTGAATGGAGAGAGGGATGGCAGAGGGTGAATGGTGGGGGGCTGGGAGGAGAAAGAACTTACTCCAACACACTCTCCATCCTGCCCAACACTTGTCTGCAACAGCCTTGCATCCTCACCAACCTCCTTCCCCTGGGCCTGCTCAGGGCTCTCTCTGTTTGCATGGGCTTCTTTTGCCATCTTCCAGAATCAACCACATCTTTTAGGGCCTAGTTCAAACTCTACATCCTCCAGAAAATCTCCCAAACCACTCCAGAAACTCCTTACTACCCTCTCTCTGACTTCTTTTTCCTCTAAGTGACCCTGGGCTCCGGTTTCCCAAGGTCCTGACTGATCTCCAACATCTCACACTTAAGAGTCCTGTAGTACCAGCCAAACAGCCACTCCTGTGCCCAAGTTTCTCCATCCAGTCGAGCCCATCTGAGAGGCACAGTACCTCCTTCCTGGGCAGCGATTCTCAGTGGGATGGGCTGCTGTGACCCCTGTCAGCACAGCCAGCCAGGGAGGAGGTGGATGCAGGCTGAAAACACCGCAGTGGTGTCCTGATGCACTGTCCTAAGTGTGACCTTGGACTCCGAGGACCGCAGACCTCAGGGGCAGCCACACAACAGGAGGCTAATTAGATGAGTCATTCCATGGTGGGGTGCACCCTTTCCATGCTGACCCTCCGCACCCTGCCTGAATGGAGGGCAGACCCAGGGCTGCTGCACGGATGGGGCTCTACAGGTGAACAGGGTGCTCACCGAGATAGTGCAGGCCAAGAGGACAAGGTCTCAAGGACAGATGAGGCTCTGTCCTCCCCCGAGCAGAATCCATCCTCTACCCACTTTCATCTGTCCACCCTGTTGGCCAGTTCAGTGCAGGGAACCAAGGCCATGGGCCATGAGGGTTGCTTCCTCTCCCAGTCCTAGAGGCCACCACGCTAGACAGCCTTATGTTCATCCCAGGGGAGGGGCAAGTGCAGGCGGGCCCTCCAGCCACCGAGGGCAGCACCGCCACCAGTAGCCCATAGACACCCACTCCACCCTGC
>NW_011495064.1:13722159-13730797 GCF_000754665.1 Bison bison bison
ATAGGGGGCTGGTCGGGGGTGGGGGGGGACCACTGGGCTTATTTTCCTGATTGCAAAACACCAAATTTTTCCTTCTGGAGGATTTGGGGGTGCAGGAGGGTACATCTCCTGGATATCTCAGACTAAAAGCCATAGCCTGTTGCCTGGATTAGGAGGGGGATGCAGTGACATCTGGTTGGCCCCCAAGTCACAGCAAAAAATCCATGAGTCCGCTCTGCCTTCTTCCAGGACATCCATCCACGGGGCAAGACAGGAGTAGCAGAACCAAGGGCAGTATTCCGAACCACGCCCCCTGAGGTACTCAGGACCACAAGCCCTGATCCCACCTAAAGTGTCCCAAGAAAGGGTCTTCCTCTGCACTGGCTCAGGGGCCCTCAGTTATTAAGGAATCTGCCATCACCTCTTGTGCAGTGTGTGTGTGTGTGTGTGTGCACGCACGTGCATGCACATATACATGCTTCTCATGAGTGTACACATTTGCACACACTCACGCGTGCCTGTGTGCTCTCCATTTTTCAGGAAATCTAAAATTGCAGTTTCTTTGAACTCATTCCCCTTGGCAGCGCAGACCGCCTTTGTTCTCCAGACAAAAAGGAAAAGAAACGAGACAGAGGGCTCAGAAGAGGCGGGAGAAGGAGGGAGAGAGCGGGTCCGGGCCAAGGAGCAAACAGAGAAAGAGGGAAACGCAGAGGCAGAGCTGGACAAGGGGAAGAGCGAGGCTCCAGAAGAGGAGCCAACAGCGAGGGACAGACAGGAAGGCTGGGGGCTTCATGGGAAGCAGCCCTCCCCTCCCTCCACGAGGACCTGGGTCTCCCCACAGCAAAACCTCAAAGATGCAACGCAACAGTCTCCTTTCCCCACCAAGAGCACTCGGAGAGGGGACCTCCAGGTGGGCAAAATGCCTGGCATCAGGGAAATCTCGTTGCCCACCACCCTGGCCCCTTGCGGTGACATGCCCCAGCCCAAGGCACCGGACCCCCAAAGGGAGCACAGAGTCATCTTTTCCAGGAAGCCATCCCCACCAGCCTCCAGCTGTAGGAATCCTCAGCCCGGGGAGTGGCCTCTCACCTCATTCCCGCCTCCCACCCACGCGTGCTGTCCCAGAGGCCGTCCCCACTGGAAAGGCTGTCCTTAAACCACCCTCCAGAGTCACTGTTCCTCTCCATTCTTCTCTCTGGCCTAGGCCCCCATCACATCTGTCTCAAAAGCCTCCTAGCTGGGCTCTCCTGCCCCTCGCTCCCCAACCCACACCTCTCTGCAGCCAGCCAGCTTCCTAACACACCCATCTCTGCTCCCAGACTTTCGAGGGCTCCCACAGCCAGTGGCCCAGAATCTAAGCTCCCGGCATGGCTTTTGCAGGTCACGGCTGGAGCACTCTTCACAGGGATCAAGCTGAGAGCCTGGAGGGGACTGAACGAGGGATACCAAGCAGGAGCCTGGCTGCAGCAAGGAAGACAGAAAAATCCTGCTAAGGCGTCAGGCTTCCTGCAGGACCAGAGGCAGCAGGAAGACTAACCTGCCTCCACCCCATCCCCAGGGATTCTTAAAACCAGAAAGGACTCAGGACCTCGGCCTGAACCTTAGCCTTCAAATGCAGAGGGACAGGGTAGCTGCGGGCCGCCTCTGGGGATGAAGAGGTCAAGGATCACCTTCTGGAATGGTTCCCTAAGCCAGCTGATACTCCATCCACCCTCCTGGGCCTAGGACCCTTGGGAGGTGCTAGCCCAGGCCTGTGCCCAGCAAACCCCCAGGACTTGCCCTCCTCTGGTGCTGCTAACCCATACCCGCCTCGGCCTGTGGCCGGCGGGCCCTGGGGCAGGACACTTGGCCCTTGTGGGGCTCTGGCCCCGAAGCTGCAGATTTTGATTTGCTTCCTGACAAGACCACAGCCAGATCCTGCTCTTGGAATCTGAGCCTCCACTGTTATATATTACAAATCCAGTTATTAAGGATTTTAACTTTTTTTAATAACTCATCCCTGGGCTGGGTCTTCTTCAGAGCAGGCTGTGGGTTTTGGCCACAGAATGCTCTCAATCAAGAGAGAGGGCTCCGTGCTGCTTCCCTGGACAGGACTCTGGTCCCCTTTCCAAATCGGCAGTCTTTCGCAACTGTAGCCAGAAGTAGGAGGCTGCCTGTCAGGCGCAATTACAGCCAGCTCACTTGGCGGACCCCACCTCGGTCTGGGAGCTGAAGGAAGTGAGGTAAGGGGCGCCGGGTCTGCGGATCCCACATCCTGACCCTGCGCTTCAAGTCCAAATTGCACTGAAAATGTCAAACGGTGTCCGCTCCCAGCCTGGGGATTCCCTGTCGGCAGGAAGTGGCTGCCCTTTTCCCAGCCCCCATCTGACCAGGGCTCTCCTTCCTGTCTCTCTGCCCGGGCCTCTGCCCCAGCTCAGTCAGGAGCGCCCGCTCACACGTTCGCAGGAGGCCGTAAGGAAAGGTGCTCCTCATCCACCATAGCAAAGGACACAGCCTTGCTGCTTTTGGATGCAAACCCCAGGCTTCTCCCAGAACCTAGGAATCCCCAACCCACCCTGTACCCTAAACCGGCCAGGCCCCAAACTGGCACTTGCTCTGTTGGGTCAAAGGCACGTTCCCCACCTTTTTCCTAAGCACTGCAACAATGTCTGCCTAATGCCACCTCCACCAGCAAGGCTTCTTTGACTATTCTGTCCCCTTATGAACATGTTTATTCTTGAAAACATTCCACCTGGTACTCAGCCAGATGAGGCTCCGTACTGCTGTCCCTGGGGTCTGGGTAAATGTGACTTCCAACATAGTAGCAATCCACTTAAGGCCAGAATCACATGAGGACACAGCCCAGGCAACCCTGGATCCATGCAAAGAGCGGGAAATGAAATCCACACAGGAGTCCATGTGACAGACACACACTGGAGCACCAGGAACCAGGAAGGCTCCCGGGCATGGCCTTCCTCTTCCCTCTGTCTCTGCCCACCCACCCAGCCACAGGCCCCAGCTGTAAGGGTCCAGCTCACCTCTTCCAGGATCCCTGTTGTGTCCTGTACCTGGACCCCACCATGGGGCAGTCCACATCCAGGAGATGGTGGAGGGAGGAGAGCAAGAGGAAAGAAGTTCACCATTAGTGACAAGGAGCATTAGGCTGGGGCAGAGATCAACATGCCAGATATCCCCCTAAAGGAGCCAACAGAAAACGCTTCCCATCTAGGGTGAGGGGGGTGTGCTGCCCAGACACACTCTCTGCCTGGTCCCTGCAATGAAGAAAGAAGGTACAACAGACACTGATGCAGAGAAACTGCTGGGAGAGGCCAAGCATGAACCTAGAGCCCAGGCATCTCTAAAAGTGACAGAAGAAAGGAGACTGACGGACTGACAGGTGGGGGGAGGATCCCAGACCCTGTGCGTCAGTCCCAGGATGCAGTCAGGGCCCGGCCCTGGAGCTGCTGCTGGAGCTACGGACTTGGAGAACCAAGGAGAAGCTTGATGCGCAGGGCTGGCAGACCTGAGAAGGCGCTTGGACTGGACAGGGAGCAGGGAGGGAGTGAGATGAAAAGGGATGGGAGGAGGTCTTATACGGAAGAACTATCTGCAAATTTGTCTGGGCTCCCTGCCTCTTAGGGCTTCCCTGGGGGCTCAGACAGTAAAGAATCTTCGTGGAATGCAGGAGACCCAGGTTTGATCCCTGGGTCGAGAAGATCCCCTGGGAAAGGGAATGGCTACCCACTCCAGTATTCTTGGCTGGAGAATCCCATGGACAGAGGAGCCTGGTGGACTATAGTCCATGGAGTCACAAAGAGTCAGACACGACTGAGTGACTAAACATTTTCACTTCCCTGCCTCATAAGCAGGGAGGCATCTAGACAGAGCCCAGCTGCCTGGGCTCACAGCTGCAGCTGGGCAACCCTTGGCCAAGTATATGATTCCCAAATTAAGTCAGCCCGGGTACCAGAAAAAGGTGTACATTTTTCATGACCCTCAGGAGAAGGAAGGGGAGGAGGGTGATGGGAACACAGTCCCCATCATTAGCAGAGAAAAGAAAACTGGATCTCGGTGGGAACACTGAGCTGGGAACTACGGTCCATTGATCAGAGTTTCTGAAAGGTGAGTGATTCTTAAAGGGAATCCCCTGGAGGGCTCGAAAATACCCAGGGTACTGTGCTGCCTCTCAGAGTTGGCTTCAGTAGGTCCAAAGTGGGACCCAAGTTTGGCATTTCTAACAATACCTACCTCAGGGATGCTATGCTGAGAACCACTGGCCTGAGTCAACAGTTCTCAGCTCTGGCTGCACAGTCCCATCTCCAGCATAGCTTTGAAAGATACCAGTGCCTGAGCCACACCCCCAAAAGATCATACTGCATTTGGTCTGTGCTGGGACTGAGCACTGGTGATTATTAAATCTATCCAAGGGATTCCAACACGCAGCCCAGAGGAGAGCCACTGGGCTAGATGACTGACGTGGTCCCTTCCATCTGAGTCATCTGTGATCCTTGGACTTCTCAGGGAAAAAAGGCAGGGAAGCCTGAGCTAAGCATGGACCCCAGCCCCCACCCACCCTGCCCCTAAGACCTCACCCACACCTTCCTCGGCTTGAAGGCAGGATGGTGGTGACATGTGCCTACTGCCCTTCCTAGCCTGGGAGGTGGCTGCAAACATGGGGAGGGGGCGAGCTTGAAGAAGCAAAGTTAAGAGTGAGCCTTACCTCAAAACCAGGAATATGGTGGATGGCAGGCTAGGGTGAAAAAAAGAGCTCTGGTTAGGTGCCTGTCACCCAAGGCCCCACCAGCGTCCTTTCTGCCCTGGCCAGGCAAACACATTCCCAACCACAAGTTGACACTTGTGGATATGTCTGTGATTGGACAGTCCCAGGATCTGCAGACTATTCCTAGGAAGCCTCGGGATTCCTGAGAAGTGCCTGGTAGGCAGGTGCAGGGGAAGCCAGGTTAGCAGTATGCCATGTCCCCTCCAGACACTTCCACCACAGCAGCCTCACTTCTGACCAGCTTACATTTTAGAGGTTCACATCACACTAAGAGCAAATTTGAAGACATGGCTCTAACCCAAACCCCCTATTTTATAGCAGGGAAGTGGCTGGCCAGGGTCACACAGCGAGGCCGTGGTGAGCCAGCACTAGAACAGACATCCTGTCCTGCCCTGTCCCTGAAGTCCCCTTCCCCGGGACAATTAGGCCCCCTAACCAGATGACAGAGGTCTTTCTCCCAGAAACCGTGTCAGGAAAAACACATGCAATGACCAGAGGACTCAGACATTTGAACACAGTTCAGATTTCAACTTTCTGCCCCAGTGTAGATCGCCTCTTGATTTGGGGCTCAGAAAAGATGGACAAAACTGGTTCCGGCAGGAGATCCAGAGGTGGCCCTTCAGCGCTCTCCACTAAACGCAGGCCCTTGGTGAGGGAAGAATGTATCCGAGGCCCCTCCCCTCCATCACACCATCCCTTCGCTGGGCCTCCCACCCTCCCCGGCCAGGCGCTCCAGACCTGGGCCTCCTGAATCCGGACGTGGACCAGCCTCACCTTCTCTCTCTGGATGAGCTCAAAAGAGGCCAGCAGCTCACCAGCGGGCTGGCTGCCCCTCGTCAGCGGGAACCAGGCCAGCCGAGGCGTCCGTTCCAGACTCGGCTGACAGATGCAACGTCCCATGAACTCATCTACACCCTAGACCAAGCGTGGAGAAGGAGAGTCAGCGTCCCCCAGCCCCGGGGCTGGTGGCCTCAGAGTTGTCACCAGACCTACACCTGGCCACCTGAACTGGAAAGGGCCTCAGAAGCCGGGGCAGCCCCTGGTGCAAAATGGTAAGTTCTGCCTCCCTTAGAAGGATGTGAGGAAAACATGTGAGTGGCCTCCTGCCACTGTTGCTAGAGCTGACTCCCATCTCGGAGTCCCTCTGTTTGTCCAAATAGCATTCACCTTGCTTCAATTTAACCAAGCTCTAAGCTCATTAGAGTCAAAAGTGATAGCCACCTAGCATTTCTCGAATGTCCTCAGCAATACAAGCACTTGACATTTCCCGGGACTTTTGTGTCTCCTATTCATTTCACCTTCAGATTCCCCCTCCTCCTCCAGCTTCCACATGGGGAGTCTGTGATCATGCTCATCAAATTAAATGCATCTTGTTAAAATGATGTTTGCGTCTTTTCATTCCTTTGCTCTGTGCCTTCCATGACCTGCAATGCCTAGAGGATGAGGTCTGAACCTCTCCTGGCATGGAGGGCCGCTCACTGGAGCCTGCTCGTGCCCCTGTCTCATCCCTTCCCACACATTTTCTACCCTGGCTGTTGCCCTCAGCTGGCCTCACCCCAGCCTTTATGCTGGCTACTCCCCTACCCTGCTGCACTCTGCTCTTCTCAGCCATCACCCACAGCCCTGCCCAAGCTCAGCCCTTTGATGTGGACCCCTGGGACCTTGCTGACCTGTGAACTCCAGCCTTATGGTTAGCTTCCCCAGGACAGGGGCCACAGACAGAACCTGGGTCTCAGCCAGATGGTGCTGCAGCCATCACAAGCCCTGGTGGCTTGCCCAAGGCACTCATCCGGAAAAATCCTGGCCAGGGCTGGGAGGCATCCCTACCTGTGGTCACCTCACTGCTGGGGACATTGTCCAGAGCCATCTGGAGTGGTCACCAGCTAGATGTCCCCCTCAGTGAGTGAGAGTCCAGCACAGACCCTCAGAGTGGGCACCAGCCACAGCGGTGGGGAGGGTCCCAGAGGCTCCCCTGGGCCCAGTGTTGCCCTTTAGCCACTGGGTCATGGAGAGGCTGGGGGAGGGGCATCCTTGCAGAGCCCGGGCAGCCAGGACCACAGGAGCTCAGAGCAATGGATATTTGCCAACAGGTACAACTTCATCTGACTATGTTATCAAAAAGCAGGACCCCAGGGCCCACCCACCCAGAAGAGGCCATGGTGCTCTACCACTGGGGTCCCTCGCAGGCACTGGCCTGAAGGGCAGAGAGTGACATCTGCGTGACACTGGTGAAAGTGGAGGTGAGGTGCTACGGGAAGAGAGAGACCAAGCCCGGTGGCCTCCCGCCCGCCCCATGCCAGCACTTGCACCTACTTCTGTGACGTCCCCTGGCCCTGAACCCTGCAGTCCTGCCGCCTCCTGCTCATTCCTGCCCCCAGGGTTCCAGGCCCTGAGCTCTTCCCCAAAAGACCCTTCCTCCAGCAGCTCAACCCCCACGGAGCCAGCTTTTTCTTCCAAGGGCAGAGCCAGCAGGCCGGCCTCCCGGGTCCAGGCCTGCATTGCCCGCTGTCACCTGGTAGGGGTGCCCTCATTGGCATCACCTTCAGCCACCCTCTGGTCATCACACCATCCTACCCAGGCATGGCAACTCTTTCTGGACACATCTTTAAAACTCAGGCCCCTTCCCTTTCATCCACTGCTACCCAGGTAAGGCCTCTTGGCCACCTACGCCTTGGCCAACCTCTTCTCTCTCTCCCCCAATAGCATCCCAACCCTCCTTTATAAAATGTTTCCCTGACCCCGCTACGCCTCCAATCCCCTGACCTCTACTCCTTGCTCTTCCTTCCCAGCCCTGGCCCTCCCTCGTACTGTGCTAATACCCACTGCCTCATCCCAACACCTCAATCTCACATTCCCCAGAGCCTGTCACATTCCAGCCCACCACTCTCTCCCTCCTGAACTTTTCCTGTCCAGTACAGGAGCCACCAGCATCCAGTGGTTAAATTTACATTAGTGGATTAAACTGAAAAACAAGGAAAATCCGTCTTCTCGGTTGGACTAGGCACATTTCAACTGCTCAGCAGCACACGCTGCAAGTGGCCCTCATTTGGGCAGCACACCTGCAGAGCCTTCCCACCAGCGCAGCAGGTTCTGTGGGAGAGCGCCACCCGCTGCTCTGTGCCCAGAGAGGACCCAGCCTGTGTCACAAGCTGGCTCCCTGGAGGAGCCCCTGCCCTGCGGCCCCTGAGCCCCGGCTCTCACCTGGACTGGGAACCCCATGTGAGGGGCCACTCAGCCCAGTACAATGTGCGGAGTCCACGCAGCTCTCCGATGAGGAGGGGGAACCCACCTGGGATCTTATAAGCAAGCTAGAGACAGAGAAAAACCCAGGCTCCCAACCCACAGTGAAGCACCCTGGCCAGATCTGTCCCCTTTCTCTCTCATGGGCCCAGCACACTTGCCAGCAATTCACTGTAATTACTCTGAAATTTTCACCACTCTGCAGCCTGTGGGGTCGGGGAGAGGCCACTAGCCCCAGCCTCGGGAAGCACCCATCTGGCGGGGCACCCATCCCTCACAGCAGCATCTCCCCCTGGGCGCTGGGCTCTGGAGAGGGTGGCCATTGAGGGCTGGGGGAGGGAGGCGGGCAGACTCACGTAGGTGTCATGGTCATACAGCTCCACCACGATGCTGGGAGGCTGCTCGGCGATGCTGCTCGGCTCGCCAAAGATCTCGATCTCATAGAAGATGAGCGTCTGGTCCCAGGTGGGGTTTAGGGTGTTCTTAGCCACCACCGTCTTCTGGCTTTGGTGCAGGAAGGAGACGACTGCATAGGGATCTGTGTGGGCCGGGCATAGGGAAGGGAGACAGGACACAGCAGAGACCGTGAGAGTCGCCTGCTCAGGAGTCATGTGGCCACAAAGCTGAAGCAGGGCTGTGGCTGCCGCTCTGGAGCAGCAA
>NW_011495064.1:13730897-13740596 GCF_000754665.1 Bison bison bison
CCCACCCCCCGGCTTCTCCCCCCACCCCCGGCTTCTGTGAGCCAAGCTGGTGACAATTGCAGGGAGATGGGGCCAAGGTCCAGGAGAGCAGGCCCAGAGATCCAGAGAGCTCCCCCTGTGGGCTCCTTTCTAGACTGGTTGCTGGGGGGCAAAAGTATAGTTGAAGGAGGTAAGAGCCTGGATGGTGCATTCATTTATTCATTCATTCATTCATTCATCCAGGGCTTCCCAGGTGGCGCTAGTGGTAAAGAATTGTCTGCTAATGCAGGAGACATACAAGATGCAGGTTCAACCCCTGGGTTAGGAAGATCCCCAGAAGGAGGGCATGGCAACCCACTTCAGTATTCCTGCCTGGAGAATCCCATGAACAGAGGAGCCCGGCAGGCTACAGTTCATAGAGTCACAAAGAGTGGGACGTGACTGAAGCAACTTCGCATGCACACACACACACATCTTCAAGATGGTTTGGAATTATTGACATTCATCCTGAAAGCATTTACTGAGTGCCTTCTGCAGGCAAAGCTCAGGGCTAGGTGATAAAGACTGAGAACACATTTGGAGCAATACAAAAATCTATACAAAAAAAAACATAAAATTGCCATTTTGATCATGCTCTGAAGAATAGCAATGAGGTACAGTGGTGTGTAAGAGAGGAATCTAGCTTTCTCAATAGAGGCAGAGTAGAGTGGAGAGGGAGGTGCTGGTAGACTGGCATGCCTAGGTCTGCATTTCAGCAAGCTTCTGCTGGCTGTCACGGGAGAACAGACTGGAAGGGGCACAAGTGGGTACAGGGAGACCAGTTATGAAACTGCTGCCAGGGTGCAGGCAGAGGGGGTGGTAGCATAGACGGGTGGGGGAGTTAAAGAGAAACAAAGGGATTCGAGGGCTGTTGGGAGCTGGGGGGCAGTGAGGAGAACCTCAAGATCCCAGCAGCTCCTGACACCCCCAAACTCCTTTCTAACCTGCCAGCCCCAGTCATGCTGGCCTGGGACCCACCAGGAGTCATCCCTCTGCCTGGTCCCAAGGTGTCACTAGAGAAGTTTCTAGGGCAGTGGTTCTCCAATGTGAGGATGCAGAGATATCACCTGGAAGGCTGGCCCCACCCTCAGAGACTCCTTCATCAGGTCTGGGGTGGGGCCTGAGAACTGACATTCCTAACAAGTTCCCGGGTGGTGCCGATGCTGCCTTTCAGGGCTACACTTGGGAACCAAGGCAGGAGAAGGGCCCATGGGGCTGAGTGCATATAATCTGGGACAGGAGCGAAAGGCTCGGAGGAGGGGCTCTCCCAGCTTCTCTCATTAGGGTGCAAGGTCCATGTGCTGCCATTCTGTAAGACTCAAAGTGCCAGATGCTGAGGCCACGTGGACAGAGAAGTCTGAGGGTGCAGGAGGCTGGGTGCCCAATGGCTGGCAGGGCTGAACCCAAATGCCCTGTCACAAACCCTCTACACTCAGCACCTTCTCCATCCCGCAGCACCTTGCACCCCACAGGATGGCCCCGGTGTGACCTCAGATGGCCTCAACACCAGACATCTAGTGCCTAGATGTCCAGCTGGTTCTGGGGCTGAGCTGGGGAGACAGCTTTTCCCCACCATGGGGAGGGGCAAGCCAGGATCCCTGTCCATAAAGAGACCAGGCGGCATGCCACAGCCACTACAGGAGGCGGCAGACAGTGACCATCGAGGAGTGGAAAAGTTGGAGTGAGCAACAGGAGGACTCCCATCAAGGGACAGGGTACAGGATTGTGGCTGTTGCCCAAGGGGCTAGTTTTAAGGGTGACGGGGGGATCTGAGTTAGGAGGCAGAAGCTACGGGCACTCACTGGCCGAACAATGCTGGGTTTGGCTAATGGGAGGCAGCCACCAGGCTAAGACCAGTTCGCAACCTTCAGGCACAAAAGCACAGTGGGGTCAATCCTGGAGGGCTTCCTGAAGGAAATCAGCTTTGAACCTGACTCTGGCAGTAGAAGAGGGCATTGGGAGGACCTTGGCAGAAGAAGGGGCAGGAGAGACGTGTCCACCTCTCACCACCTCCACCTGGTGGAGGCCTCCCTGGCACAGGGCTCCCTTCCCATGCACCAGCCTGGCAGGGCTGCCCGAGCCGTTCCCTTCCTGCCCCTGGCAGGGCCCAACGGCGTCTGTGCGTTTAATGAAACCGTCTGGCTGTGATACCATCAGCTCCAAGCTAGGCAGAGAACCTCTCCCCGGTTCCAGTAAGGGAAAGAGGGCGCGTTCCGATAAATAAAACCATATTAGAGAGCCAGCGAAAAAGCCCCTTTTGTTCCCACCCCCTGTGCTTCCCAACGCTTTATTTTTATAAGCACGGGGGCCCCAGACCGACCGCGTTTACACAGAGATCACAATTGCACATTGTGGCGGCCGGGCACGCTGTATTGGTATTGGCAGCCCCCCCCACGCTGGCCCCCGAGCAGGCGACTCCTTCCAGCAGCCCCATCAGCGCAGGCAATGAGCTCAGCACGGGGGAGGGAGGGGGCGGCTTTCAAACAAAATCACCCAGACCCACACGCACGCCCCGCCCGCCCAGGGGAGGAAAAAACACACAACAAAGGCATTGTAAGGAGCAGGCCTGGAGGCCTGGGGCCTCAGACACTGGGCTACTGTGTGCCGGGCCTGGCCTCTCCCGCACAAGGCCCAGCCCCGCGACAGAAAAGAAACAAGGGGGGGCTGGGGTGCTGCTGAAGCAAGGTGGTCAGATGAAGGGAAGCCAGACAGACGCACAGACACAAGCCTCTTCCAGGAAAGCCAGGAGGAGGGAGGCAGGTCTCAAGAAGAGGGGGAGGGCAGGGGAGAGGCCGGCTCTTCCCAGGGCCATGCCGGTAGGTGAGGGCTAGCATCAGCCTCCAGCCTCACCTGCCAAGCCGCACGGAGATCCCCCTGAGGCGGAAGCTGGATTGGAGCTCTGGAGGACCACAGGCTGTCCGGGCAGCTCCAGCCAAGAACACACAAGGGTTCTACAGGAATTCAACACCGTGGGAGGCCCCAGACAGGTGACTGCTGGACCTGCAGCCCTGTGCCCAATCTCTGCGACATTCCCAGAGCTCCGAGGAGGACCCTTCTCCAGTCACAATATACTCCCTCCAACAGCTCAGACCACCAGGGTGAGGGACAGGACAGGAGGCGTTGTACCCCTTGTTAGAAGAGGGGGCTTGCCTCAGAAAGACTAAGTCTCCAGTGCCTGCTGACACGTGCCTGGGACCAGACTCCCTGACTCCAAGTCAGGGCTCCTTCTTCCTGTCATGATCAGGGTAAAAGGCCCCTTAAGACAGGGTGGAGTAGACTGCTAGTAAGCAAGGCAATGCAAAGAAAAACTACAATACAGCAGTATTTTTCATATAAAATTAAGAAAAATTTGTTTAGATTTATAAAATCCAGTGTTGGCGAATAGCTGATGAAATAGGTATTCTCCTTTATTGCTGGAAGCAATTCAACAACCCTTTAGGAAAGCAATTGGGCCGTATGCCTTGAACAACATAAAACTGTTTACACCGTTTCCCATATTCCTGGGAATCATCCAAATTAACCAAAAAGCTATATGAACCAAGATGTTCACTCCAGCATTATTTGCAATCCATCACTCGTTCAATATACAGTTATTGACTGACCAGCACGTGGTAGGTAAGCACAGTGCTTTGAATATGAAGGCGCATGAGACATGGTCCAGACTCTTAAGATCATGACTGCTGCTTAGAAATGGTAACTAAACATCAATTATAACCCAAGTGATGTGCAGCTTCCTAGCAAAGTGTTCAAGGCACTAGGGGCTGGGGTAGGCTGTGGAGCCTGGTGGCCTCAAGTCAATACTTCCAAAGGAGGCCTCCCCAAGTGTCAAGAATAAGGAGGTAACCAAGACAGACCAAGGAGAAGGGGGCGTCCAGGCACCCAGGACAACATAGGCAAAGGCACCAAAGAGCACTGGGGGGACAGCGAGCCTGTCTGCGGCGAGGGAGGGAGCACCCCGGGCTGCAGGAATAGAGGATGAAGGAGAAGGCAGGCGGGCAGCCCACAAACGGTCCCGGATTCACACCGAGCTAGCTGGATTGAATCCTGTCGATCAGTTTCCCAAAATATGCTCTAAGCAAGGCGCGTTCTCGGGGGAACGAAGGAACGCTTAAACAAGTTCCACGGGCTCCTTTCCTGCAGCCACCCCAGAGCCTTCAGTGCCACTGTGCGTTGTAAATTGCTAAGCGTGCAGTGTTTCCCAGCCTCTCTCACTCAGGATCCCTTTTTAAGTGGAGCGTTTCACAAGCCTCCAGTGCACCTTGGAAAACAGCTTCTTAAGCTCATCGGGAGAATTCCCCCAGCCAGAGCCAACCTTAACAGAAAGCTGTGCTTCAGAAGAGAGGGGTGGGCTGTGACTGGAGTCCAGACAGAGGAAGCCCACAAGCAAGGACTCCCCAGCCCCACTCAGGACAGAGTCTGGACCTGGGGGCCCACAGAGGTGACCTGAGCCAAGGGGCAACCGTAGTTCAGCAGACCTCACTGTGGCCTGGCCTGGCATCAACACCCCTCAGGACCACCCAACTAGCACGTAGCTCTGACCTCCCAGGAACCATAAGGCCAGCAAAGAGAGCACTGGACTCTCTACTTTGTTGGCAGACACCCCATCCCCAGAAATTAATAACTTGGCATTTGATCCTCAAGCCTCTCATTTTCTTCATTAACCAAGCCCGGTCCCTGAGCCCACTGACCCATGACACTTGCAAGGAGGAATTTCTGGGGCCTCAAGCCAAGGGCGGTGCCCTGGTCTATGAGCTGCCCAGGGGTCCTCCATCGTGGTGGCAGCCCTGGAAGCAGAGCCTGTGGCTCCCTCAAACCACACAGGTGGTTCCAGGCTAAGTGAGAAAGCAGAGAAGAACTCCCTGGAGTATAACTGGGCAAAGGAGACAGTGTCCTCCCCAAGCCTCTTTAAGAAATATCCATCCACAGTGATGAGCAACTCAGCTCTGAGCGCTGGTTAGAGCCACGCTACTGCCCATGACGCATGGCGTTGAGGACGTGTGGTTTCTAGGTCTGGAGTCCTATCTTCTCCATTCTAAATGGATCCAGTTCACAGGCCAGATGCTCACCCAGCAGTGGCAATCCTATCCCAATGTAAGTCATTTGAAGTAAGCATCAGTTCACATTTTTTATACCTAATCACTACCTTGGCCACACACACTCATAACCACACAAACACAGGCCACACACACCCTTTCAGGGGTCCAGAGGATTGGTGCTGGCCCTCCAGGCAAACCCCACTGAGGCAAAATCCTCAGGCTCCCTGCACAGCAATATCACCACAAGCCTCCCTCCCCACCTGAGCTCAGTGTCACTCAACAAGTGTTTCCTGGGCAACTCCTGTATGTCCCCCACACCTTCGGCCAAGGAGAAGGAAACAAACACAGCACCAGCCTTGGGACAGTCCCAAGGCCACGCCACAACGGACAAGCAGAGGTCACAGCCCAGGGCCACGGGAGCCCCCACTGGGAGAAAAGCCAGAGGGCTTCCCAAGGCGGGCCCTCACGGCCACAGACACCAGCAGACCGGCTGGAAGGTGGGACCAGTGACAGACTCTGCCGCCCCGGACCCTCCCCCGGCCCCAGACATGCCTGATGCACACAGGAGTTTCCTCTGAGAAATGCCAGCCGGTGGCCGTGCGCAGCCTCCAGCCGCCAGCCGCCCCAGGGTCAGTTCCAGGGGAGAAGCTGCTTTGGTTTAGGGTTTGGGAGTGAAAATAAACACTCTGGGTTTTATAGGTTCACCCGTGTTGGCTGCTGTTTTCCTTTCCAGCAGCTGCTCAATCAGGCCTTTCATTCAGAAGCCAGTGGCCTCCGAGGAAGCCCTGGGCAGTGCCCTCAAAACTCAAGGGATGTTTATTTGGGGGCGGGGGTGGAGCTAGGATGGAAAGTGTTACGTCTCCTGCGGGCGGTGCCAGGCTGACCCTGCCTGCGGTCCCCAGAGGTGCGGGTCCCCCAGGGGAGCTCCCCTCCAACAGGTCTGCCACAGTACAGCCCACGGAGAAGGGGTCCTCCACCTGCACCCCACTTCACTCCTCCCACACCTGCACCCCCACCTCGCACACTCTCCCCTGAAGGAAGAGGAAGCAAGACTGGGAATTAGGCCACTTCTCTTTTCCTGAGAGTAGGTGCTGAGTGTCAGAAAGCATCCTGGCCGCGGTTCCCAGGAAATTGCAGTGGCAGAGACCGCCCTCCCACCTGCCAACGCCCCTGCACTGCGCGTGCACACTCTCTCAGCACCCTGAACCCAAAGCACAGAAGAGAAATTGCTCCACCCACCCCAAGTCCGGCTGCACAGAGCTAGAGAAAAGGTCACTGAGAGGAGAGGAAGGTGAGGAGGTACAGCTGCCAGGGAGGAACCAAGGTCGCTCCCCAGGCTGGGGAGGAGCAGGACCTGGAAAGGGGCATGGATGGGTGGCCGTGAGCTGAGTCCCAGTCTATGAACAGAAGGCCACTCTCCCAGAGGAGCTCAGTTCACCCAACTAAGCACCAAGCGTTTGGAAGGGGGGTACATCACTTGTCAGCTATTTCAGCTCAAGCAATTTAGTTAACCTACCTGAGTCTCAGGTTCTTCATCGGTAAAATGGGGATGTTAAAGCCTACTTCATAGAACAGTTGTAAGGGTTATGAAATAACACCAGTAACGTGCCTGGGCTCAGAGTAAGCACTCGGTGTTAGTTCTTTAGCGCTATAGGTTCAAGGTAAGTGCAGGTCTCTTCCTTGAGGAGCTCAGAGTCATGGTGGAAAGAATGTGACAGAGACACACGGCAACTGATCTATGCAGTGGGTAAGGGCTCTGGGACGGGTGCTGGCAAGGTCCTGACCGAGTACTCAGGGGGAGCAACCAGCTCGGCTTGGGGAAGGGTCGGAGGGCATGTGGGCTGGGTCTTGAAAGACGAGTAGGAGTTCACTGGACCAAGAATAGGGAGGGACTGTGTTCCAGGCACTGACACAATGGCCAGGAACACGGAAGAACCAGACAGCTTTGACAAGAGCCGGCGCAGCCAGAGCCTAGTGGAGAGAGAACCAGGAAAAGATGAAACTGGCGAGGTCTGCAGAGTCAGATCACAAAGGAGTTGTCCACTTAAGAGTTCTGGATTTATGTGTTGTGAAAGTGAAAATGTTAGTCACCAAGTTGTGTCTGACTCTTTGCGACCCCACGGACTGTAGCCTGCCAGGCTCCTCTGTCCATGGAATTCTCCAGGCAAAGTCTTGCCTGGAGCAGGTTGCCATGCCCTCCTCCAGGGGATCTTTCTGACTCGGGGATCGCACCCAGGTCTCCCACATTGCAGGCAGATTCTTTACCATCTGAGCCACCAGGGAAGAAGCCCATTTATGTATTAGTATCTGTTTGAAATCAGGGGAGTGACATGACCAGATCTGTCTGGGTTAGTGTGGAAGGTCACAGGGAGGCCAGGAAATGACCAGAGTGCTCAGATAAAAGGGCCATGGCCAGTGCGAGACAGCAGCCACAATGCTGAACAGGAGGGAACAGTCTCTGAGACTCGGGAGCCAGAATCAACAGAGCTGGGCACCTGCTTGTTTCTAGCCTGATGGGCAGTACAGGCACATTGATGTGATGCCAGGACCGAGGGAGGAAGTAAAGGGGGGCCTGGATCTGGAGGAAGGGGGCCCAAGGAGTTCGTTTTGGACAAGATGAACTGCGGTGACTCTGAGTCTTCCAGGGGAGACACTGAAAATATGGGTGGTATAAGGGGCTTCTAGAAACTGAAGACCTGGAAGTTTCCGTGACATGAGCAGTTCCTGGGTTGGTAGGGGGACCCCAGTGTCCAAAGAAGAAAACACACACGGAACTCCTCGGGGGCATCAGACTCAAGGGGCAGTGAAGTGGTTGATCAGGAACAGGTGGAGCAGAAAGCTGCAGGAGGCCAAGAAAGAGGGGTGTCCCAGGGCCAAGGCCAGAGGGGTTTTCAGGGGGCGACGGCCAGTAGAGCCAAACCCCACAGAGGTCAAGCAGGCCCCTGCAACCCGGAGACACAGTGGGCTGACAGCAGCCCCCACCTCCACAAACCCAACAGACACAGCACCCCGCCTCGATCAGGGGGAGCCCAGGCCACGTTCCCTGTGGGCCGAAGGCCCTACGCCTCTGTTCCCAGCTCTCAGTCCCTGGTCCCCAGCTCTCCCCACTCCCCCCACCTACCGGAAAAAGAGTCCTTGTCCATTGCAGGCAGATCCCGGGCCTGGTACATGTAGCAGCGTAGATGGTAGCGGTTCCCATCTGCACCAGAGAAGAAACAGATGCCAAGTGAGGGGCTGGGGGTGACAGGATCAGGGGCTGGAGGATGGAGCGCGTCTCTAGAAAGCCGTGGACAGAGGGGCTGGACGAAAGAGACTACACGTGCCACACTTCCAGGATCAGGAGAGCAGACCACAGCCCAGAGGCGGAGCCACAGAACAATGTGTCCTGGGCCTGGTGCGCACTGGGGAGGGGGCAGGGAAGGGGGACGGGGTCAAATGAACCACCGTGCCTTGAGTGCTGGACTTCAGGCTCAGCACTGACACATATACCACACACGGACACACACACGACACTGACCCACCAACACAGACGCAGTTCTCCACAGCCCCCACACATACACCTGATCACGCAACCCACACACCCAGGAACGTAGGGTGACCCATCCGTGTCACCCCTGTAGACACCTCCAAACATCACTTACAGTCAAAGATGCAGGAAATCGTGGGTCTGTTCACACCAAAACTCAAGGTGGAGACGGACACGGAATCTTCACTCCTGTCGTCCACCACGCCACCCTGGAGACACAGAGCTGGTCACAGCAGATTCTGACCCCAGAGGCTGGGGGTGGTGGGGAGACTGGCTCAGATAGTCAGGTCTCCAAGGTGTTTTAGACAAGGTTCTAAAGCGCTAATTTCACTCCAGATCCCAATGTCAAGTCCACAGGGAAAAGCCTCTCCCTTTCTAGCGGAGACCCGACAAGCCAGAAGGGGGTTTTGAGTTGTTCCAGCCCAAGAGGTTAGAGTTCGATAGAAGAAGGGACTCAAGGGGCTCTCTGGGGTAGGGTGGAATCCATCAGGGGTCTGCCCAGGGTAGGGGTTATGGGGAGCCCACGTCTGGAGGGCCTCAAACAGCATCTCTGTCCTCCCCTGCCTGGACACAGGGCTGGTGTGGGGACACACAGGCACGCAGCTGGGTCCCCAGCTCTGCAGAGAAGCTGCGCTGTGTCTTCTCATCTCTTACCAGCTCCCACTGTGCTGAGGGTCAGGGAGCCTGAGGCTGGGGACAAGGGCATGGCGGGGGGGGGGGGGCATCTACACTCAGGCTCAGAAGCTCTGCATCAACCTAGATGCTCAGTCCCCGCCCCTGTCCTCGTTGGCCACTGGGCCATAAATCGCCTTCCCGGTGCCCTGCATCCCTCCACCACTGCCTCTGCCACATGGCACCCCCTCATCGAGGATGAGCCCCAGCAGGAGTCAAGGCCCCCGGAAAAAACAGGAAATGTGCCAGTCACACGGCAGCCCGCCCTTCCAGACCTGGCCTTCTAGGACATAAGTTCCACCAGCCTCTCATGGCAGGAGCCCAGCAGAAGGGCCAGGGAGAGCTGGACAGCCTTCCTCTGCCATCTGCTCCCTCTGCATGGCCCTTCCTCCCCTCTCCTCACACTATCATCTGCCCCAGTCCCTCTTCCCAAAACCTAAGCACACC
>NW_011495064.1:13740696-13747173 GCF_000754665.1 Bison bison bison
CCCCCCCCCCCAGGCCCCCCCAGGTTAGCCACTCCCCAAGGCCCTTCTGCTGGGCCACACTGCCCTCTACCCGCAGCAGCCAGTTCCCAGGAATCTCCACCTCTCCCCAGGCCCTGCAGTTTCACCCCACCCCCCCGACCCCACCTCCAAATACAAGAGGCGCGGCCACTGACATGCTCCTCCTCTCCAAACCGTGCCCACCCTCAGGGCCTAGCTCCAGGCCCCTGGTCCAAGAAGCCTCCCTGGACACCTGTCCCCTTCAATCATGTCCTACCTTTTGTGACCCCATGGACTGGAGCCCACCAGGCTCCTCTGTCCATGGAATCCTCCGGGCAAGAATACTGGAGTGAGTTGCCATTTCCTTCTCCAGGGGATCTTCCTGACTCGACCCAGGGATCAAACCTGGGTCTCCTACAGGAGACCCAGAATCTACACTGCAGCCAGATTCTTTACCATCTAAGCCATCAGGGAAGCGCCAAGTATCTGTGAGTGTGGGAGAGTTCTACAGTGTGTCTCATAGGCTGCCTGATTGTTAAGAAGATGAATTATATGCTGTGTTGGCACACAACTTGGCACATAATAAATCAATAAATATTTGCTATTAATGATCTTATGAGAGAAATAAAGCATGGGGTGGGGTGAGGGGAGAGGTCATAAACTATGAAGTCAGTAATTGTGCTCAGGGGTGGTATTCATATATCCTGTATTTGTTCAAAATTATTCCAGGAGCTGGAAAAGTGGACATTTCAGCACAAAGCCACAGTCCCGGAAGAAATCAAAATCAGTGAGTCAAGCAGTCAAGTCTCTCTCAATACACACAGACACACACACACACACGTGCATACACACACACACATCCACACATGTGCACACACACACAGGAGAGCAGGGAGGGGGTCACACAGCACACAGGTGAGAGCCCAAAAGCCACCACGTTTACAATCCTCGGTCTCGACAGGTGTGAGCCCGGCCTTGCAGCACCGGCCCCGCCACCCTTGCCAAGTCCAACAGCTAACGGGTCTGGTAACAGGGTCTAAAAGGCCACAGGCGGGGCCCGACTCGGGGCCCATCAGGTGCAGGGACGCCCAGGAAAGCAGGTCAGGAAGCTAGAAACAGTGTGGCCAGCCCCCAGGTGCCACAGGGCTCAGCGCCCCCAGCAGCTCATATACCTTGGGGTGGTGGCGGGGGGAGAGTCTGGAGGGACTCTGTAGCCCCTCATCTCAGCCAGCCACACACACATGCGCACTCCACTCACAAGTAGGGCGCTGAGGGGAGTGTCAGGAGGGAAGCCACCTCTGGCAGCCACGGGCCCCCGATTCCTCTCCCCGCCGGGGGCCAGCAAGGGCCGTCCATGCCCCACTGAACGGCCTGTGGCTGGGCCTTTGGCAGCACTTTCTGGGTCTCCGTCCAAAGGCACGGCTGCCGGCCTGTGATGAAGAAAAGCGTCCTCCTCCCTGGGGTTTCCACGAAGGCCAGGGCCAGGTGCCTCAGAAGCAGCTCAGTCCTGGCCCTTGGCAGGCCCTGGCACCGATGGTGACACCCTCCAGAGTAGAACCGCGCTCCTCCAGGAATGGCCCTCATGCTGCCGAGGCGCCTCCATCCGCCCATCCTTCAGAAGGGGCCCGCAGCCATCCACCCTGGTCCACAGGGCCTCTGTCCACCCCCATCCCCATCTGCTGCCAAGGGTGGGAAGAAGCTGGGAGAACCAGGGCAACAGACACACCTTGAGCCGGGCTGAGGGGCCCCCGCTAAGCTCAGTGCCCCCCGAAGAGCTCCAGTCCTGAAGTCAGCCTGGTTTTCACACTGGGGAGAATTCTACCCACGCAGCAGCCAGTGGCTTTATATCCTCCGGCCCCATGACCCTCCCAGGGGCACCTGGGCTCTTCACACATCCCCTTCAGACCCTGGGAGCAGAGTGGGGGCCAGCCCTCCTCCCAGTCTGGCTGCAGCCTCTGCACTGAGTCCGCTGCAGTCAGGACACTCACTCCCATAGGCCCAGAGCCCTGCTGCCTCCACACGCAAACCACCCCCAGGGCCCCCTTCCCACCCCAGGCCCCTTGCAGTGTTCGCTCTGCCCTACTCTTTCCCTGCCTGTCTCCTCAGATGTCCAGTCTCACCTTCAAGGTCACCTTGCTGGGAGTTGGGCACCTCCTAGGTGCTCCCACAGAACCCCACATTTTTCCCTTACTACATATACCACCTTCCATTGTAAATCTCTGTTTTCCTTTTCTGCCCCTCTCACAGAGAGCTCTGGGCAGTTCCCACCGTGTACCCAGCAGAACCCTCACCCACAGCAGTGCTCAAGGAGTAACTGGAGGAAGAGTGAATGAATGAGTGAATGAGCACACACCTTTCTGGGGAGAGCTGATGATGAAGGCCAGCCCATCGCCCAGGTCAGGGGATCAACCTGTGCATTAACACAGATAATCCAGCGCCACGCTTTTTCCACTTGGAAGAGTACTTTCGGCTTTCACGTGTGGACATGCACAGCTCAGGTTCAGGGAATTTCTCTCAAAGCAAACCATGCAGCCTCATGAAAAGCTGGTTTGGGAACTTCTGGGAAGCATCTCCCTCCCGCCTGCCCTCCCTTCTGACATTCCGCTTGTGTTTATTAAACACGTGCTTTGTGCCAGGTCTTTCCCACATTCCAGTTGGAAAAGAGGTACTGCTGCTTGTGGAGACATCAAATGTCAGCTCCCCAGAGAGGCCACCCCCGTCTGAATGTCAAAAGCCATGCTCACATCCACACCACCGCACATCCACACCACCGCACACCCAGCCCACACACCCCAACCCCACAAAACAGCCCTCTACTCTCTTCAGCTTTCCTTTTCCTCACACCACTCACCACCCTGCGTGTTTGCTATATGAACATTTTTGTTTCTTGTCTCTCCGGGCTGTAGAATGCAAACCTCACAAGGGCACTGCCATGTCCACAGGGCCTGCTGCAACGCCCGGAGCAGAGAAGCCCTCGGCAAACATTTACTGATCAAGGAATAAAATCCAGGCCTGAGTCCCCGTCTCTGTGAGTGCCTCTCCTATCTCATATTTTCTGGAGAGAATTATTTGGGGCTAAAGAAAATTTCTGGGTGGAGACTGATTTGAGGGATGGACACCCTGAGATAGCGATGGTATCGGCAGAGAGGAGAAGCGAAGACCAGTGAAGGTTCAGCGGAGATGACCCAAGGTGCCACCCTCAGCATCCATCCTCACCTCGGAATCCTGCCAACACCTTACCACCTTACAACAGGGATTGTCATTGCTCTGTCCTCAATACCGGCAAACACAGGCAACTGCCGTGTGGCAGGAGAGCGACCTGCAGCTCCCTGACACTGCAATGCGCATGCGCAGAGCAGACCATCAGGGCAACTCATTCATTTTACAGACCCTGAAGCTCGACATAGAGAACATCAGGCTGTCAGCCCCCGGGCATCGAGCTCCACGTCACACACTGGGAAGGTGGGGGGAATGTGCCTGGAGCTCACCACATGGGTCGGAGGAGGCAGCTGGGGATGCCACCGGAAAATCCAGTTCCTGAAACTGATTCCTCACCGTGAAGTGGCCATCGTGGTAACACTCACCTCGATGGGCTACTGAGGCAAATGCAGGGGTTTCCAGTCTTGGCACTGCTGACACTTGGGGCTGCATAACTCTTTGTTATGGGGGCTGTCCTGTACATTGGATGTTTACCAGCATCCCTGGAAGCTACATATTAGATGCCCATAGCTGCCACCAGCTCTCCACTGTAACCACCAAAAACATCTGCAGACACTGTCAAATGTTCCCTGGGGTGGGCGTGGGATATAAATTGTCCTCAGCTGAGAGCCACTGGTGGAAATTAACTGAAATGTACCATGGCCCTGAACAGGTACCTGGCACATAATCAGATTCAGTGGTGCCAGTTTAACTCTTCCATCTCACCAGTCTCACGCTAAGAAATACCTTCCCCCCCTTAATCCCGGTCCTCTGACTTTAACTCTGGAATCCACCACCATCCCCCTGCCGCAGGACCTTTGCACTGGCTGTTCTCACCACCTGGAATGCCCTCCAGACAAGCTAACAAGTTCTTTCCTCAGCTCAGTCATCAGAGGCCTGGACACTTCCTTGACTACTGCCCTGCCTTCCTCAGCAGCCCCTGCCCAAATTCTCCAGACATCTCTGCTGCATCCATCTGTCCACGTGTGTAAGTAAGGCACGCACATTTCTTCATCCCCCGGCACCCAACCCAGCGTCTGGCACTTAGTAAGCATCCAGCGAAGATTTATCACATGGATCACCAGCATCCCCACCCTAAGGTATGTGCACAGCGCTCGGGTCTACAGTCCCAGGAAAAGGGAAAGAAACTGCATCAGACAGCACCTCACACCCTCCTGGAGCTCAGAGTCAGATGTCACCCGAGAAAGAGCGGGATGTAGGCTCACTTACCCCCCAGGAGGGGCCATTTGGAATGGAACAGAGTGGGCCCCCTGTTCAGGAAGGCTTTCAGGAGGAGGAGAAGAAAGAAGGGTGCTGAACAGGAGGAACAGCAGCACGCTGAAGGCCTGACCCCCACCCCCAAGATCAGGGAAGACTTGGCTACAGGAGTGAGGCCAGGGCAGGGCAGAGTTGGGAGAAGTAGGGCTGGCTTCCTTGTGCTCTCACTCAGACAGAGCCCTGAGCAGAGCCAGGCTGCAGGGCCGGCTGACGGTCTGGTTTCCACCCACCCACCTTCACCCCCACTCTACACTGACACTCTTCCCCAGGCCAGGCCCGGGGCATTGGGTTTCCCACAGTCACATTCCTGCCTCCATAGCTCATGCCGATGTGACTCCCAGGCTGGCGCTGGCAGCCACGCGGTCTGTGGCCACGCACTCGGTCTTGGGGCTAGCTGTGGGAGGGAGCCTGCTGCTCACCCAGGGACTGGGCGGCCTCCAACCCGCGGCTGCCCTGCTGGCGGCCTCGGCTCCCTGGAGGTGCCTGAGCTCAGGAGGGTGAGGAACTCTCCTTCCCAGGTATACCCGGCTCCTTCAGGCCACCCCCACCCCGAGCCAGTGGCCAAGCCACCTCCTCTGCTGAAGGCGGACGTCCCGGTACCCCGGCCACCACACCGGGAGGAGGTAGGGAGGTTCTCTGGAAAGAAGCAGCCTAGGAAGGGGACTCCTTGACCCACCTAAAGGGGATCCAAGACCAAGCACCAGACCACTGGTGTTTCTGAAAGTCTTTCTGCACATGGGCTGTCACACACATGCCTCCTTCCTCTGACAACACTCACACCCCCACACAGGGCCCAGAGGTCTGGTTCAGGATCTAGAAAGTGGAGGCAGGGAGAAGCAGAAGGGGCCAGAGTCAAGGTGGATGCGGCAAAAAGACACAAGCTGAGCAGCAGGGCTCCGCAGGGCTCAGTGAGTGGGGGACAGAACCACAGAAGCCACGCTCACGGCGGCCAGGAGACGGTGGAGCCTGCGAGGTGGCTCCAGGGGCCCCCAGGGAGACCCTGCTCCAGCAGAGTCAAGATTATGGGCTTCAGGGGCCAGCCGCACCCCACCTCCACCTTATGGGAAGGACTCAGTTCCCTCGTAGGATGGAGCCAAAGAGACAGGAAGCGTGCTGCAATGGGGAGCCCCCATCTCTTGCTTTAAGTAGACAGGATCAGGAAACCCTCGAGAGCAGCAGGAGCTGGAGCCGGCTGGCATGACTCAGGGGAGATCATTAAATCTCCGGCCATTCGCAAGCCATTTGTTAAACACAGCCATTTGTAAAAATTAAATCATATGAACGTGTAACTTCAGAAATTATTTTTAAAAGAAAGGCAATAAATCCTCCAACTCATCACTTCCAAATTACCCCACGACCTTTGTGAACCTGCTCCTGACACGCTTTCCATCTCGCGTGTCTGTGAGGTGGAAACTGTATAAGCGCTGTGTGGCGGTGAGCTGTGCCCGTCTCCTCCATACCCACGGTCTGTGACGTCACATGGATAGCTTGAAACTGGCCATGGCACGGATAGTTACACCATATCGGCAAATGCTGCAGATAGAGCTGGATTTGTTCTCTGAATGTTTTTTCCAGAGAGCCAGTTGTACAACAGACAGGCCTCAGGTGACCCGCCAGGATCTCTTCTTCACCTGGGCTCTGCTGGGACACGCAATCAACAAATGGAGATACAGAGAAGAGCGCTCTAAGCCCTGTACAACCCCACCACTATCCGCAAGATTTTCCATAATGTTCAGCTGTGAAAAAGAATTATTACTTGAGGAAATACCACTAAAAGAATCGTTGCTTGTTTCCTCTGTGCCTCAGTTTGCTACTCTGTAAAATGGGAGCACCGATAAACACCTACCTCTTAGGATTGTCAGGAGGCCTAACTGAGACGGCACACGAACAGGGCAGAGGGCACTGCCTGGCACGCAGCGCGGGCTCTAGAACAGTTCAGCTTTGTCCACACAGGGCCCGAGGGCTCTGCTGCAGCCACCCAGTGGCTGTGGCGGGCGGGGGCGA
>NW_011495064.1:13747273-13759832 GCF_000754665.1 Bison bison bison
CACACGGGGCCCGAGGCTTCTGCTGCACCCACCCAGTGGCTGTGGCGGCCGGACGACAGCCGCAGGCCACGCGCACAAGGACGAGCGTGGCCGCGCTAACACAGCCTCGTCTACACCAACAGGCAGAGAGCCGGACTGGGCCGCGGGCCGCCGTTTGCCAGCACCCACTCTGTAGGGGAGATTGTTATTTTTGCTGTGCTGTTAGCACCTCCGTGAGTTAAGTGAGAAAGCTGAGGCCTGGAGATTCATGTGTTCCCCCAGGTCGCCTGGGAAATCCGCTGGCAGAGCCCAGGATCTCCCGGGACCCCCTCAGGGCTCTTCCCAGCTCCTGCTTTCCTATCAGAGCTCAGCACCTGAGCAGGGATCTGGGTAGGATGGGACTAAGTGCCAAGTCAGGCCCTGGGGAGTCCACACCCGCGTCCCTGCCCTGGCTGCCTGGCCCCAGCTTCCAGGGAAACCCCACACAGGCCCACAGGCCAGGCCAGAGGAGGAGAACCCTGTGAAAGAGGAAGCTCTGGAACACACAGCCCTCCCTTCCCAATCAGGGCTGATTGCAACCTTAAGTGGAATAGCAGGCGAGTGTGCAACCCCATTTAATTTACAGCTGGAGCCAGGGCTTGAAAGCAGCTGTGAAACTCCTTACAAAGCTACTGGCCGGCCCCCCGGGAACTTGAGAGTGGAATTAGGAAACCTGGAGAATCCACAATGCCACGTGTGGGCTGGCGCGAGTGTCTGTGTTTGTGTGTACGTGTGTGTCCCTCCAGGCTTTCCAGGTCTCTGAAGTCTGCAGAGCACACTCAAATGGGTTTCAGGCCATGCCAGAGTGCCTCTGTAGTCAGGACAACTGTACATCCTGGTTGGCCTGGAATGGTCCGAGCTTAGCCTGTTTTCCAGCATGAATTTTAAGTCTCTAGACCAGACAATGGGCTTCCAGGTGGCGCTAGTGGTAAAGAACCTCCTGCCAATACAGGAGATATAAGAGATACAGGTTCAATCCCTGGGTAGGGAGGATCCCCGGGAGGAGGGCATAGCAACCCACTCCAGTATTCTTGCCTGGAGAATCCCCATGGACAGAGGAGCCTGGCGGGCTACAGTCCACAGGGTCGCAAAGAGTCGGATACGACTGCAGCGACTTAGCATGCATGCAGACCAGATGATAAATTATAAGGTCGCCCTAGCAACTGTGGACGCAGACCCTCATGCATGTATAATGGCACACATGGGGACGCCTGTCACATTCACCCCACTGGAACACCCGGTCCAGGCTTGCCTCTGTGCTGACATTCTGTCTCAGGTCCATGGACACACACGTTTCAACAGACACACTCAGGCTTCAGCATCCAGCTCTTGAGCAAGATAGACCCGAAGTCTGCATATTTAGAGGATTCATGCAGGTGGTCCTTCTATGCAGGGAGTCAGCAGCCCTCAACTCTCCCCACAGCACAATACCAGGTGTGACAAGTGCTCCACAAGGACATTCAAGAGACACAGAGCCACCTTCCAATGGCCCACACACCCAGCCAGGGGCCTTGGCCACTTAATAAGGCCAAGGCCTCTCATCTCCCGGGAGCTGCCCTCACTCAAAGTACCCACTCTAGGAAGTATGCCTAGGTGCCCTGCACATAACACCAGATTTCATCCAGGTCCAGAGATGGGCCTTGCCCTCCCCACCCACATCTGACCTCCTTTTCAGCCAGTTCAAACCCCAAATTACTCCTCTCTGGCACCAACCTCTCCCTGACCCCCTTCCTAGCATTTCCAACTCCCCAGCTGCCCTTCTCTGCCCCTGACTGGTGCTGGGGATTCCTGTCTCGATGGATCCTCCGCACTTCAGGTCAGGACCCATAGAGACGGCCCTGCCAACCAATTAGAGGCTTCATGGCTGGAGTCAGTGTTTCCAACTGCCCAGAGAGGGCACGCTGCCTGGCTACAAGATGAGGAGGGGGCTGCACCCTGCCCAGGAAGCTCCCTGGGACCCCACTCAAGGGTCCTCTGTGAGGGAGGACTTCATGCCCTAACAGCAGTGGGGAGATGAACCTGAGAAGCCTGGCCTTGGTTCTAGAACTGACCATGCCGTGCTACAGGGCAAACGCCTTCTCAGGCCCGTTTCTTCTGGGATCACATTAGGGCTCAGAGTTCTAGAGCTGCGCTGTCCAACAGAACTTTCCATAAAGACAGAACTGTTCTATACTGTCCAATGGTAGCCACTAGCCAGGCATGGCAGTTCAGTTCTTGAAATGTGGCCAGTGTGACTGGCGAGCTGAATTTTCTTATTTTAATCACTTTAAATGTAAATTTAAATAGCCACACCTGTCTATTAGCGTAGTTCCAGAACCTCCGTCTCCCCAACTATAAAATGGGTATAATCATAAAATCCAGCCTTCTGGGGTCACTGTGAGGATGAAATGAGACAATGAACATATAGCTCTCAACCTGGTCTTTGGCACAAGGCAAAAGAGATTTTAGTAATTCTTACTCTATTTGAGACCCTAGCTTTTCTTGAGAACTGGAGAAAATCATAGGCCTCACCCTTACCCAACACAGACACACACTGCACACACCATATACATCCATACACGCCACACACAGGCTTACACACACATGCACACAGATCACACATGCACACTCACAGCTCTGCACCCAATGTCAAGCACCCAGATGGAGAGTTCCTTCCAGCTCTAAAAATCTCCTGGGTGAGGAGTGCACTGGCCGAATCTGCATCTCCTCCTCTCCCTGCCCAGGCTCAGGCATCTCAGAAAACCCTTCCAGACTCTGCAGGCCGAGCGCAGAGACGGGGCTCTGGAAAAATCCTCGCGCAAGGAGGGCAGGCACAGGGCAAGGGCCACAGGATGGATTCTGTGAGCTCATCCCCAGCAGCCGTCACCAGGGTTCTCAGAGAGGCCGGTGGCGTCGGGAGGGGGTGACTGGGTCGGAGCCGGCGGTGGTGGTGGCGGCGGCAGCGAGGGGTGTGGGGCGAGGAGAGGGAGGCTGGATGGAACACGCTATAATAGCAGCTTTGTACTCTGCTTCCCAGCTCCCTGGGAACGCCAGGAAGATTATGAAACCCGGTGTCTTTGGGAATGCCAGGATATTAGCTGGAAAAAGAATAATACGAAAATAAAATAATGCTCGCGATGGAGACAGCAGACGATTAGCAGACAGAGCCAGGGCCTCCCGCTCCGCAGAGGGAGCCAGGCTTGGCCCCGGCAGAAGGTTTCAGGGAAAGGCTGCCCGTGCTAATGAGCAGACAGGGCCTGCCTTCCAGCGAGACGTCTTCAGGAGGGGAGCTGGCAAGTGAGGCCCGGCCTGCTGGTGGACTCATGGGCCAGGGGACGGGCAGTAGGAGGCAAGGGGGCGCCATAGGCCTGGCCCTTGGGCCCAGACATCTAGAAATGTCAGATTACCAGCAAGGCTACCTGGCCACCACCCACAGTCCTGGGTTCCTCCAAGCTCTGCCTCCCCAGGGCCTCCTCCAAGAAGCTCCTCCATTAGATGCCGTCACTCTGGAATGACTCTCAGTCTGTACTTCAAAGATGCAGATTGTGTTGGGCTTATTTGCATTCAGATGTAAATATCCCTCCTCCTAATCAGACTGGGGTCTCCCATTAGCCAGGTCCATCAGACGGATCACTAGAAGAAAAGATCACCTTCTCCCACAAAGAAACAGAGAGGACATGTCACCTTTCCCTGCCTCCCTCTCTAGGACCCTGGCCACACACCTTCAGCCCGGAAGAGACAGCCCCCCTCCCCCAGAGGGGCATTCATTCAAGTAGGGGGCCGATATGACTGCCTCCCTCATCTTCAGGATGTTCTATGCAGCTGACATCCTGGCTACTCAAAGACGGTCCTGAGATCAGCAATGTCAGCATCCCTGGAGGCCTGTTAGAAATGAAGACTCTCAAGCCCCACTCAGACATCAGATCAAAAGTGTGCATTTTAACAAGATCCCTAGATAGATCCTAAGTTCAATTAAAACAGAATCACTTCTTTACATGGGTTATGTCTTCATTCCTTACAAGGACCCATGGATGTAGTAATTTTCATAAGGTAACAGAGTTGCTAAAGAGACAAGTAACCTATCCTTAGTGGAAGCAGAGGAAGCAACATTCAAACCAAACCGGTGCCATTCAGAAGCCTCACCCACCCACTTCCACACTCCTGCCAAGGGAATCAGCAGGCATCAGTGACCAGTGGGCAAAGGCCAGTACCTGGAACAATTAGATTGGTCCTGACGTCCAGAAAACCCAACCGTCTGCCCTGATGCTAGAGCATCAGTTCTCCCCGGGATGAAGGACAGCAGACTCGGGAATGGGCACCCAGGCTGTCCTTGGTCCTGGCAGGAGGCAGGTAAACGTGACCATGGAAGGACAGTGTGTGTGTGTGAGTGTGTGTGTGTGTGTGTGTTTGTGTGCACGCATCTGTGTGTGTGCTCTCATGCTGATGAGGGGTGGTCTTTTCCTATCCAATGGGCCTGTGGCCCTGTCCAAATGCTGGTCACACCTAAAGACTGTGTCCTCCAGTCTTCACAGATCCAGCCACTCTGACCACTGTCCGCCTCTGGCTCCCTATATCAGCAAAGCTCCCCCAGGACTCCAGGCTTCACTGCCCTGATTTCTTCCACAGATCACAGGCGGCTCACATCTGCATCACTACCAGTCACCTTCCCATTTGACTTGACATTTGATTTCAGGGCTCCCTCACATTTTCTCCCACGTAAAGAGTAAACGGATTCGTTTCTCAGTTCTGGGAAATGCCCGCCTTCACTCTCCCAGTCACCGAGCCATGAAAGCTTGGCAGTGGGTCCCCCAGCCTCGCTCGCCTTCTTCCCCTCAATCCCCGCCAGCCCCGGAGCCGTCCACGCTTCCCTCCACGTGCCTCGGGGCCCCCTCTGGCCTGGCGCCCTCTCTCCTCCCAGCCCCCTCCCTCCCCTCGCAGCTGACGCTCAGCCCCCCACACACCCGGTCTCCCTGCCCTGGGGCTGCTTGGCAGGCAGCCGCCAGATCCATCTTCCTCACACAGCACTTCACGGTGTGTGTCACACTCACCAGGGCCAACCGTGAACTCATCGCAGCCCCAGGCCCACCCACCCCACAGCCTGGCGAGGGGAGTGGCCCTACTGCCCATCCGGCGGAGCCTCTGACACCCGATTGACCCTTCCCTCCCCAAGCCTTGCCACTCTACCTCCGTCCATTCCACTCTCTTGGCTCCCACCCCAGATGGTCACCTGCTCCCAGATCTCTAACCAAGCCTCCTGGGGGTCTCGTGATGGAAGGCTCTCCCTCCCCTGCCATCCTCCATGGCTACCTGATGAGGGCCCTAAATCCCAGCTCTGACCAGGGCGCTCCTCCTCCCCTCGACAGTCCACACTCGCTCCCTACTGCTTATTCAAGAGCGCCGTGGTCATCTGCACTCTGTGCCCAGCACCGGTGAGTCTTGTTTCCTTCTCAGATGCTCTTCTCCCCAACCTGGTGGGGCTGTCGACCACAAAGAAAAGGGGAGCGTGACCCAAGACAGTCAATCAGAACATTCCGTTCCTCGCCCTCGGGCTCAGGCACTGGCATGGGCACAGGGCCCAGGAGAGCTGGTCAGTCGCACACGAGATGGCCCTGGCCTCCCTGAGAAAGTACACTCTCCCCCCTGGGGTCTCCAGCTGTGAGGAAAGAGAGAAGGCCAGCTGGGCTCTGCTGGCTGTAAAGACGGTGACAGCCTCCGTCACGGGCACCATCTTTGCCACCACATGGAATAAGCCAGTGTGAGAATGGGGCCAAGGCCGCGGAGCGAGTCAGAAACACAGAGTCCCAAGGACACTGTGTGAGCCCCTGGCTCCTGCCAGGCCTGATGCCTGATTCACCTCGTGGTGAATCAGATTCCCAGCCATCTGAGCCTTAAGCTCTTTTCCTCTCTTCAGCCCACTTCGGTTGCATTTCTATCTGATGAAAACAAGCCCTGTCCCCTTAGGGGGCAGCACCCTCAGACCTGGCCCTGCCTCTGAGGTCTGCCAAGGTCTTTACTCCCTGCCCCTCAGTGGAAGCCACACAAGCTCCCCCACGCCCTGCCCTGTGCCCGAGCCAGGCCCCTTCCAACAGGACAAAGAGATCCCCGGCCGCGGCTGCTCCAGCCTGGGTGGCAGTTCCAACCCCCTGCCCTCTGGCACCAGCCTGAGCACCAGCTCAGGGGCCCAGAGAGCCCAGAGCTCCGCCCCCTCCTTCAGCCTCCCTACCACTTGGCCCCCAGACCGGGAGGGGCTCCCTCCAGAGCCTCTGACATCACCTGGCCCCAAGGGGGTTCCATCTCCCATACCGTCACCCCTGGACATGGCCCCCCGTAGGTCCTGGGAGTGGCCGAGCTTCCAGGCCCTGCCCAGGCCCCCTCAGGGCCACTGCCAGCTTCCACTCCTTTTTCTGTAGCCATCCCATCAGGTCGGGGGGCCCTCCCCACTGTACTTCCTGGCTGAGGGCTAAGACCCACTGCTCCTCACCCAGACCAAACACTTATATGTACTCAAATACACACACAGTGGGCTCATGAAGACACACTCAGATTCTATTAGCCAGTAAAGCTGGTGAGACCTACTCCCATGGGTCACAGCGCAAAGGCCTGTCCCCCACCCAGGGGGAAGGCTGTCCTATCTGGATTTCAGAGGTGACATCTCCTCATGGGCATCTCACCCCCCAACTCCGGAAATCCCCAGACCAACAGAGCAGGGGACAGGCTATCCCCTGGTCCCAAATGTCCCCACGTGGTCCGTCCAGGAAGCGTGAACACATCTTTTCTGTGGAACACATCATCCAGACCCTGGATAACTTTGATCTGACCCTCACTCCACTAGCTCTGGGAAGGGGTCTCTAAGGCACCTCTCTCCCCAGATTCTCGGGACGCCCACGAGATAGCCTCTGCCTCAGGAGGATCCAAGTCCACCCGAGGACATTCAGGGTCTCTGAACCCCTCTGGCTACTCCCCTGGGCCGGACCAAAGCCTCCCAGGCCCATCCCCAGGCCAGCTAGCCTCTTCAGAGGAGACAGGTCCCTTGGCCTCAGTCACAGGTCAGAGCACCAGAAGTCCAGGCCCTCTCCCTGCTCCCATCTCAATTGCCAAAGTAGTAGTGGGTCTTCTGGTGCCAAGAAACAAGCTACTCTGTTTCAGGAGAATACCCAGAGTGGTGTCCATATCCCCACATGCAACCCCAGGGGACCAAATTCACAGTCCCATGCCGGGGCCCCCTGCACCTCACCTTCGTCAGCCCTAAGCAGCCCTGGAAAAACATGTTGCACCCAGTCGACCCCAGAAAGGCATGGCCACATACCAGGGCCCCCTCAAGGGCAAACACAGCCGCAGGCCCTGTCTTCTCCAAGGGCTCCATGCGGCGGCGCCAGCGGCGACGGCGAAAGGCGTCTGTCTTGCGGTACTCCAGATGGAACTTCCAGCCGAAGAGCGAGGCATACTCCCAGCCCTCGCCCTCTGCCTCCGCCTGCCTGTGCTGCATGGGAGAACAGGCCAGACTCAGGGGCTGCTTGGCAGGTTGGCAGGGAGTCCCGGGCTGGGCTCCAGCTGTGCCCTTCTTGCCCTCCAGGACTCCCCACACGCACACCCTGCATCATCACCCTGCAGGTAGGAAAACCTGGGAGGGACCCCTGGAGGAGGGGCTTCTGAGCGGTTTCTGCAATGACAAGAGTCCCAGGTCAGGAAATCAGAGGCTCCCTGGGCTGTGGGGAGATCCAAGGAGCCAAGAAAGGAAGGTAGACTGAGCAGTGATGAAAACACTGGGCTTTTGGTTTGTTTGTTTATTTGGATTCTAGGTGGATTTCGTGAATCCAAGGTTTCCTTGTAATTTCCTTTTTCTTCTTCATATTCCGACTTATAAAAAAGGAAATGGATCTGCAATTCGGAGGCAAAATGAATAGCTCATTTCCCAGACATAGGTTGTTTCTCCACGAGGTGAGACCTACAACAGTGCGGAGAGACCCCCCAGACTTCCTCCAAGGGGGCCCTTTCCCATCTTGGAGGGAGTCCCAGAAGCCCCTTCCCGCCATCTCATGACCTGAGATGATCCTCAGGGCCATGAGCTCAGTGCCAGTCCCAAGGCTGGCTGTGTCCCTCTGCGGGGCGATGCCGGTGGTGAGGGGGCAGGTGAGGCACAGCGCCTGGCAAGACTTCACCTCTGTCCCCTGGGTGCCCTCCTAGGCACAGTGGCGTCTGTCTGGTTCATGACACCAGGAACAGCCCAAAAGCCTGGCCTCTCCTGGGACCCAGTGACCTTCCTCTCTAGATTCTCTGTGACCAAAGAGAGAGAAGGGACTTGGGTCATGCCAAAGGCTATTCCTGGACTGGAGGGGAGGCCTAGTTCTCGAGCCAAAATTCCAACGTGTGCCTGGAAAGGAAGGACGCAGGCCAAGAGGGTTCCGGGGAGGCAGGCACGCAGAACGTGAGCGTCTGGGTGACCCCGGGAGCAGGTGCAGGCAGGGCTGCATGGAGCCCTTGGAGAAGACAGGGCCTGCGGCTGTACAAACCCAGCCCCCTTGCCTCCAGGTGAGGAGAGCGCTGTGGTGCTCCAGGTTGAGCCCCTTTCTGAGCCATAGTTCAAGTCAAAACCGTCTTGCCTGGGACCACAGTCTTGCTCTTGGCACCCGAGAGCTCTGCCTCAACAAACTGCAGGTAGCCAAGCTCCTATCTCAGACTCTGCCCCAAGGCCACCCAGCCACAGACACGCCCGAGGCACACCTTCACCCCTTCCAGGGGATGCTGAACACATCCCCACGCATAGTCCTGGGCGTTTGGGTGCTTTCTGTCCATGAGCACCTGTGTGAGCGACACGTGATCTCGAGCATCTCGAGTGCTTGTCTTGCACACGCCCCCCTGCGTGCGTGTGTACACAGAGGTGTGCACTGTGCCCAGCTGGCCTCCCCTGCCCAGGGCCTCACCTCTGCCCACCTCCACCCCGGGCTCACCCGCTTCAACGCCTCCATCTGGCTGAGGTCCCTCCGGCGCAGACGGACCCAGCGCCGCCGCCGGTGTGTGTAGTACATCTTCTCGGCAGGGACCCAGTGCCTCGGCTTCCGGTCCGGCGGGATGGTGATGCTGTACTCCCAGCCTGGGGGAGAGGCGCCCATCGTTCATGGCCTGGCCATCTCCCACTCAGCATTCAGAGGACATTCACAGACTTTCAAGTGGCCACCGATTCCTGATTTGTAGTTTGAAGTAAGGACTCCCCAGGAGGTCCCCCAGATGAACTAGCCCAGTGAAGGCCAGTACCCCAAGTCCAAGGGCTCTGCCTCTAGTTGTCCCCACCAACATGCCTCACAAGACTGCTGGGTGCTCAGGGGGCTCCACACGCCGCCCACCTTGTTCATCAACAGCCCGATTCAGGTCCGTGGACCACTCTTCATCTTCCCACTTCCAGCCCAGCGGGCACTCGATGTCATCCTTGGGAAGCACCTTCTCCCCGTTCTAGAGTGACACAGGTCAGGCAAGCGTGAGAAGAGACGGATGGGGAGATGAGAAGATGCAACCTGACGCTGCACACTCTCAAAGCCCCAGGTGTCACTTGGGGTCCGTGTCCGACCCTTGCCAGACCTCTCACTGGCCCTGTGAAAGCCCAAGCGTGGGTGCTGGGGCTGTGGGAGCAGGGGAGAACGTTCTTCTCTCAGTCACAGGCCCTTCCTGGGCCTAAATGCCCAGGACCCTGGGAAAGCAGAGCCCACTTGCCCCCAGAGCACCCCCTTACCACATCCGTGTAGTTATCACTCATGTAGATCCACTGGCCTCCAGGGAGCCGGGTCTGGTTCTCAAATACCTCCTCCACGAAGCTCAGGTGGCCAGCGTCAGTGTCGTGAAGCAGTCTGCGGACAGGGGTGAGTCAGAGTCTCTGCCAACACCCCCACCCATCCACACCCTCCGGCAGAGCACTCCAGGGCCTGGGCCAACCTTTCTGTGTCAGCCTCACTTCCAACCAACAACAGGAGAGATGAGGGGAAGAGACAGGAAGGGCAGCGAGTCAAGGGGACAGAAGACAACGTCACCACCAAGATAGAGAAAGAAACAGGGAAACCAACTGAAGACTCCAAATACCCTGTGGGAATTTGAAGCTCAGTAGATAGTTGCAGAAATGTCAAAGATTATCAGGTTACATACTTAAGATCTGAGTAGGTGACTACGATAGGCATTGCTCTTCAATTTTTAAAGAGTTAAAAAAAAAAAAAACTGTTGAATATCAACCGAAATAGAAAAAGAGAGAGGAGGAAGAGGTAGAGATGGCAATGCAGTTGGAGAAGGATAAGGCTGTTCTGAGAGGCACTAAGGGAGAGGGGGCCTGAGACGGGAGAGGGACCGAGACGGGAGAGGGATTAACATGCAGAGGAGAGAGCAGGCTTTCTCTGGTATCTTGGAGGAAAGGGCTGTAACCAATGGATGCAAAGTCTACTGGATGTCAGCTTAGGTTTAATCAGAAAGGACTTTCTGATCATTAGAGCCCTTTGAGCAGAGAATGCTGCCTCGTGAGCCCAGGAGAGTTCAAGGGAGTCACTATGACCAACGTAGGGGCAGAGCAGACAGAGACCCTTTCACAGAAATGGCTGGGGCAGAGGGGGTCTCCAAGCCCTCCCTGCCCACATCTCCAAGCCCTCCCTGCCCACAACTCACGTCTTCTCTGGACACACGAACCAGTCTCCAGCCCAGGCCCAGCCAGCTGAGGGGCGGAAGCTGTCCTTGGGTAGCTTGATCCTGCCCGTGATGTCAGAAAACTTGGGGTAGGTGAGGCCAGTTGTGCCCCAGTTCCCAACCAGGGCCAGCTTGGTCTGGTTCTCATACTGGAGAGTGAGCAACAGGGAAGTGAGCAGGTCTGCAGTAGCTCAGGGGCTGGGGGCAGGGTGGGCAGGCGGTCAGGCACTCACAGTTTCAGCGAAGACGGAGAGCTTGCCCTCAGCAAACTGGTTGAACTCCTTTTCATCCACAGAGAGTCCAAACCAGAGCCTGACCCGAATCTGCACCGGCATCCGGGCTCTGGGCACCCCTTCCATCGGATACTGGGTACCAGAGAAGGAAAGAAACCCACAGTCCCCTTCAGAGTCAGGATGTCTCAACTTGCAGGGCCTCCAGGCCTGGGCATACCAGCCTGTCACCCCATCAGGGTGGGCCCTATTGGGGGACTTCTCAGAAGTTCACAGACGACTGAGAAACCTCACCAAGATTCCTTCCCATCAAAAGAGAAGACGGCATTCCTCCCATCCAGGTGCTCTCTGCAGAGACGGGCTGTGTCGAGACCAGGAGCCCCATTCTCCCCTCTCCCACCGCATCCTCACTTCTGCTCTCTCCTAGAATAGCATGGTCCCGTGGAAATTTCTGTTACAGTGGAAATGGCTTTTTACATTTGCAGAGTTCAATGCACCAGCTCCATGTGGCAACTGAGCAGTTAAAATGTAGCTGGTATGACTGAGAAACTAAATTTTTAGTTTTATTTCATTTAAATTTAAATAACCACATATGGCTAGCATATTGGATGGTGCGGTTCTAGAACATGTCTCTATAAGAGAAAGAAAGGTCTGAAAAGGGGAGAGGTTAAAGCCTCTCTGTTCAGTTTCAGTTTTGGGTTTTTTTTTTTTTTTTTTCAGGGGTTTTTGGCTGGATGTTGTATCATCTGATATCCCCACCCTTTCAAGTGCTTATCAGCATGTTAACCGCTATTCACTGGTCTTCAACTGCTTTTTATCCTGAAACTTTCAGAAGCTCTGCCAAAACAGAATAACCACAACAACCCAACATAAAACATTTATTCTCCACAACTGCTTCACCATTTGATTGAAATCAAGGGTCAGATATGGCCTAAGGAACAGAAGTGCCTCGCTTTCAGAATAACACACAGTCCCCTAGAGGAAGTAACACATTAAGTATCCAGGCTTCATGTGCCTGAGCTTGAAGGAGTGTCTCTGCTGGGACATGGAGCTGAATGAGATGAGAAAGTCACTTTGGTGGGTTTAGAGGAGGAAAGGGAGGCTCTCCAACCAGTAGAAGAGGCCTGGATCCCCAGAACGGGAGCCCAGGCCAGGTAAGAGGATCAGAAAGGGGTGGTCATGCCAGGGCATCAGCAATCTCACCCTTCACCCAGCCTCTCTGTCTTGGTTCATCCTCAGTGAAGCCTGGAGGAGCCCCTGACCCCAAGTGTCACCCCTCGGAAACCTCCCTATGACTGTTTGCTTCGGTGTCCTCTCCCCTGGGGTGGTTAGTAGCCTTTTCCCCTCCAAACCACCAGCCCCAGGGAGATGGCAGGAATGCCTGACCCCCCTCTTCCCCCATCCGCCCCCAGTCTCTCCCCTGCCCTCCCCCAGACAGGGCCAGCCTGCTGGACCCAAAATAGCAACAGCAAATAAAGAAATGTCTAGTTTGGGGCTCCTCTCCCTCTCTGCTGGTGCTCATTTTTTCCAACTTTGGTTTAACTTAAGAAACACCAATGTTTTCTTGGTCTCTGCTTGCTGCCAACATTTTTGTAGAGCTTGCTCAGGAGCTACTGGCGGGGCTCATAAACTCAGTGGGGAAGACTTCGAGAAACAATCTTTTATTTTTTTTTTTT
>NW_011495064.1:13759932-13766327 GCF_000754665.1 Bison bison bison
ATATCTTTTTTTTTTTTTTCTTGCTTGGGATCAGAAAAATTTTTCAGTTTGCATTTCCCTGAGGCTGCAGGGCCAAGAGGTCAGAGCCTGATGCTCATTCTGTTCACAGGCGTCTACCAGGCCCGTTCCTGCAGCCTCACCTCCACTGCAGCCTGACAGTCTGGTTAACCCTGTTCAGATGTGGCCGCTCCTGGACTTCCTTTCCCATCTGCCCAACCAGGCAAGGAGCTGGCTTGGGAGAGAAGAAAGCAGGATGCTAGGAGGTTGGGATCTCATGAGGAAAATGTCCCAGGTGGGAGGGCCAGCCCACTGCCTCACACCCCTGCCCTCTTTCTAGGCAAAGCCAGCTCTCCTCTGAAGCACCAATGACCTGCATGTAGACTTCTGATCATCCCTGGCTTTGTGATGGCCTCCAGTCACGATGCTGGTGGAGCCTCCTCTCCCCAGGGGGCAAAGAGCTCCCCAGAAGGAAAAGGGGAGAAGAGAAGAAAAAAAATTGTATTCATTGATCACCTAGTTCCAGGAAGACCCTTGACTTGTGCTACCTAATTCCATGCTCAATGCTGTAATCAGGGCAGTCTGATCTTTATTCTATAGGTAGGAAAACAGCATTCAGAGAGACTGGGCAATCTGCCCAAGGACACACAGTATTTCAGCCAACCTACAACCTGTCCACACACACTGTGCCTTTGAAAGCTGTCTCCTCTGCCCACCTCAGAGGGCAGCGAGAATGACTGGCCAGTGTATGAATGGATCGGCCAATAGCCACTCAGAGGTTGGAGGCTAAGGTTAGTCCACAGTGACTTCCTGGAAGAGGTGAGATGGAAGGAGGCTCTGGTGTGGATGGGAAGAGACAGGGGAGGGAAGGTTGAAGGCCAAGCAGTTCATGAGGCCAGCAGAACCATCTGGAGTCAGCCCCATGCAGTGAGCGGCAGGCTCACTCCCCAGGCCTCCTCCTCGATCAGAGCAGCCTCAGTGACGGCTCTCCACACGCAGACCCTCGCCTGGGCCGCAGCAGCCACAGCTCAGAGAGGGGTGTCCCTGAACTGTGTCCCGACCAGCCGGCCACAGCCCCCTGACCAAGGTTCGTGTATCCCCACATGAACCCGGAGAAGAAAGCAGGCATCTTCAGGCACCTGCTCACTTCCCTGTCACCCACCCCCAAGGCTGAAAGAAGACGGTGGGGGAGCAAGGATGGGTGGGAGGAGAAAGGGCAGGGGAGGTGGGGACCAAAGGACGGAAGGGACAGGGTTACCTGGTCCCAGGCCTCCGATGAGCAGAGCCACGGGCACAGCCAGCGCCCACACACCAGCCTTAACACGGGGAGGAACTCTAACCAGATTGTGACTCTGCCTGGAGCCAAACCCTCTGGAGGGTGGAAGCAGGTCTGTGCCAGGACTCCTAAAGGTTGGCCGTGGGGGCTGAGGGCTGAGGCCGCCCCCACCAGGGAGCTGGCTGGAGAGGAGCACAGCCTTCGGGGTCAGCCCCCCATTCATTCCAAGCACCCCCTGATTCTCACCTACTCGCTTTCCAAACCAAGTGCACGGGGTCTAGGGACTTTGTGGGAGGAGGGGAGAAGGGAAGTCTTTCTGTGGAAGCCCTCGGTCCCTTCAGAGAGCAGAGCCTTGAAATTCTGAGCCTGACAGAAAACAGGGAACCGGAGGGAAGTGGACCACCCTAGGGGTAAGAGAGTATGACCACAACTTAAGGGAAAACAACCCACTTTCAGAAATATCGTCTGCAGTTTTCCACAGTTCTTGCCACAGTAGCTGGTGCCCCGGCGGGAGAAGAGGACCTCGTGGGCAGGCACCCGCTGGTACGCCACCCGCTTGTCCCCCTGCAGCATCCAGATGACGATGTCAGGCAGGCTGTTCTGGGGCTGGAGAGAGGGTGGCAGTCAGGGTAGGGACGACGGTACCTCCCAGCCCACGCCCTCAGCCCACCACAAGTGAGCCAGCCTCCACAGGCCTCTCCTCCAAGCTCCTACCCTCGGGTGTCCCCTGACTCCCCAGAGCTGGCTGGGCACCTGTATCTTCAGCAGCTATGAGCCCTCAAGGAGAGGATGCCAGGCTGCCCCCAGCTCACAGGAGTAGCCCACCAGGAATTCACTGCTCTGCATTCACATTTTCTGGGAAGAGACCCTCCTGCCTGGAGCCCCAAGTTCTTAGACCCCTCCACTGGGGAGTAGAGAAATGCTGACTTGACCCTAGAGATGACATTACACCTAAGAGCCACCCCCTTCCCGACTCCTGAGAGCAGCCATGAATCTACAGAAGGCGAGCCTCTTCCCAGAGGACACCGGGCCCTTCTCCCTCTAACAGCAGGGGCTCGGGGGTCTGGCCCTTTTCTGGGGCCACTGACACAGGGCTCTGAAAACGGAGGGCCCTGGAGTGCTTCCACGCCTCTAGGGAGCACTGCTCCCAGATGCCACACTCAGGAGAGGTGGTCCGTCGGCTAAATCCATCTGCTCCCAAGGCCTGTGCTCTGTGGGAGGGGCTGCTGGCCGGCACCCTCCCTTAGCGTCTCCCTGCGTGTCACTTCACCCCTGCAGCCGGGAGGCAGCACAGGCGAGGAAACTCAGGCTCAAAGAGGTGAGGAGCCAGGCTTTTCTGATTCTAAATATGTGTCCCTAACCACAGCACCAAGTGTGGTCCCGCAGCTCCACCTGGAAACTTGCCGCAAGTGCAGATGCTCAGGCCCCACCCCAGATGCGAGATCAGGTGGGGCTTGGACCCTGTGCTGACACGCCCTTCGGGGGATTCTGAAGCACACTCAAATTTGAGAAAGGCTCCCTCCCATTTCCTCCACAATCCTTAGTGCTCCTGTCACCTTAACCACTCCCAGCCACGACACAGTCTGCGCTGAGGGTTCCGGAGTCTGGGCCAAGATGTGGAAGGCAGTCTGTGACCCGCCCCAGGGGATGGTCCACAGCCACTTCCAGGGTCATCCTGGGCTTGAGCAGCACAGTGGCACCCAAGTAACCAGTCATATGTTAGAGGCCCCACTTGGGGAAGAGACAACACGGACCCTTCAGGCCACCTCCCCTCCAGACCACCCCTTCCACCTCCTGGGCCCTCTTCTCCCCACTCAGGCTCTGGCCTTCTCTGCACACCCCTTCTGCAGAGATCATGCCTCACGACCTCCCTCCCTGGGGGTCCCACATGGCTCTGGCCAGGGCGGTCAGCACCTGTGTCCACCCATGACATATGGGCAGACCTTTCTCCTCATTCTAGACACATCTGTGGCCTGCCTGCTTCCCTGGAGACCTGGTGGGGGCATCTGACCCCGGAGGGCAGAGGGTTCAGGGTGTAGACGCAACATTACTACAGGTGCAGCCTCCTCAAGCCTGGGGCTCAGGAGCATCCGGGCAGGCAGGAAACACAGGGTCCTGTGAGGCAGGCTCGAGGCAGACAGGTAGGTGGGGAGGTGGGGCTGGGTCCCTGGGGAACGGGGCCCTGGCACTGGACCAGGTGCCCCGGATTCTGACATATTTGGCACCATTTGCGCTAAGTCTCTTCAGTCATGTCTGACTTTTTGTGACCCTCTGGCCTGAAGCCTACCAGGCTCCTCTGTCCATGAGATTTTCCTGGCAAGAATACTTGAGCGGGTTGCCACGCCCTCCTCCAGGGGATCTTCCTGACCCAGGGACCAAACCCACGTCTCCTGCTACTCCTGCACTACAGGCGGATTCTTTACCACTGAGGCACCTGGGAAGCCATCGGCAGCATTTATGAAGCACATTTATTGAGCATATTTGGGGGCATTTTTGAACTTCCCTGGTGACTCAGATGGTAAAGCATCTGCCTACAACGTGGGAGACCCAGGTTCGATCCCTGGGTCGGGAAGATCCTCTGGAGAAGGAAATGACAACCCACTCTAGTACTCTTGCCTGGAAAATCCCATGGATGGAGGAGCATGGTGGGCTACAGTCCATGGGGTCGCAAAGAGTCAGACATGACGGAGTGACTTCACTTTCTTTCTTCGGGGGCATTTATCAAGCACCTACTACATGCGAGATTCTGGGCTGGGCCCCACCACACCCAGTATCCCCTCTGAAGGCAAACATGGAGGCTCAGAGAGATTAAGTCACCTCCCCAAGGTTACCCAGCAACAGAGCCAGTTTGGACCAGACATCCCCCTGCCCCTCCCAGCTCTGACATCCCAGGCGGGAAGGAAGGCACCTCGCAGGGTCAGCTACCTCGTCAGCCAGGGCACGGAGCCGCAGGAGCCAGTCCTCAGCCTGCTCCAGGGCGGCAGGGAGCTCACTGTGGCCGAGCTTCAGGGCCTGGGCCGCCTCGGTGATCTGGCTCAGGTGGCGGGTGCGCAGCTGGTACAGGTACTGGTCCAGGTGGGTGGCAGAGGGCATCTCCTGGACATCACCCAGGGGTTGGCTATGACGGACAGAGACGGATTTGCCTGATGAGCCAGAGCCCAGCACTCACCCGGGCCCGGACATACACACAGGCGTGTACACGTGTGCACAGGCACTCACAACAGGCCTCAAACCCTCAGCCTCCTGCTGGCTGCTCCACCGGCCCTGGGTGCCTCCTCCAGCCACCTCCTCCAGGAAGCCTGCCCCAACCACCCTGGCCAGAGTGCCTCCTGCTCTGAAGTACCTCTCTGTTCTGAGGCTGCCTGTCTGGAACCTACCCTCTCAGCCTCCAGTTCTGTGACCTCTTTCACCTGTGCATCCCCTCTGCCCAACTGACTGCAAGCCCCCAGAGGCCCGGTAGGTCCCTCCTGCCCCCGCTGCACCCTCCTAGAGCAGAGGCCTGAGCACTAAGTTGCCTTTGGCTGAAACAAATCCATTCTGTTGTACGCACACTTTCTTCAAGAAGGAAATTTATGGACCCCTGACAAGCCACTGCAGACGCTGTGGGGAGGCCAGCAGCCAGCAGCACAGATGGGTCGACCCAGGGCGGCCCCACAGCACCCCTCCCAGAACCCTCTGCCTTGGGAAGCCTTTGGAGAGGAGGTGGGGGTACACGCAGTCCCAGAAACACGGCCCCAAGCCTCCAGTAGGGGGGTTGGGTTTAAACTCAACCCTATTTGGAGGCGTAGAACTCTGACCACCCTCATCCAAAGGCTGGGCTCCCTGCCTGGGCGCCCCTTTATATGGCTCCTCCAGCCCACACCAAGGCCCAGGGTCAGTCAGTACGCACACAGGGGTCACAGAGGGCGGAAGGGGCGGGGGGCGGCCTCTGTGCTCTTCTCACCGGGCAGGACTCCTCCAGATTACTTCGGCTCCAGGGCACGGGCCGCCCCACCCCCTCTAAGCCCTTGACTCGCAAACAGGACATCAGTCAAGCCCGCTTGCTCACCACTCTGCTCCCACCACTCGCAGCCACCCCCCACCTCACGTTCCCTCCCCGCGGTGTCTCGACTCCCGGCTCCCGGCTGATTTATTTTTCTGCCAATTTCCCCGAGCTATGCAGAACCAATTACCGCCGAGCGCAGCGGCACCGCCGCCGCCAGATACACCACTCTGGCAGGCCCTCGGCGCACTACATTTTTCCTGTTATTTTTTTTAATTGAATTTTTAGGGTGGGGGGAGCAGTACGCAAACTCCATCTCAGGAAACTTAAGCCCTGGGGCCTGTCTCAGGTCACGTACTGCACACCCTGTGGTAATATAATATTTACTGCCCCGAGGGTGCCTCGGATGGGGCTGCCCCAGGCCAGGAGAGGGGCGGCCTTCATCCCCAGCTCACCAGAGCATGGCGGAGGGGCATGTTCGGAGGGTGAAGGGGGGCCCGACCGGACTCCTGGGCTGGGCCTGCTGGGAAGGAGGCCTGAGTGGGCCTGAGGGCGGGGGCAGGCGGGTCTGGAGTGGGATATGGAGAGGCGAGCCAACCAGGGTGATTTATGCTCCCAGCCTAGGTCCGGAACTGAGAGGGACTGCCATGCAGACCACCAAAGGGAGATTTTCACGGAGGCCACCAGCCCAAACAAGGCTCCCCAAGAAACAGTCGAGACCCGTAACTGCCACAAGCAAGGTGCCCCGGCCCTTTCCCACCCCGTAAAGCCCAAGGCAGGCCCCGAAAAGGGAGACCTGGAAGTGGAGGCCAATGACAGGGCCCCAACCCCAAGCAGGGGCAGTCGCTCTACCAACCCTGGATGACTTGGAAACGACAGGCCAGCCCAGGGCAGGGTCCAGCACAGGCTAGGAGCAGAGCTGGGCTGTCCACGAGGTGGCTGTCTGCCCCCACGGAGACTGGATGCCTTTATCAGGGATGCTGCCTGGGAGGGGAGAGTGTCCAGCCTGAAAGATACCCTGGGCACTGGGTCATTCATTTCAATCCTCACGAGGAACAGCTCTGTTGGTCCTGACCAGAGACTGGACCCAGGGATGAGACCCAGCTCTACCTTCAGGAAGGCCCTGGAACAGACAAGGCC
>NW_011495064.1:13766456-13843155 GCF_000754665.1 Bison bison bison
TTCTCAGAGTCTGGAGTACTTCCTGGAGGAAGAGGACTCAAGCTGCACTGGCAGGTCAGCAGAAGCAGGTCAGGCCGAGCAGAGCAGGAAGGGCCTTCTGGCTGAAGAAGCAGAATGTGCAGAAGACAAGACTCAGAGGTGGGGGGAGCACATGCAAGGGAGTGAGCCAGCACGGAGGCTCCAGGGGGCTGGAGGGTGAGACTGCTGAGGTCCAGGAGCAGGCAGTGGAGACAGAGAAGTCCACGTGTCAGACGAGGCTGGCTTTTCCTGAAGGCAACGGGAGCCGCTGCAGTGCTGGAGTGGAGGTGGCAGGGCACAGGCTTAGGAAGATCACAGAAAATGATAGGATGTGCCGGTGGACACCCAGGTGTGGCTGGCAGATGGGTCCATGGGTCAGGAGATGAGAGGAGAAGGCTGGGCCAAAGGAGCAGAGTGGGCGAGACTGGCACAGCGGGGAGAGGGGCTCCCAGGAGATGCAGCAGGGAGGGATCTGTGCAAACGAAGGGCTCTTGATGGTGGAGCGGTGGGCGGGGGCTGGCCGGAGGAATCCGTGAGCAGCTGGTGGTCATCTATGGCAAGCTGGCTCATGTAATCTGCACCCAGCTGCCCTGCTGTTGGCTGCAATGATGCACAACACAGAGCCTGGTGGGGGAGGGGAGCTCTCTTTCTGCGGCCCCAGGGCTATTGGTGGCCCAGATGGAGCCGAGGGAACAGATCTTCCACAGAGAGCCGTGCGTGCCCTCCTGAGGGGGTGGGACCCTCCTCACAAGCCCCTGACTTGAGACCAGGGCTCTCCAGGAGGCCCCCGGCCACCTTCTATCCCCAGGAGAGTGATTCAAGGAGACCAGGCTTTGGCAGAGGCATTTTGAGACAAGTACATCAAGAGGGGGCCACTGGGAGAGCGGTGCAGCGGCCCAGGGGCCCGGGACCCACTCGTCTCAGATGTGTCAGGCCCCTCGGACCTGCCAAGGTCCACACCGCGCATGAGTCATGAGCAGACCATGCTGAACCCAGAGCCCCGGCCCGCCCTCCGCACCCGAGCTGTCAGGCCAGGCAGTGGGGCACAGCCAGGCACTCTACGGCTGCCCCTGCTGAAGGTACCCCCTCTAGCTTCACAGTGACCTCCGACCTCCAGACCACAGACAACTGCTACTCGGCACTGCCAGCCCCGAGCGCCTCTCCCTCTACCAAACCTGCTCTTCTCCCACTGTCCCCCTCCAGAAATGGCCCTGCTCTCCACCCTCCTGCTCTGGCCAGAGCCAAGGGACCATTCTGGACCTTCCCTGGGCTGCCACACTCAATCCACCATCAAAGCCTGTCCAGTACAGAGCAGCACAGCGAGGGGGTCAACCACTTACTAGGGTGTGAATCTGGGCGATTAACCTCTCAGAGCCTGTTTTCTCATCTGTAAAATGTGGATCCCTCTACTTCCCACCTCATAAGATTCTTATGATCAGTTAATACAGGTGAACTTTTCAGAACCGCACCTGGCACAGAAAGTGGTCCCCATGAGGCTGTTACTCACCACAGCACCTCCTGAACAGTCCATGTTGCCCTCTACTTCTCTCACCCATGTCCCTGAGTCCCCTGCCTTGGGTGATGCCCTCATCAGTCACCCCTCACCACCACCCCCAGCCCACCACTCTCACTGCAGCCAGAGTGAGTGTCTGAACCCCAGGAATCCCTGGGCCCCCGCTGTCCCCAGCTCTGGGCTTGCCTTAGCAACCCCCTGAGGCCTGTCCCAACGGGACTGCAGCTCCCCTCACAACCCTCAGGAGGCAGCAGGTATCCCAGGCTCCTGCGCCCATGCCCAGAAGTCCGTTCCCCAAAGACTGACTCCTCCCCTCCAGAGTTCTCCTAGGGCACCACCGCCTCCAGGAAGTGTCTATAGATTTTCACAAGATGCACCTGCTCCGAGCTCCGGGGGCACATGCCTCGAGCCCCCAACACTTTCCTTCATTTGCTCACTTCTGCCTCATCACCCCTGAGAGGGCTGAAGCTGCACCCTTGTAACACGCTTTAGGCTCCTCGCTTGGAACCTGCCAGGTCTCAGGAAAGTTTGGAGGAGTGAATGACCCATCTGGGCAGCAGGCCACAGGGCCATTTCTGATAAAGGTGTGCTTCCTACCTGGGGTACAAAGGACCAGAAGGGGCAGGCAGCCACACAGCACTTCTCATACATTCCACAGGGGCTGGGGTGAGACGATTTAGAGGAGGGTGTAGACTATATCTGCATACATTCACACTTAATCCCATGGTAAGAAAAAAGACTGCTGTCTGTTATTAAGTCCATTTAATACCTGGGAAAACTGAGGCCCAGAGAAGTGAAGTTGCCCAAAGCCACAAAGGTGGGTAACAGGATGAGAATCTAAGTCTCCTTAATGTTTCTTCTGCTTGATAATAATCACAGCTATCATTTATTAAATACGTCCTAAGGGCCAGGCATTTTGCTTATGTGACATTATAAAGTGGTTACAATATTCTTAATGTCAGGTTGAAACGAGGAAACCAAGGTTCAGAGCAGGTGGGTGGTGAGCCCCAAATCACCCAGGTGTGGAGGAGAGGTTCAGATGCTTCCCCTTCTACCAGGGCCCTGAACCCCCATTCTCCTTCACCCCTGGGGCTCCCTTTTCCTGAAGCTGACAATCAGCCATGTCAATAGAAGGCTAAACAGAAACACCGGTCCCTGACACAGCCTTGGGGGGAGGAGGGGCGCCGTCACCCCCACCAGCCAGCTCCTCCTGGAGATTCCATCAGGGAAATAAGAGGTCGGGGATCAGAGACACAACGCTCCCCATTCAGGTGAGCCGGGCCGCCCTGGGCCCGCAGCTGCCGCTGCTGCAGGGAGATTTATGACCTGCTCTAAATGTCACCTTTTCAACTCCCCGCGCTGGCTCCACCACCTTTGGACTCAGCACGGGCTGGACTGCTAGCCAAGCGTGGCCGGGGAGACGTGCCGTCGCTCACCGCCACACACGAACACTCCCGGGAAAGGGCCCGGCCAGCCAGAAGGGGAGGGCGCCGTGGGTGCCGGGCACCCCCTACCTGCAGCCTGCGATGAGCTCATCCATCAGCTGAGCCACCAGGGAGTCCACGTCCTCGTCGGAGCACTGAGCCTTCAGGGCCAAGTGGACTTGCTCCAGGCCGGCTTCCTGTGGAATGGGCGGGCAGGGGTCAGGAAGGTCACCGTGGGGCGGACCCTCAATCCCCAGGTCCTGTCACCACAGCCCAGCCCCTGAACCAAAAAGGCAAGAACAGTGAGAGCCAAGAAGGCAGAGTACGGACCCCACAAGCCAGCGGCTGTCGTGGCTCAAGAACTTTGCAGGGTTCCCCGCAACAAACATCCAATTACCAGACTGGGGACTCCCACCACGCTTGTGTATCTCGCTCTCCACGGCCCCGTCAAGCCAGGTCTCACAGGTAAGCGACCTCGGAGCCAGCTCCAGGTCCCACCTGCACCCTCTCTCCTTTTCAAACCTTACCACCCAAGCAGGCTTGGATCCCATGCTCCTTCCTTCGGGAGCGCTCAGACAGCCGGCCCCGGCGGGCGTTCCCTCCCCAAACTCCTACTCGCGCCCCCATCGCAACTGGTCTCCTCCAGGGGGCGCTCCAGCCCCAGGTCTCAGGCCTGAACTGGGAGACAGATCTCCCAACAGGTCACGCTCAGGCCAAGGACTTGCCCCTCCATCCCCACCCCCTTGCCCACCTCTTCTGCCTTCCTGAGCCTGCGTTCCACCCTGGGCCCACCACGCTGCGGACAGACAGGCCCTGGAAGGACAGCCAGCCCCTGTCTGCCAGGCATGGCCTGGGAGAGAACAGATGGCCAAGAAGATGCTGGACTTGCACAAAATCGACTCCGAGTTCTCCCAAACCTGGGTGTGGACTGGTCCCTCCCTCCCAGAGAACTGCGGGTCTCAGGGAAAGTGTGGGTCATCGTGGTCCCCATCTGGGGCTGACAACCCCTCCCAGCCATTCTAAAATCCCCGTTCCCCCTTCCCTTCTCACCATGCTCACCTCCTTCACCTGTCCAAACCTCTCAACGCCCTGCCCTCTACCCTGCTGCCCTTGTGGGCCCCCAAAGCATGCACACCTGCCTCCCCCCGTTCTCACGGGCCACACACCTCGTGGGTGAGCCTCCACCCCGTGCACACACAGAAATGGCCAGGGGCCACCACCAGGATCTTCCACCCTTGGCCTCTCCCCTCTGCCCACTTTGACTCTCCTCTGCTCTCTGGCCAAACACCAGGCCTGCAAATCCCAGCATCCAACAGTAACCCCCAGCCACATCCAGGACAGGACACATCCCTGACCTCACAGCCCTGCTCTTCTCCTGAGCTCCCAGCCACTGGAGGCCCTCCTCACAGCCTCTGCTCCCCAGTCCAACAGACCACCAAGTCCTTGCAGCTCAACTCCTTCTGTTTTCTCCCTGAGGTCAGCTCCCTCCCAGAGCCACTCCCCTAGCCCCAACTCCCCTCACTGGATGCGGCCCCTCGCCGCCCTGAGTTGCTTTCCTGATGCTAACTGGCCTCCTCTCTCCTCTGAGCCCCCCTCCCTAGGGACTCCTGGAGCAACGTCTGAACTGAAATTCCAGCCTCTGTAGGAGAGTGGTGGATGAACCTGCCTACTCCTTTACTAAGCTGACCCCTGGAGTCAGGGGCAGCATCCTGTTCACATCCACCCTCTAGTTAGATGTTTCCAGCACAACCCTTGCTGTGCTAAGAGTCAAAGGCATTCGATGAGTGAATGAATGGGTGGATGGATGGCTGCAGGCTCTGTCCTCTGCTCCCAGCTCGGTCTGTCTCAGCTGTTTCTCTGTGCCGTCTCCTACCTCAGACTAGGGATGATCCCCCCAGAGCTGTGCTCCCTCCCTCTCCTCTCTTCCCAGTGTGCAGGGCAGGACTGCAAGCCTGGCCTGGTCAGGACACAGGGACCACAGGCATCGTGAGGTCTGCAGGCTTAGCCCCTGTGGAGGCAGGACTGAAGACACCCATGGGGCAGGAGAGTTGCATGCATGGGGTCTGTGGGTGGGGGCAGCTTCCACTCACCAGCTGGTCGGCAATCCTGAGAAGCTGGTTCTGAGCCTCAACTCTGTGGCGGATGTCCTCCCAGTAAGACGACAGCACCACCACGGGCTTCACGTTGCCCCAGGGTAAGTAGTAGTAGTGGCATCCTGGAAGGACGCAAGGGCCTGGCGCTGAGCCGGGCAGAGGCGTGGGGGGCCGAGGCAGGCGGCGGATGCAAACACCTGCCCCCCAGCTAAGACACCTGTGGCACGACCTGTATTCCCCAGTGCCCGGACAAGGTGCCAAGAGTTCCCTTCACACGCTGAACAGACAGCTGCTGCTCTCAGTTGGACTCCTTAGCACATCAAAACCAAGGCGCTGTCAGAAGGACCCTGGGAATCCCACGCTCTCCAAAATCTCTACGCCAAGCCCCACACCCACCATGGAATGAGTGGTCACCAAAGGTCAAGATCAAGGCCGACCACTGCTGGTGTCAGGAGCCCAGTCTATGGATCCCAGCAGGAGGGATGCACCTGGAAATGAGCACGGGGAGGCAGCACAGCGGGGAGCAGACTAGGGGTCCCCCGAACCCGTGTGCCTTTGGGCGAGCCTCCAGAAGCTTTCCGCAGGGGATGGGATTTAGGGCTCGGCCCCTACTCTGAGGCCTGGGTCCCCCGCCAGGCACGCAGCCTCCGGCCTCACCATCAAAGACCGCCCGGCTGTACTGGGTGGTGGAGGCCAGCGGCAGGCAGGTGGTGTCGAACTTGTTGCCATAGTTCCCAATGCTGACCTCGAACTGGACGGCGTCATCGACATCCTGCAGCATGGTGGCCGAGTAGAAGGCGGCAAAGAGCGAGTACTTGCGCCTCCGGAGGTACTTCTGGGGGCAGAGAGGGCAGCCTCGGGGTCACTGGGGAAGGCACAGGGACACCAGTGCGGGGCGGGGAGGGGGTCACGTGGCTGGGAGGCCCTGGCTGAGCCTGGCACCCAATAAACCCTGGCTGGACGGGCGGGTGGCGAGTGCTCCGGCTCTGCACCAGAGCCCAGATTTGGTCAGTAACTGAGCAAACTCATTCCAGGCCTGTGTGTTTGGCCGTGTTCCTCTACTAAGGTCCGCGCCTCCGAGGTCATGGAGCTCCTTAATCCAAACCAGCAGCGGAGGCACCACAACCCCGGGGAGCCTGGCCTCCTGCCTCTGCCTTTCCAGAAGGGGCCGGAGGCCATAACGCACCATGTGCCCACCCAGAACACCCACTCCGCACCACTCAGGCTCTCCACCACGCCGGCCAGCCCTGCAGCATCACAGGCTGCCGCACGCATGGGATGAATGAGCCCCATTGTCCCCGCTGGGCATCAGGCACCAGGCTGAGGACATGGCCAGCACCCAACCACACATCCCGGCTTGAACCAAGATGACTTTACAATCCCCTCTGTGGAAGGCAGAGGGGAGAGGGGTTACATGACTGGTTTATTAGGTCAAGCACACAGTGACAATAGCTAACACTTATCGAGCACCTACTGTGTGCTGGTAAGAATAAACTTCATTCTCACAACAGTCTTTTAAGGTGGGTATAATTATTACTCCCACTTGGTAAGTGGACAAGCCAGAAGTCAAACCAGCACCACTGACTACAGGGTGAGAGGGTATAATCCCTCATGAGGACTCCACATAGCTGCCTCCTAGAAATAAGGCCCAGTTCCACCACTTGCTGCTTTGTTACATTTGAGCCTCAGTGTTCTCATCTGTAAAATGGGGATACTCAGAGCAGCCACCTGGCAGGTGCTGGGAGGACTCAGTGACATCAGCAGTATCATCAGCATAGTGTCTGACAAACAGTCAGAGATTCATAAGTGTTAGCTTTTTAAAATAGCCTCTCATCCTGCATCAAGCTCTAGACTTTAAAATACTTCTATTTATCTTCTTTGGGCTCAGACGATAAAGAATCTGTCTGGAATGCAGGAGACTCGGGTTCGATCCCTGGGTCGGGAAGATCCCCTGGAGGAGGGCATGGCTCCCCACTCCAGTACTCTTGGCTGGAGAATCCCATAGACAGAGGATCCTGGCAAGCTACAGTCCATGGGGTTGAAAAGAGTCGGACACGACTGAGCAACTAACACTTTCATTTCAGGAACACTTTCCACTTTTTATCTTCTTTGAGCTTCTGAACATTCCTCAGGAAGGCAGACCAGGTGCTGGGTTACTCTGAGGCCCAAAGGTGAGAAGGCATGTGAGTATGGGTGGAGCTGAGCCCTCCTCCACCAGCCCCACTTGGCCACCGCCCTTCTGGCCCCTCCCAGGGCCACGCCCCTCACCTCTACCCGAAGGATGTCATCGGCAGAGAGAGCCTCCACTTTCTGTTCACTGCGCTCCACCAGCTTGGTCTCCAGGGAGAGCAGGAGCCGGCCTCGGTAGGCCACGCCTTCTCCCTGAGAGGGGAGGAAGGGTCACCAGGAGCAGGGGCAGTGGAGGGGAGAAGGGGAAGGGAAGGAACCTCATCTGGCCCAGAGGTCAGCCATCTCCCAGGAAACCAGCAGGGCCCTGAGCCACACCCCGTCACTCTGCAGATGAGGAAACGGTGGCCCAGAGGGTTCAAGGGCCATGCCACCCTGATGGTCAGCACCAGGGTCCAACCTCGCGAGGGGAGAATGAAACTTGAGACAGACAGAAGCTGGGCCCCTTGGGGGCCAGGAAAATTAGCAGGGGTGGGGGTGGGGGGTTGGGAGGAGATGTCAGGCTTGCCCTGAAGGAGAGGCAAAGAGAAGAGAGTGGGAGGGAAGAAGGGGCCAGGAGGGGTCTGGGAGGAAGAAGGGGTCTCTGAGTGGGTAGCTGCCTGGCCCTGGGCCCGCTCAAGCACCGCCACGCCCTTGGAGTCCAGGCTGACCTCAGATACTGCCCAGGCAGGCCCCAGGATATGGGTTCCTGTCTGGCTCACCTTGCCCGTGTTGAGCTCTGCATAGGGATCCGGGAAGCCAGTGAACTCCCTGGGGCTGCCATAGAGGTTGATGTAGCAGGGCCCGAAGGTGGGGAGGAAGCCTAGGTGGTCGTCCACTGGGAGACACAGACACAGGTGCAGATCAGAGGGGCTGGCCCAGCCGAGACGTCTAGCGCTCAGCCCTGCTACCTTCAGGCCAAGCCCATCCCCGGTCTCAGCACCCCGCACGTGCACAGGATGCGGCCCCCACAAACGTATAAAGGACAGTGAACCCCATGAGAGCTACTGCTGTCTCCCCTGCGGGACTTTAATCCTCACCGTGTCGAGACATGGAGATTTGTATTGTTTTTATTAGTCTCGTTGTATAGATGAGGAAGCTGAGGCCAAGAGATGAAAAGGAGCACACGACTGCAAAGAGGCATGACCCCAGCGGTCTCACCTTCAAGCCCATGCACTCAGCCAGCATGCAAAGCTGGGCTCGGGCTCACTGCCCTGCCCCTCCCAGCCCACGCTCATCCCCTCCTCACCCTGCCCTTCCATCTGTGTCTCAGGCCATCCAGCCTATGGGGAGGCACAAAGAAGGCCCAAGAGCCTGGTCACCAGAGACATCATCTCCTGGATGCCAGGGAGGGGGCCCAACTCGATGTCACCCCACACACAGGGCAGCCCCAGGCACATGTCTCCTCCACCCCTGTATCCTTATGAAGTTGAGACAGACCATTTAATAGCCTTGACTCATCCTGGCATCTCCTCCTCTTCCCCACTTTGTGCAAAGAAGGATCTTTCAGTGGAGCAAGTTGGAGGAGAGTTTGAGAATTACACTAATGATGAGACAAAATCTTTCCTCCACATCATTTCCATCCTTTTTTTTTTTTTTTGACAGCCCTCTTTTGTTAATGTCATGACTTTCTAGCTGACAGCCAAGTTTCCTAGGACGGGATTTCAATGGCCAAACTCTGAGAATCCTGAAAAGCCAGGGTGCCCCATCATAGGAAGGAGGAAGAGGCCGTTTCCAGAATGGCAAAGGTGGGAGGTGGGCCCAGAAGCAGGTACTATCTGAGATGACTCTGAGTGCTCAGACCCTGGGAGGGCGGGTTCCAGGGACCCTGGGCTTGAGCCCGTCCCTGAGCAGCAAGATTTTCCCAACTAGACGCAGGAGCATGCCTGTTCCAGAGCCCTGCACCCAGCATCCCTCCTCCTCCAGTCCCCAGCACCCACTCTGGCTTTGGGGATACGGGTGAAAGACGTGATGGAGCTGTTGTAAGCATGACTAATTATTTATACTAATCATCCTGACTGTAATTTACCTTGCACATTTCAACTTCAAGAGTTTTCAGCTCACCCCGGCCTCCTCCCGGTCCCTGAGAGGACTCACACTTCCCCTTCCTCATCATGGACCCCCTGCCTGCTCCACCCCCCACCCTGCTAGAGAGAATGAACTCATTTGAGTTCCAGGGCCCCGGCACATTGGGCAAGGGGGTTAGAGAGTGGGAGGGAATTGCCTTTGAAGCGTTCCCAGCAATTTACATATTCCACCCACCGTGGTTGAGAGGTAACAGCCAAAGTTAAGCTTGGGGATTGTGGTGGGGAGTCTCCAGCCCACCACAGGCAAATGGAACACTTCCCCACAACCAGCGCCCTTGCCCCTCCAGTAAAAACCTCAAGGCCCAACTCCCTCGTCATCCCAGAGGTGAGAGCACGTACGTTCTGTGGCTGGAGGAGGCTTGACCACACCTGCAGGCTCCTCTGAAGCGTAAAGAAATGGAAGAGGGGTTAGGATGAGCATGGCTGGGTGGAGGACCGATTAGGTGAATGAGGCACTGTGGATGGACAGCTGGCAGACAGAAGGAAAACAGCTCCTGGACGGGAAACAGACGTGGGCCGAGACCCCAAGGCCAGCCCAGCTGTGAATTTATCACACACTGAGTCATCAGTGCACCCCCCTCAGCGAGACACAGTCCCAGTGCCCCGGCGTGCACGCCACCATCTGCCTGCAAGGCTGTATGTTGTTTGTCCATTGAAAACTTGACTCAATACATTCAAGGAGTAACACAGAAAAAAAAATATATATATATATATATGCTTTGGCATATTATAGCCAGATAAGAGGGGGAAACAAAGTTCAGATGCAAAGAAAGGGTGAGGGAACCGTGAAAGGGCCAGAGCTAGGCACACACAGCTCTCCACCCCACAGGCAGGTTGACTGCATGGAGTGGAGGCATTTCAAGGCACAAGATCTCCACCTAGTGGTCATTTGTAGAATTACCACTAAGGGCACCATGTTGCATTTTCACAACAGCAGGCACTGGGCACAGTTCTGAAACAGGAGGCTTCTGGCGCCTGCTGTTTCGAATGAAGCACAGTGCCAGACACTGTCCATTAGCTGAATGTTCTACTCTTGGTTGTACCCTAAACACGGGTAAGGAGGGTCTAGAAATAAGAGAAGCAAGGAAGGAGATGCTCTGGTAGACTTCCAACTTCACTTCAAGACAAGCACAAGACACCCCCAAAGGAGTATGCAATCCTCAGTCTCCTTCCACTGTCCTCTCTGGTTCTGCCTCTTGCCACACTCTGACCTTCCCTGTCTCCTCCTCCAACCATCCAAGTGTGGCCCAGTCTGGGGTCCTGATTGACCTGGGGTTGTGTTTAGTGAAATACCTAATTATTTTCATTCACTGATCACCTTTACCTATTGGTCTCCTTCAAGAAATAATACCTATTGCTATTTCCCTATAGCTCCATTATCAGAATTAAGAGCCAAGAGCTGAGCAGAACATTGTGGCAGGAAGGAAGAATGAGCAGAGACACAGGAAGAAAGGGCATGGAGCAGAGAGAACATGGGCACAAGGTCAGAGCCGACCAAGTGAGCACAGAGGCGGCATGGAGGACGGGGGCAGCCTGCGGTCCTGGGACCCGGCCCCTCAGCTCTCCACAGCCGGCCTCAGCTAGGAATGCCGGCTGGCAGGAGTCAGAGTGCATAAACCATAATTCATGGCCATTTTCATATCCACAGGAATAGGTTTTCATCAGGAGGGGAGCAAGGCCTCTGGTCACAGGAGACTTTCAGCAACCACAGAGGACCGACCCGGGCACAGCTGCACCCCCAGGAGAGCATGACCAGGGCCCGCCGGAAGGAAACAGATTCCACTTTAAGCTCCTTCAAATGATTACAAACAGGCCTGGCCAGTTATCTAGGGCTAATGAGGCCAAGGTCATAGTTCCGACCCCCGTGTGCTCCTCACAGAAGCAAACACAGCTTTCCACCCACAGACCAACTCTGCGTTCTGGCTGCAAACTAGTGCCCAGCCCAGACACAGCTGGCCCCTAGTCCCGCTCATCTGAACAACACGTGCCTCTGGTGGCTGGGAGGACCAAGCTAGGGGCTTCCAAGCAGCCTGGCTCCCAACCACACCTTTTTCACTAATTGCCTCATTCATTCATTGGTTTGTTCCACAAACCTAACAGGCACAGAATGAGGCATGGTGAGACAGGGCCCTGCCGACAACTAAGGCCAGCGACTCCTAATTCGGGGGCAGGGTCACAGGTCTCCAGGTGTGAGGATCATGCTTGTGTCTGCAGACAGCTCATAAAGTCAAGGGCAGAGTCATCAGTGAAGCCACCCAAGACAAAGCCTCTATTTAGTCCTCACCACTCTTCTGCCAAAACACAAGTGTTCTGGTGTGTTTTCCCTAAGCCCAAGGAATAGGGGCTGGGGAAGCCCCAGAACACAGATGAACGCTTCCAGTTTTGTGGCCTGAGCAGCCCAGCCCAGCTCCCTCACCTGTGGAAGTACAGGGCAGGCCCTCCCAGCTCAGGACCCCCTTCTCCTGGAGCATCTGAGGCCATTACCTGCGGCCAGCCCAGCCGCTCCCTCTGCCTCTCAGCACATCTCCCACGCCCACGGCTTGGCTGCCTGACTCCAGCCAGCGCCAGGCAGGAGAAGAAACCAAGAACTGCTGGGAAATCCTCATCATCTATGCTCCAAAGACAAAAAGAAACGAACTTTGGATTTCGTAGCCATGGAAAAAACTGCCTGAGTGCTATTTATGTAGCATGATTTTCATATGTACAAAGTTATAAAAGAATTTGTACCATGGAACCTACGTTTCATGGGGCTCATGTGCCTGCTACCTTTCAAAAGGACTGAGGCTTCTCAGGAAAGCACTCCTCATTAAAAAAAATAATAAATAAATTTTTTACTAAATGCTTTGGAGCATAGGGTCCAAGGAATACTTAAGTGTGCCAGGCAAACCTGCAGTCAAAAGTGCTTAAGAGGCTAGCGTTAGGTCCTGTCCTAGCTGGAAATAACAACAAAACACGAAAACAAAAATTCCTGGTTGGATTAAATAATCTGGTGAACTGTGAGGCTGGAGAATATAGAGAAAGAATCCATTTTTATAGTTTGGTTTAGTTTGAGCTTTGAGAGTAGTGGGAAAAGCAAGGGCCACACATCACCCAGATATTCTGGAACACCCTAGGGTGGAGAAAAACAAAAAGAGCTCAAAGTTGGAGTGACATTCGGAGGTGGCCTCAGGACAAGTGGGAGAAGCTTGGCAGGGAGGCAGGCAACGGCTAACCTTCCAGGCCTAGAGAGAGCTTGAGAAGAATGGCTCCAGTTTGAGCAATAAGTCTAACTGTTTTATTGCTACAGAGATCAAGCTATTTAACTGTACTTAAAACTGCTTAGCTGGTGACAAGAAGATTCTCATTTATGTCCAAAACAAACTGTGGGAGCTTGTGGTCCATGAACCACAATGGGTTGCCCATGGCTTGAGCGCCATCTAGTGACCAAATAAACATCTTTCTCATGTTCGCATTCAAATACTCATGACGACCCTGGAAGAGAGCAAGGTCAACACCACCCCCAGACATGAAGACTGATGGGGGCACAGGCATCTAAACTCTCCCTCGGGTGGCTGACAGCTGGCAGAGCTGTAGCCTCGTGAAACAGTGGCTGCTGGAAACCAGTCAGAAAGGCACCTTATGCCTCTGCCAACATTTGCCCTTGGACTCAGGGACAGGGACAGCACGAGCCGGCAAACTGGAGAAGAGATTCCTTCCATGCAGGAGTTCTGATCCATGGGGAGCCTAGGATAGTGTCTCTCCCACCCACCTGCATGACACGCTGCCCTCACTTCCCATCTTTCTAGCTCTGCATCCAACTATCGGACAGCAACTACAGGCGGACCGCATCCTGGGGCCAGCAGTTCCCACAGTCAGGACAGGCAGGGGCTGGGGCAGGACAAGCCCTTTAGCAGGGGCTTCTGGGAAGGAGTTTTGGTATACTCCAACAATGACAAGTATCAGTGATGAAATGAGCATGGCAGCTAGATGTTAACGCATTGGGAGGGAAACTGGAAGTTCATTGCAGATTTTTTACTTGTATATATATATATTTAAATGTTTCAGAGAATCTAGAGGAGACTGGTCAACTTCAGAAGTGTTAGGTGGAATCTGCCAGAAACTGGGCATGCTAACCTGACCTCCAGATAAAGATCTGAGAAGATGGATGGACAGAGACCCACACACCCTGTCTGTGGAAAGACACCACACTGGCCAGATCTTGCAAGAGTGTGTGAGAGTGAATAAAAGGGGAGGGGAAAAACAGAGGGCCAACCAGGATAGGGAAATAGGGAGGAAACAGCGTCTGTAAAATTCAGGAGGGTGTTCACCTTGAACTCTCAAGAAATGATTTGGAATCCTCAGTAGAGTGCAGGAAGACGTAACTTTTGTGGAACAAAACAAAACGAGGGAGAGAACAAAGAGGAAAAGGAAAATATAAAAGGAAAGATGGAGGGAAAGGAAGGCATGACAAGAAACTAAAAATGCAATAGCCAGTCTTAAACCACATGGGAAGCAGTAAAAAGCAGAATTGGTACAGGGGGGAAAAATCAGAATAGGGATGCAGAAAGCCAATAATCATGATACTAAAGAGCAACATTACTTTAGGGTTTATTGTGTTCCAGAATGTGACATTTATAGTCTCACTGGATTTTTGTAAGGACCTTACAAGGTTGGGACTGGTGGGAGGAGACTGGAACAACTCTCTTGGAGCTCCCTGGCTCCAGAACAGCTCTTATCCCAACCCTCTCCATGTCTTCAGCTGCTCAGACAACAATATTAGAGTAGATGAAATCAATCCTCAACTCAGATTTAAGAATTCACTGTGTCTCAGAAAAAATTCAAGAGTCTTGCTCCTAGACCGATCAAAATAATTTTTTAAACTACAAGTAAAAAGAGACATTCCTACAAGCCAGAAAAAAAGAAAAACTATCTATAAAGGAATCAAATCAAACTGCTCTCAGAAAACACATCAAAAGAAGCTCAAAATAGATTAAATATCTAAATGTAAAAAATAAAAGTAAAAAATAGAGATAAATACAACCTTGGGATTTCCTGAAGGCCAAAAGCATGACATATGTGGCAGAAACCATACTTCCATTACTTAAATAAGAAATACTGAAAATTAACACAAGTTAACTAGAAAGTTGGGCTTCCCTGGTGGCTCAGACAGTAAAGAATCCACCTACAATCAGGAGACCTGGGTTCGATCCCTCGGTTGGGAAGATCCCCTGGAGGAGGGCATGGCAACCCACTCCAGTGTTCTTGCCAGGAGAATCCTCATGGACAGAGGACCCTGGTGGGCTACTGTCCATGGGGTCACAAAGAATCAGACATGACTGAGCAACTCAGCACACAATTAGAAAGTTAAAAAGGAAACAACAAAATATGTCTAAAGAGAGTTAAAGAGAAGATTTAAAAGATGAGAGAATAAAAAATTAGAAAATATTAGAACTAAAGTGTGCCTGTGCACATTCATTCAGATGTGTCCAGCTCTTTGCGACCCCATGAGCTATAGCCCGCCAGGCTCCCCTGTCCATGGAATTTTCCCAGCAAGAATACTGGGGTGGGTTGCCATTTCCTACTCCAGAGGATCTTCCTGACCCAGGCATTAAACCCAAGTCTCTTGTGTCTTCTGCATTGGCAGATGGATTCTTTACTATTGCACAGCTGGGAAGCCCATTAGAACTCATATCTAAGTCCAAAAACTTTTCTTTGAAAAGTTCAATACAGGAGGGAGAAAGAAAAACTCCTAACAAGACTAATCAAGAAAAAAGAAAATTCAAACACATATCATTAGAAATAAGAAAGTAGAGAGAATTGTTTAAATCATAAAAGATTGTTCTGCACAACACTATAAAAAAATTGGAAGACCTCAATGTAATAAATATTTTTCTAGGAAAATGTAGATTATCAAAATTAACTGTAGTAAAAGTAACAAACTAAAAATACCAATGATCACAGGAGAAACTGAAAAGGTTTTAGAGCTAGTGCAACAGCCACTCAGAAAGGGCACCCAGCCCACACGGTTTTATGGGTGAATTCTTTCAAACCCTCAAAAGACTATATTCTTATGTTATATAAACTGTTCCAGATGTTAGAAAAGACTTTAAATCTTTCCAATTAATTTTACAGAGCCAGCACAGCCCAGATACCAAAACCTAAGAATAATAAGCAGATATACCAATTAAAGATAATAGAAAATCAAGAAATAGGACCAAGAACACATTTAGGAATTTAGTAGGGGATAAAAGTGGCATTTCAAAATGTAGGGAAAAGATTATTCAACATACAGTGTTGGTATCACCAAAGAAGAACAATTTTTTAAAAAGTAATGTTAAACCCTTGCCTAATTCACTAAGGAAAAAATTAATATATTTGGCTATGTAAAATTTTTAAATTGAATAGTTAAAACTATTAAATGATAAAATTGACAAAAATTATTCACAACATAGATGACAGGAGAAAGTTAACCTCCATCTACATACAGAACTCTTAAAAAACAATGAGAAAAAGACAAACATACCATCAAAAATATGGACAAAGCATGAATAGGCAATTTACAGCAGAATAAATTTTAAAGTATATAATTTTACATTGGTCAACTTTACCAGATACCAATGAAATAAAATTAAGGCAACAATGAAATGCACCCAACAAATTGACAAAGTTCTTTAAAAACATCATTATCTTGCTTTGTGTTGATAAGGATGCAGCAAAATAAGCTTGAGAGATTAGAGTATAAATGAGTCCAGTCGTTTTGTAGGGCAATTTTTATATACACTAAAAGCTTTAAAATGTTCAAATCTTTTGACACAGCAATTCCACTTCAAGGCATTATGCAAAAGAAAAATCAGGAATTACATAAAGATTCAGCTACAAAAATACTCAATATCAAGTTAGCTCCTTATAAAATGGAAAAATTAGAAAACACCTAAATATTCAACATTTAGTTAATGTGGTCTATGGCGCATTCACCATATTGTAGAATACTTAATAGCATGAATAAACGTCTATGTTATATTGCCAAGTGACAAAAAGCAATTGTCAAAACAATTAAAAATTGTTCAAAACACTGTTTATCATATACACACATACACAGAAACAGGCCCCAGAATATTAATATTTACCTCTTGTCTGGGAGGAGAGGCTGATGGATAATTTTGCGAGTAAATTTGTACATTGTTCTTTCAGATTATCTCTTTTAAATTGTACAAATGATCACGCACTACTTTCTAACAGACCAATGAAAGCCATTTCAAAATAGGAACTGCTAGCCAACAGTCAGCCAACAGAGAACCCGGTGGATGGTGTGGCCACAGCCCCAAGATCATCTGCAGGAATGGATCCCCTCTAGACCATCTGATGGTGTACCCACCTTCCACAGTGAGGCCAGTCCTAAACACAAGCCCATCTCTTTCACTGGCCAAAGCCCTTCTTCCTGGGAAATGGGCAACGAAGACCCTACAGACTTCCCTTTTCTGCAAACTCTTAAAGCTAGAGGTGTAAGACAGTTGCAGTGGGACAGGGGAGAGCATGGGGACCAGAGGGCAGCACAGAGGGGCACTCACCTTCTATCTCGCCTCCAGAGGCAGAGATCTTCGACATACTCAGGTAGGTGGTGGCCACAATATCGTTGTGGGTGAGGCGGTCCCTAGAGCGAGGGGCAGAAAGGGCCTGAACACGGGTGGGATTCGCAGGCCACAACCCACCCAGGGAGGAAATGGCCGGAGTTATGCATCGTCTGTTAGGAGTCCCAGTCTTCACACCAGGGATGTTATGGAGGCCTAGTAATGTTTGGCGAAAAGAGACTGGAAAGAAAGTGTTACTCAAGACTCCTCTGGGGGGAACCCAGTCCATCAGCATCCCAGCAGCCAAGCTGGAAGTCTGTGGGCACAGCTGCAGGTTGAAAAGGAGGAGGCCTGAGGCAGGAGCAGTACAGGGGAGCAGGAGGCCGCCCAGGGAGCCAGACCCCCAGGCCCAGGGAGAGCAAGGCTCTGAGAGCTAAGACATAGCAGACGAAGGAGAAAAATCAGGTGACCAGAAAGAAACTCTCTCCAAGGAAGCCCACAGTCTTAATTAGCTTAGGGTAGCTAATACATAGCTCTTTTTTTTTTTATCTGATTTTGTATGTGACAAAGCACTTCTAGCTTCCTTGATCACCAAGGATCCTTACAATGGCCTTGGGGAATAGGTACTTTTATTAAATCTCTACTGCACAGATGGAAGGAAACAGACTCGGAGACGCAAAGTCCTCGCCCAAGGTCAGCCCAGGAGGGAGGGGAGGAGCCAGGACAGAAACTGGTATCCTGACTCCTGGCCCAGCACTCTCACCAAGGTCCACACAGCTTCTGGCTCCAAAATGGGACTAGTCCTGCCTCCCCAAGGAAGGCCTCTCCCCTCCTACCCATCATAGGGGACCGTGGGGGAAGCTCCAGGACTGAGCGTTTCTGTGCAGACCCTTCCTCTGCCCCACACCTGCCCCCTTGACAACCATATGTAGTAACAGCTGGCCACCTTTTGCTGGGCACCTCCTGAGAGCCAAGCACAGTGCTGAAACTGTCACGTCATTTAATCCTGAGGCAGGATTCTGAGGCAGGCCCTGCAGTCAGCCCCAGTCTAGAGAAGAAGCCGAGGCAGGCAGGATGACAAAGGTGGGACTTGAGTAAGATATGCCTCATGGGGAAACCAGAGCCGTGCCTGCAGAAGCCTGCTGCTTCCCTGTCAGGCTAGACCGAGAGTTCTCAACCCAGAGATTTTTGACCCCGGGACATTTGGCACCTGGAAACATTTTTGGTATAGAGGGGAGCCATAGAGAGAGGCCATGATTGTAGCCAAACACCCTACAACGCACAGGACAGTCTCTCACTGCAAAGACGTTTCCAGTCCAAAAACACCACAATGCCAAGACTGGAGGGGCAGGCTCTATCTCCTTCCAGAAGGTTCCCCGTGTGCATCTTCCCTTCTCTTGGAGCCCAGTAGCCCTCTCTTCCTGCTGTGCATCCCTTGACCACAGGCAGCTTCAGGAGATGACATCCACGTGCTTCACGGTGAAAGACCCACCTGAGCATGGTGATGTCATTTTTCTTTTAAATCTGACAGCCATGAGACGCCAGGTCTTTGCTGCTCCCTTCCTTCCTCTCTGTATTTCCCAGGGAGGTGGTTAAGCATTAAAGTTTTGTATCAGGGCGGGGGCTACATTAGGAGGAGTGAATTGTCAGCACAGATCTGTATCACTTTTCATGGTGAGTGACAAGAAACAGGGAAGTAAAGAGTCCCTTAAACATTTTACAATGAGATTATCAACACCAGATAATTGACAGTTGACGACACTTCTAAACTGCCTTCACGACCAAACCCTAGAGAAGACCAGTAGCTCTTGGAGCAAATAGGATTTCTGACCTCTGGGCTCACCTGAATCTGAATGGGAAGAGAGAGGTTTTGAGTCAGGTTTTTTTGAGGAGGAGGGGGTAGTTTTGGGGGGTTTTGGTTTTTAATGAAAAGAATTCTTTAAGAACTGAATGAAAGATTAAGTTACAGAGAAAAGGCCATGTGGACCATATCGTATTTCTAGGATTCAGGTAATAGTACAAATTTATCTGAGTTTTCTGGGAAGAAAGCCCTTTTCTGGATAGGAACTTGCAGCAGCAGAATGATTTCTGGCCAAGAGTTGGGTTTTGGGGCTTGGGGTTGCTTTTGGAAAATACAGCAAGTCTGAAAATAGACTCACAATAAAAATGCCACTTCAACCTAAACCAGAGAGGCCACCACCAGATTCCGTAATGTGTTTGGATTGTACAGTATGTCGGTGCCTCACACGGCTCACACGGACTCGGGCGGGACCCATCCATAACACAGGGGTCATGGCGCCCGCATGCATTCACTCACACTGCCGCACAGACCTGTACCCAGGGCACACTCGTGCACGCACACAGCGAGGCGAAGGGACAGCTCTGTGGACGCAGAGCTCGTCGCCCCAAACCGCCTCCCACAGAGCAGATCAGCGGTCGGGGCCCCGGAGGCCTCTCCCTGCTGGCCCTCCTCACACTCCCTTCCTCTCCTCTAATTCTCACAAGCTGTTCTCTCTCAGGCTGGGGACCTGGCGCACACTTTAATGGCTCTGTGGCCTGGGGGTTTTCCCCAGTCTCTCATTATCCTCCTGGCTGGGGGCGACATGGGCCGAAGACCAAAGGACAACACACTGGGAACCACACAGCCAAGACTCTCTGGGGGCAGAGAAAGGACAGCTCTCTCTTTGGGGGAAGCCTGGTGTAGGGAAGGCCTTGGAGATGGCACATGGGGACCCCTGCAGCCCTCGGTGTGAGACAGGGCACCTCAGTGCATGGCCCGGCGGTTAAGCACAGGCTTGAGTTCGAGCCTGGCCTCAGCTGCTTCCAGCTGTACCCCCAGACAGGGCACTCAATCTATTCAGACATGCTCCCTCGTCTGTAAGGTCGGGCCGTACCCAGAGTCGAGCTGAGCATCAGGTGAGACAGGCGTGTAAAGAGCTCACTGGGCAGAGGGCCTGGAGCACACAGACACTCACAAGAGCTAGATACTAATTTTCCAGGATGGCCCTGTGGCTACTCCCCTGCTCCTGACAGCAGTGCCATCCCCTGCTTGGGCAACCTGGCCCCCTTCTCCAGCCTGGCGATCTCTTCCATCCTACCAGCCCTTGGGGAGTCTCAGTCCACCCTCCTGGAAGCTCTGCTCTTTGCAGCCTCCTTGCCTCTGCTTATGATCCTCTCTTCATTAGGATGCCTTCATCTCAAACTTCCCCAAACCCCACTTCCCCCAGGAAGGCTCCCTGGGCCCTTCTGGCCCCAGGGATCTCTGGTTCTTGGAGCCGTCCCAACCCACTGTGAGTAAGCTTCCTAGCAGCCCACGCCCTCTCCTTCTCCAGCCTCCATGTGAGGACACCACCTCACCTGAAACAGACTCCCCTGCTGCATGCAGACTGAACCCAAGGAAACCGAAGGACCCAGTGACCCCTGACAACAGCCACCTCTAAAGGTCCCCAGACGCAGGACTCACCAGTCTATGACACGAATCCTCATTTTCTCACACATGGATGGAAACTAAGGAGGGAAGAGAGATATGTGGGGGTGGAGGCCTTCTGAAGAAGTGGAAATCTGGGAGGCAGGCGGGAGCTGGGAAGGCTGGGAGCCCGGCCCTCCTGGGAGTGGGAGGCTGGGAGCCCTGGCTCATGGAGGTGAGGCTCACCATGGCAGGCAGTGTGATGCTCTGGTTCCACTGAGGATTGGCCGTCTTCTCCAGGATCTTGCTGCAGAGCTAGAAGACAATGAGGATAGGTGAATGGAGCTTTGAGGGGACTCTGGGTACCCCTGGGGACCACCACACCAAAGGGCACCCATTGTCAGCCAAGTTGACCACCCTTCGGGCTGGGCAGAAGGCCCTGGGGGCTATGGAACCTGAGGCAGTGGGCTTAGACACCAGGAATCTTTCCAGAGACAAAGCTCAATGGTAGGTCAGACCCACCGGGGCATGGAGGAAGGGACAGATTGTTTGAAAGTCACAAGCCTCTCCCTTATCTCATACCTCTGGCTGGAAGTTCCCTTCCCTTCCCTCCCATTATGGCCATGACCCTAAGTATGGCCACAACCCTGAGTCCAGACCAGCTTTCCCAGGAGTCCTAGCATCTGAGGCAATTCCCGTCGCCCATCAGCGCAGATCACCTGCCCCTTTGGAAGACTGTGCACGCGGGGAGGGGGAGAGGAAAAGGGAGCTGAAGGGCTGGGCAGGGGGCCATACACCAGTATTCTGAGAGGAAGATGAAAATTCAGTTAAGATACAAGCCTCATAGGCCACAGTTTGCCTCCAATCAGCCCTGCTCAAAAGACCAGGCTTTCCACAACAAGAAACCTAGCAGAGGCAAGAACTGGGTCCAAACTAGCAGCTCACAGGTTCTACTCTGCGCAGGAGTCCCCAGGGAGGCACTGATGCTGCCCGGGGCATCCTGTACCCATGCAGGGCAGCGGGCGAAGGCTCTGCCTCAGATGCTGGAAGGTTTGTGTCCTACATGGAAAAAGGAGCAGCCTTCCTCAGAGCATTGACTGTGGGCCCTGACTGTGCGAAGCATTTACATAATTATCTCATCTAATGAGCAACTGACAAGACTCTCCATCAAATGAGAGTGTGGCTTCCCTGGGGGTCAGGACTGTTTCTTCATCCCTGATCCACCCAATATTGGCCCCGTGCCCATCGTCCCCTCCTCCCTGTGAGAAGAGCCCAGGCAAAGTCTGGGGGTAGGGATGGGTGCCACGATTTGGCCCTTGTGTGAGCAAAGAAAGGAGTAAGGAAAGAAGAGAATCCAACAATTAGATGGAACAAAAGGCAGAGTGGGACTCACAGTTCTCAGGAGCGGGTACACCAAGGGCTGTAAAAGCACACAGAACGATGTGCCATCTCCCTCATAATTGAAGAAATACAAACAGAACGAATGAGATACTGTGTCTCATCTATCAGAGTCATAAAAGTCTCTAAAGTCTGTCAGCCCTGTCTTGGCAAGGCGATGGGAAACTGCTCGCTCAGATTTTGTTGGTGGGGAGAGAACAACTCAACCTCTCCAAAGGGCAATTGGCCACTACCTTTCAAAAATTACAAATGCAGATGCCCTTCGACCTACCAGTTCTGCCTCTAGACATTATCCTACAGAAATACTTGCACATGTGCAGAATAACATGCATCTAACTCTAGTACTTTGGCCACCTCATGCGAAGAGTTGACTCATTGGAAAAGACTCTGATGCTGGGAGGGATTGGGGGCAGGAGGAGAAGGGGACAACAGAGGATGAGATGGCTGGATGGCATCACCGACTCAATGGACGTGAGTCTGAGTGAACTCCGGGAGTTGGTGATGGACAGGGAGGCCTGGTGTGCTGCAATTCACGGGGTCACAAAGAGTCGGACACGACTGAGCGACTGAACTGAACTGAGATTATTCTCTGCAGCATGACTCCAGTTAGGGAGGACGTGGAACAACCCGCATAGCCACCAACAGAGGACAGCTTGGATAAAGAACGGCCCATCCACAGAATGGGGCGCTATGCCGCTCTAGAGAATGAGGACCACTCTACGGTATGAAACAACTTTTGAGGTGAAAAGTGAAGAAAACCAAGGTGCAGAGCAGTAAGTATCATGTGCAAGCATGTGCGTTAAAGGCGTAAAGGTAAGAATTCATGGTCAGACATGCGGCATGCACATAATGAAGCCAGAATGATGCAGAAGAAACCAACGATTTCCTGCGCAAGGGAGGAGATGACCGGAGGACCGCTGGACAGGTACAGGGTGAGAGGTAGGGTTTTCAAGATGGATGATAAGTAAACGGATATGGTGTACATAATAAATGTATTATTTAATTCAAAACTTAGATGAACAAAAGTTTGAAATAACAAAAAAGAAAAAGAAAGAAATGGAGGACTTTTTCATCAGACACAACAGACAGGCCCTGCCAACATCGCTCCTCAGGTCCCTGGATGAGAGGCACAGGTGGTCCCCACCCTCCCCAAGCCCTGCCCCCGGAAGCCACAGGCCTTCTCCCCAGCAAGCACTTCCACCTATCTGCCCTTGGAGGTTCCCTCTGAGAGAGCCACCAAGATGTGTGTGCGGGAGCCTGAATAGCAGGGCCCCCGCCACACCACAGGCCAGCGCGACCTCTGGCCCTAGAAGCACCCAGAAGCCTTCCACCCCTGCCTCCTCTCCCCACACCGAGCTCCCTCCTCCCCCTCCTCCTTCTCCTCCTCTTATCTGTGTTTTTTTTTTTTTTTAACTCTCCTTCCCTTCATGACAGAAGGCATTTGGCCATCTGTATCAAACACTCAAAAATAAGCATGCCCTCTGACCTGGTTCTAGAAACTTCCCTATGAAAAGGCAGAGTGTGGACAAAGATTCCTATACACTGATGTTCCTCACAGAGTTGTTCATGAAAGAGGGAAATTCCAAAAAAAAAGAAATCCAAAAATAGTTTAAATGTCATGTTATATTCGTTTAATGAAATATTATAGCAGATAGCAAAAATTTATTTCAAAGGCTATTTAATAACCTAAGGAAAGTTAGACAACAAACGCAGTTTACCAAACCACGTATATATAGTTGACTTATTCTGGCAGTGGTTACTGTAAGTGAATTCTGTAAGTGAATACTGAAGCATTGCTCCCAAGGGAAACACAGGGTTAGGGGCCTGCAAGCCTCTGTCACAACATTTTTTTGGTCAACTGACCAGTAACTTTGTTTTATGTGTGCTTCTGTTTCAAGACACCTTTCTCATTATATTAATATACTGTGGGTTTATTAACACTGAACTCACAGCCAACAACACTTTAACTCAGGCCTGAACAAAACTTACCAAATACGTGGTTCTCCATGGGGCACCTCACAGTCTCCTTACACTGAGAAACACCAGGCAGCATTTCAGCACTACACTTGGGAGCCACTGTAAACGCGGACATCACCAGCGAAAAAAAAAACCCCAAAACGCAAAAACAAAAAATGACACCGAATAGACCAGGAAAAAACACATTACAGGATGAGCGCTGAAACACGCAAGGGAGCACAGCGCCCGGCTCAGCTGGCAGCACGCGCCTCAGCCAAATCGAACTGTCCGGAGCTCTGCACATGATGACCAAAGCACTGCAAGGACTGGCTTGGGGATTACAAACAAATTTTAGCAAGTAGGCAAATCTGCAAACAGACTGTGAATAACGAAGACAGACTGTATGCTGAATCCAACTGTATCCTGAATCCAATTTTTTTCCAGTGGGGCAGGGTGGTGAGGGCAATGGACGGGGAGAGGGGTTGGCGTGCCAGATGGAAGGCGTGAGAGCGGCAGGAAACATAAACAAACGTGAATAGTCCTCATCTCCAAGGTGGCGCACAGTACAGAAATATGAGGCATTGCTTTTCATTCTCCTTGCTTTCTGTGATTTTTTTTCTTTTTTTTTTACGATTAATAAGTTTTATTCTTGAAAAAAAAAAGTTGCTTCAAAGCCTCCCACTCTGCCTTCCAAGCACCTCCCCTGTCTTTTCCCCACACCATGAAGAAGTGTGATGCGTGCGTGAGAAGATGCACCACACACACACCCTTCTAGCCCCTCGGTAGCACGGCCAAGCCAGGTACGGTTCGCAGCCTAGATAACAGCGACACCAAGTGTCCATAAGAGGAAATGCAAAGAGGGCCAGGCCAGGGCGACACAGGGAACAAATCCCCAGGACAACTGAATCGGATGTAATGAGAAGAAGTGACACACCAGGCCAAAGAGAGGGACGGGTAGGATGAGACTGGAGATAAGGGCAGCAGAGAGAGTAGGGGAGACCACGAAGAGGTGGCTGGGGCAGACAGTGGCGGACACAGAGGCCTAGGGACCACACCAACCAGCCTGACATATTCCCTTGCCTGGGCCAGGTCCCCCACCCCCATCACCACCACCCTTCCCCAGCCCAGACATCTGTACCTTCCTAGAAAAAGCCCCAGGGACAGCCAAGGGCATCTCAGAACAGAAGAGACCTAGGGAGGTGAAGGCGCTGCAAGGAGCCAGGTGCAGCTAGGAGCCTCAGAGCGCTGAGATTCAGCTTCAAGGAAAGCCACTGAACTGAAGGCAGGCCAGTCTTGGTTCTAGTCATCATCACAGCACCCCACTATGTTGGGAATGTGGAAGAAAAACACATGTCTTGAGACATGACTTTCCTATCTCTCAAGTTGGGAAAACTAATTCTGGTCCTTGGAGTTCAGTGTCCAGCCAAACTGCCTGCTTCCTTCCTGCCTTCATTCATCTCATCACAGTCCCTCTAAGGCCAGGTACAGGGCATCAGACTCTGACCCAAAGCCCAAACCAAAACTGCACTTGTGTAAGACCCACAGCGAGCATTTGTAGCCCAGTGTGAATGAGTTTAAAATTCGTGTTCCCTCTCTCACAGACATTTCCCATGAGCCCTGCATTAGCCTGGGTTGGAGGAGCAGCTCGAAGGCAGGAGGGGTCACATATCCAGCACCATAGTGACTGATTTTAACACACTGAATTAATAAGTATGAAGGAGCATATTAACACTCAAAGGGGAAGAAGGGAGGAGAAGCTCTTCTTTACAAAAAAAAAAAAATGCTAATAAAGAGAGAAGGAATGATAATGAGGGAATCACCCCTCTGCAACCCCCAGTGAATGACTAACTCGGGCAAGGAGGTCAGTGGCTAGGTTGCCCATTAGGTAAGAGGTTGTTGAGAAACAGGATATCAGCAGACTGAGATTGTGCCCACAGATTACCTGCAAAGTACAAAGCGGAGTGTGTGCTTTGACAAGGGAGAGACCTGGAGACACCACCTTAACCGAGTAACCAGCGATGGGACATGCTGACATTCTGTTTCCTGTTGTGATGCAAATGCAATGTACGAAACCTCACCTATGATGTGTTCCTGCCAAAATAGTTCATTTGAATTTAATCTGGTCCGAGACCTAACTTCGAAATACAGAGGCCAGAAAAACAAGTTAAACAAAACCAGAAGGAAATGGTGGGACAAACCCAGGGCATGGACAAATGGCTCGTGCTCTTCAAAGATGCAATCTCATGGGCTGAGAAAAATGGGAGGGGAGATGGGAGTAAGGTTGTTACAGAAGATACCAATGCAGAGCATAAATTCCAGTTGGGTCTTAGATTGGAACAAAATTAAACCAGCTCTGAAAGACATTTGGGGGATAATCAAAGATATTTATATGAGCCAATATCTGACAAGAATAGAAAATAACTGCTAATTTCCTAGGTGTGGTAATGTTATTGTGGTTACAAAGAATTTTCTTTTTCTCAGGAGATGTATGCTGAAGCCTTTAGAGGCAAAGTGTGTAACTACGTTTCAAATGATTCAGTCAGGTGGTGTGGGGGGGGGGATATCCATATACATAGAGAGAAAGTAAATGCAGCAAAACATTCACAATTGTTTCATCTAAGTGGAGGCTGTACCAGTGGGTAAATGTTCATTGAACAGTTTTCCAAATTTTGTGGTTTTAAATAATTTTAAAAAATGCTTCAATAAAGCATCTAATATTGATACATAGTAAAATAAAATAAAAAGCTAGACAGATAAGCACCAAACATAAATCTTGTATGATGCTTTACCGGTGATGTTATTTACTTTTTCCTGTAGTTTTCAAAATTCCTTAATAAATGTGTGCATCAATAATAAAAGAAGAAAGAAAACAAAATAAGGGAGGCGGAGGGTGGTGGTATCAGGTAGCAGGCAGAGGAAATAAGCTTATCCAAGGCCTTTCTCCTTTCTGAAATCAACCTGGACCTCAGCAATTGGTCCCCTGACCTCAAAGGTCCTTTGTTGGTGGGATGGGCAGGCAGACCCTCCTTGTTTCCAAAATGAACGTAAGAATAGATTAACTGAAAAGGAAGACTGCAAAGTGCTGTGTGAATGGGAGCGCACACCACCTCCATCATCACCCTCGCTTTTAGCGTTTGTTGTTAAGCTTGTAAAGGCTCCCCTAACTGTCCTACAACGCCTGCCTGTATGCCCGCTCCCCGCCTCTGCCTCCGGAGCAAAGCACAGCTGGCTGCAGGCGCGAGCCCTCGCGCTTGGTCCTCAGCCCTTCTGCTCTGCCCGCCCGTTTCCAACGGTGGGACCCGGGAGCCCAGCGGAGTGGGGTTCCGGGAGCCGGGGCGGAGGCCGAGCCCTCCGGAAATGTCATTCTCCCCCATTTCCAGTATTTCCACCACAGTCTCTGCTCTGAGGTTGCAGAGTAAGCGCAATCGGGCTGTTTCCCGAGGAACAGATGCTAACGAACAACCTAAAGCAATGGAAAACGGACTTAAAGAGAGCAGTGCCTAAGGCCGCGTAGAGCCCCGAGGGCTGAATTAACACAGCAAGCCTGTGTGGGTGACGGAAGCTGGATCTTGAACGATGCAGCACATTTTGCGGGGAGGAAGACCAAGAAGGAGCCAGGAGTGCACAGGCCCGGGGAAAGGCTAGAGGCGTGACCGCAGGGCAGACGAGAAGACACACGCGCACGTGCGGGCTGTGCGGTTTGTACCCGAAGCTGAGCGCGGCGAGCGAGCCAGTGGCGCTGAAACCGGCTCGACTCCGCCCTCCGAGCGGGCTGCAGGGCCGCGTCAGCCCAGGAGGGGGCGCGATGCTCCGCACTCGCACAAAGACTGTACAAGCTAATATTGGCCATGGAGATGAGGCCAGAAAGTTCGCCTGGGTGAGCTCTGGTCAACCAGGTTATGCGGTTTGAACTTCATTTTACAGACAGGGCTGTCTTTTACACTAAATATGCTGGTGGATTTCTACGGCGAGAACCCGGACGAGAGAACGGAGGCAAGGCTGTTGTGTGGCCCGGGGGAGAGATGACAGTGGCTAGGGGCATGGAGAGAGGAAAAGAGCTCGGGATTTTTAAAGGCAAAAGCTAGCAGTGGGATCTTGATGTAGAGAGGTCAAAAAAAGAGGGAAGAATCAAGGCAGGCCCGCATTTTCTGCCTTTGATGGTGGTACTGGTAAAGACAGTAGTTTCTGGAAGTGGGGCGGTATAGGCAGAAAATGACGCCTTTACAGGGCGAGCGGGAGGTGGGTGGGCAGCACAGAGATGTGCAAAGGCACAGGGAGTTCCGGAGCTGAAGGGGAGGCTCAGAGTTAAACACAGCTGTGGATTCCTCTGTGAGAGGCGATGACTGAAGCCTGGGAGCAGCTGAGGCTGTCAGGGAGAGAAGTGCAATGGAGGAAAGAGTCCCAGCAGAAGTTAAGAGGGACAGGAGCCACAGCCCCGCTCTGGGCAGGAAGGAAGAGAGGTATGTGATCCCCAGGACCCCCACCAGAGTGGCCTTACTCCACTCAACTCCTGGCACAACTTTCTAAAAATAATCATTATGGTTTTACTGCATATTTTTTGTTTCCCTATCATTGTGCCTTCACATCTGGTTTGCTTTACTTACTATTGCCTAATTTCCCCCAAATATTCCTGTCTCTATCCACCATCCCTGTGTCCCCTCCGTGTCCATCCACACCTGTCTGTCTGTCTCACACACGTGGGCAGACCTGCGTGTGTGCACGTTAGCCCCAGAGAGCTGGGCCTGCGTGTCTCACCCCGTGTCCCGTGATCAGTGCCCCCACTCCCCACGCACGCAGCCTCCCACGGCAGGCCCTGTGCACCCCGAACTCTGTGCTGCACGGCAGGACGGTGCCCAGCACCCATCCACAGAGACGCCAGCTGCCACCCTCCCGCAAGTCCTCTTGTTTACTTGCTTCTTACCATTTTCCCTGCAAAGCTGACTTCCACAAAGGGATCCACCAAGTTCTTCTTGTTACTGTCAAAGCCAAAGATCTGCCTCACGTTGTCCATCACGGCATCGTCCACTGAGGAGAAAGACATGCTGGTCACTGCCTGCTGCTCTCCATCTTCAAAACCCCCACTTCCCACTTGTGTCTCCCGACAGTCTGGGGACTCCCCAAGAGGCCACGGGCCCCTCAGCCCAGGGTTCTAGGGAAGGAGGACCATCTCCAAACAGCAGCTCCTGAAGGCACTGTGCTGCTCCTTTGCCCAGCTTCCAGAGAAAGATTGGACGTTGTTATTGTAATATCCCATTACTAGTGCCTGTCTGACATTTTCCCTTATATCCATTAGCTCAGTGATTTTCCTGAAGGTAACCAATAAGTCAATTCTGTTTTGTTTTGTTTTTTCAATTTAATCTATGCTGCTTCAAACCAATGTTTTACTAATTACCTGTATTTTTACATATGTATTTATAGATGATAGATGTGTATATGCACGTATGTGTGTATACATATATATGCTCTGTATAATGGTACGTATGTATATGAAGGGCTTCCCTGGTGGCTCAGATGGTTAAGAATCTGTCTGCCATGCAGCAGACCCAGGTTCAATCCCTGGGTTGGGAAGATCCCCTGGAGAAGGAAACGGCAACCCACTTCAGTATTCTTGCCTGGAAAATTCCATGGACAGGAGCCTGGCGGGCTACAGTCTAGGGGGTTGCAAAGAGTCAGACACAACTGACTGACTAGCAAATTCGTGTACATGAATGAGAAAATGAGAGAAGGGGACACTTAACAACTGTATACTAGCCAATGTCTGTCTACATGAATACAACAGTTAACAAATATTTAGCAAATGTTTATGTTCTATTTACCCATGTATTCTTTTCTTATTTATATTTAAACAACACTGCAGACAACTAAACATCATCATCCCCTTCACCTTGAGCAAAGCAGACATTTGTTTCCCCAGCCCCCTTTGGAAGCTCCCCAGCCTCACTTCTGCATAGTGTCAACCAACAAATGCAGAATGTTCTAAACATGTATTTTAATCCCATTACTTATTTAAAGGGTTTCCCCACGATTTTGGTTCAATTAAACATGTACAGAAGGAACCCATTTATTGGTGTCATTAGTCAAAGCAGAAACCCTCAAACAATTAGCTTCATGCAAAACTTGTAAACGGGGACCCAAGGAGTCCCTGACTACCTGTTCTTTTGGACTCAGCTAGCAACAGCGCCTGGTATAATTCTGCTAATGCACGCTCCAAAATGGCGGCTCATAGCCTGCAGCAAGAAAACCACCAGGAGCCTTTTAAAACTGCCGGTGGGTGAGCCCCACCTGAAACCAAGCCAATCTGAAACACTGGGGGAAGGGCCCAGCATCTGCACTTCCTTAAAGCTCCAGAGGTGATTTAATGTACAGTCTGGGTTGACCCCCACGGCTCCAGAATATTGAGCATAACTCCCCCAGCATGCACTGAGCACACAGAGCAGGGCTAGCACAGGGTTCGCCACTCTGAGAAGCCAGGCAGTGGCCACCGTAGCCTTCCCGGGGTGATGAAAGCTCGGCCACAGCTACGGTGACCCGCTGTCCCAGTTTATCAGGGAAGGAGGAGCTTCCTGGGATGTGGGACTTCCAGTGCTGAAACCAGGACAGTCCTAGGCAAACTGGACACCCAGGAGTCTCCACTCAGTGGAGACACTGAGCCCTTCTAACATTTCAGCAACTGCTTCCCCAGCCAGGGGCTGCCAGTCTTCAGCCAGGGGCTTCCTAGAGGAGGGAAGGAGAATAGGTGGGAGCCAGGCACACAATAGAATGGAAATGGTGCTGATGCTTTTCAGCATCAGGAAATGGTGCAGGAGACTGCTTTTCTCCTAAGAACAGTCCCCAAACCCTTGGGAAACCTAGAGAGGGTGTGAGGCTTCCCCAGACAGCAGAGCAGAAGGGAAGCTGGGCTGGCATAGATCTAGCAGACCCTTGGGTGCAGAAGCCAGGCCAGGAGGAGGCAGGGAGGGAGCCGGGGGCCAGCCCCTCCCTCTCCTTCCTGCAGGGACCTGAGGCAGCCCAGCCCAGGGTCCCAGCGTGCATTAGCAGAATTATACCAGGCGCTGTTGTTAGCTGAGTCCAAGAGAACAAGTAGTCGGGGACTCCTTGGGTCCCTGTTTACAAGTTTTGCATGAAGCTAATTGTTTGAGGGTTTCTGCTTTGACTAATGACACCAATAAATGGGTTCCTTCTGTACACGTTTAATTGAACCAAAATCATGGGGAAACCCTTTAAATAAGTAATGGGATTAAAATACAGGTATAAAACATTCTGTATTTGTTGGTTGAAACTATGCTCTCCCCTAGTGTGAGCCAAGAATATGGTGCATGGAGTGGTCGAACAGCCAGACCAGGCCTAGGAGATGCTGAACCGGACCTAGGGACCGCTAGTACTCTGAGGACTGCCTGCATCTCTGTGACTTCACCAGCATTGATATTACTTCTCATTAATTCTGGCTGCTTTTCTCCTAAGAACAGTCTAGAGAGGGTGTGAGGCTTGCCCAGACAGCAGAGCAGAAGGGAAGCTGGGCTGGCACAGATCTAGCAGATCCTTGGGTGCAGAAGCCAGGCCAGGAGGAGGCAGGGAGGGAGCCGGGGGCCAGCCCCTCCCTCTCCTTCCTGCAGGGATCTGCGGCGGCCTAGCCCAGGGTCCCCCCGTCACAGTCACCCAGCAAGGGCCCCACACTCACTCTGTGGCAAGTCCTCGGCCCTGAAGACCTTCAGACAGAAGTGCGCTCCACGGAGGGCCACGCCGATCGGCCTAAGCAGGTTGCTTTCGATGTCCTCCTTGTCTTCTGAGGGGTCTTTTCTCTCCAACTGCAATACAACCAAATCGGACTACTTAATGAGTCCCCAAGCACAGCGCTTTCCCTTCCTCTTCTGGGAGCTCGACCAACACACTTAAACAGTGCATCTTGAAGACAGGCAGATTTCATGCTGCCCACTCGTAGCCTGTGATCTGCAGCAGGTTCCTTAGCCTGAGACTCAGCTTCATCTGGACAGTGGAGACAATGACACTGACCTCCCAGGCTCTGGGAGGGTCGACTTCAATAATGTGTCAGTGCACGTGTCACCAGCAGGCACTCAAGAACCACATCTCCTTCCCAACCCGCCCATTAAAAATAGCGCAGAAGTGGCAGCCGTCTAGGCTGGCCACCGTCTTCAGTAACGTCTGTCCCTTCACCTGACCAGTATTTATTTAACAACTAAGAAGTGTCAGCCTCCTGCCGGGGGTGAGGGATGTAGCAGTAGACAAGCTGGACAGAGGTCCTGCCTGCGTGGCACTCACCATTTCACAGTGAAAGACACCTTTAAGCAAATGACTGCAACAGCATGTGCTGAGTGTTTTGATTAGAACAGTAATAATAAAAATAATATATATTGATTTTATACATGCTCTCATTTAATTCTGACAGCAAGCCCCATGAGCAGTGGGTCTCGAACTTGGCTGTACATTAGAAACAGGAGAGTCAGTGTCTTGTGGACTACTGCTGCACATTCCAACTAAAACACGGGTTCTGGTTCAACAGGTCTGGGGGGGAGCCCGAGCCTCTGCATTCCAACAAGTGCCCAAGTGATGTCCATGCTGCAGGGGGCCAGGGCCTAGAATACCCCACTTTACAGATAAGCTGGATGAGAGTTCACAGAGGTTGGATGCAGAACTGGGGCGGGCGGGGGGTGGGATTTAGGGAGAACGGAGCAAGAGGGCTGGTAACTATGGACACTGGGGGAGGGAACAGTGTTGGTGGTAGCCCAGCATTGAGACCTGGATGATGGATCCAGGCAGAGGCACCAACTCGCGCAGAGCAAGGGCTGACGTGCAGTTTGAGGAACAAAAGATCCACCTGCTGCACTTGGGCAGCTGAGGGGCAGATGATAGAGGAGAGGTGGCCCAAGGCCATGCCCAGCAGTCCACTCCTTGCAAAGCTGCCTGGACCATCCTCACTCCGTCTGCATGTAGAAACCCACTTCAGAATCCCCGCAGCCAAATTCTCCATCCCAGAGTGCCTCGTGTCACACAAGAGCCTGGGAAGGAGCTGTTAATAGCTCTACACTTTCTTCAGCTCACATGGGAAGAAAATGATCCCCTCCTCTGCTTTCAGTCATCCACACCACTGTTCGTTCCCACAGGCCACGATCACTGATGGAGCACCTGTTGTGTCCAAGACCTGTACTAAGCGAGAGGGGAGATAAAAGGGTCCTTATTTACTATATTCTCCCTGACCTCAACAAACTGAGTCTCAGTGACAGAGACGGACACAACAGCTAACCAAACTAACGAAACATGGGGTGGTGACCGAAAGGAAAGATCCATCAGTTTCCCTGGAGGACAAGGCAGCCATTGTGGAGGAAGTAGCATCTGGACTGGGTCTGAAGAACAAAGTGACTTTTGGTCAACAGAGGCAGAGGAGGCCTTCCAACAGGTGGAAAGACAAGGACGGAAGTACACTCTGGAAAGGGTCACACTGACTAGCGTGGCCACAGGACGGAGTCCATGCAGGTCCACACCAGCAAGTGGCCCTGCGAAATCAGCCGGAGGCCAAATGCTAATGGCCTTGAATGTGATGCTGAGGATTCTGGACTTCACCCCGAAAGTAACTGGCAGGCAGGGTGGGTCACTGGAAGATTTTTAAGAGGAGACTCACGTGATTTGTGCATGCATACATGCTAAGTCACTTTAGTCGCATCCAACTCTGCGACTCCATAGACCATAGCCCACCAAGCTCCTCTGTCCATGGGATTCTCCAGGCAAGAATATTGGAGTGGGTTGCCACGCCCTCCTCCAGGGGATCTTCCCAACCTAGGGATCGAACCTGTGTCTCTTATGTCTCTTGCATTGGCAGGTAGGTTCTTTACCAGTCGTGCCACCTGGGAAGCCCATCACGAGATTGTACCTGGGTTTAAAGAAGGTGACTTTGGTGGTAATGTGGAGGCTAACTAGATTCACAGCGGCTGAACCACATCTTTATTCACAGGAAGGCCCAGATAAGATATGTGAGAGCCTGACCTTGGTCTCTGGTCTTGGGATTGGAAAGAGGAGAAGCATGCAGCGTGATCGTCACACCAACGAGACTGGCCAACTGTGTGCATCATGACTTCCAGGTTTGGACTGAGGGATGAGGAAGGGTGTTCAGGGCTCTGACCTGGGGGACCAAGGGGACGATTGCCACTTCCCAAGATATCACCTAACATAGGAGTGGTCACCAAATGATACTGGGTTCCCATGGTGAAGTCAGAGGGGCCAAAGGGACGTGTTCATGTGCTTTGTTACAGGAAACTGAAACCGAGCATCTGGAGCTGCGAGGATCCAGGCTGGAGGTGAGCAATTTAGGAGCCCAGGTGGACAGAGACGGGCTCCTCCACAGACAGACAAATACGCTGCAAAATCTGGCTGAGGCCAGATTGTCATGGGCCTTGAATGTCATGTCAAAGGCACAGCAGAGAGGCAGGCAGTGAAATCCTATTGAGCTGCTGAATTTGAAGAATCCAGTTTTTTAAAAAAAGGAAAAGAATGAGGGGAGTCATAGATGCTGAAGGAGGAGAGAGTTTCAGGTAAGACATGCCTCTGGAATCAAACACTGTGGAGCAGCAGATCAGATTAATGAGAGAAGAGCTCCCGGGACTTGGCAATGGGTGGGCTTAGGCAAGTGGTTCAGGGAAGGAGGTGATGGGAGGCACACTGAACCAATGAAGGAGCGAGAAGCTGGTGAAGGACTGGAGAAAGGGGACGTGGGGTCCTCTCAAGAGTTAGGTAGCCTTGAGGATGGCTGAAAGGACGAGGAAAACAACTTGGACAGGAGAGGTGAAAGCAAGGGTATTCTGAGATCAGGAAATCTGGAGCCTCGTTCAGACCAGAGGACAGGAGCCAGAGAAGAGGCAGAACAGACTGAACAAGAAAGCCGGCAGGGCTCAAGCACATGCAAGGGAGGTGGGGAGAGGGAGAGGGAAGGAAGAGGAACTTCAGCCCTCACGTCTCTGCCACTGTGCAACTCTGCCTCTCTAAGGGGAGCGGAGGCCGGAGCTTAGGAAAAACCAGAAAGTTAGGAAACAGCCACCATGGAGAATGGGATAAGAAGCAAACATCACCCAAGTAAAAGAAGAGGTGGACAGCACTTCCAGGTGACTTCTGCCACCAAAGCTGACCAAAAGGTGGTGTGGACAGTATGTCATGGGGAGGGTGGGGAACACGGAGATACAGCAGCAAACCCCAGGGCTAGCGAGCACCAAGCGAGATAGAGGATGGGAGCCGGGGACCAGGCTGCAGGAGGCAGCTGATGGGCGGGGAAACAGACAGGGGTCAGGGCTGTAACCTCAGTGAGGAAGAACCACTCACTGAGGGTGAGGGAGGGAAGGAGGCAGAAAGAAACTGCTGGCGAGAGGGATTTCTCAGCTCAAGGGCTTAAAGAAGGTAAGATCAGACGTTGACGGCTCATCAGGGAGGACACACTGGTCTCTGAACAATGGCAAACAGGGAAACCTGCCAGCAAGGACCCTCCTGCCCCAGGGGTAGGTAACAGTCCAGGAGACCAGAAGGAGGGAAATAACCAGAGAGGCGGGTTTCAGAGAAGAAGGCAGTGCTGAAGTTGGGAAGCTGCCATGGGAAACCAAAAGATGGCCACGCTTCCCATTCCAAAGACCATGGTGAGCTGGACCAGAAAACACAGGCTTCCTTCTGAGCCGGTCTCAATAAAAGTGGTTTCATCTGGGAAAAACCAGGGTCCGATGAATGGGGAGCGGAAGAAGGAGTGTTTTAGGAAAGGAGAACACATTCAGAGATGCCCTGCAGGAGCACGAAGGCACAGCGTCTGGAGAGACGAGCTGCAGAGGAACAGGGGATGAGAGGGCAGGGGAGGCGCCCTTGGGAGGGACTGGGCCGCCTGAGCTCTGCTGGGCCCTGCACAGCACTTGGGGCTGCCCCAATCCCTCCCACCAGGGTGCCTGAGCCTGCATCATCAGCCAGCTCTTCAGTCTTAACCTCCTCAGGGACCTTGCCCTCCACCTCCCCATCACACACGGCTTTCCCCAGGGACTCCACCTCCCCAGCCCTCCCCTGGAGACCCGCTTTCCCCCACTCCTGCCTCCCCCTGCCTTGATCATTTCAGTATCTGCTTCACCATTTGTGTATCTGATTTCCAGTCTTCCCATGAGATAGTCAATATCCACAAGGACAAGTCACTCACCAACACAGGTCCTTGTCTTCCACCAACAGCATCTTAATCTTCCCTCCCCTGCAGCTGCTAGAGGAACAGCCACGTCTCAAATCTCCAGCCGCTCAGAACCAACGCTCCAGGAAAACCTTGACCTTGAGACCCTTCTCTAAAAACAGCCTCCATACTATCTACCTTCTCCAATCCCCCTCATACCACGGGAGGCACTCAACACAGAGCTTGGCACACAGCAGGGGTTTAAAAAATGTGTGTTCCCTAGCCCTTCCCTATTATTTGTCCTCCTCATCAGGCTGGTCCTCCCTCACCCTCCCTGCCAGGCTCATCAGCTCCCCAGCCCCATGCCTCCACCACGCCTGCCTCATCCATGCCTAACAGCGCCTCCATCCACCTACCTTCTGGGTCCTGGCCACTGAGTATTAGGAGGCTTTCCCACAAAGCCTCCAGCTCCTGTGTCTGCTCCGAAATCCTTTGGTTTTGTCTGTGTGTGTATGTGTATTGTGCATGAGAGTGTATATGTGAGTGTATGTGTGTACACTGGAGTATTACTCATCCATTAAAAAAAAATGAAATAATGTCATTTGCAACAACAAGGACGGACCCAGAGATTGTCATACTGAGTGCAGTGAGTCCGAGAAACACAAACATCATATATTGCTTATATGTGGAATCCAAATAAATGATAAAAATGAAGTTATTTACAAAATAGAAATAGACTTCCAAACCTAGGAAACAAATTTATGGTTACCAGAGGTGGCGGGGCATAAATTAGGAATTTGGGATTAACACACTACTATATATAAACAACGACGTACTGTACAGCACAGGGAATTCTACTCAATACTTATAATAATCTCTAAGGGAAAAGAATCTGAAAAAGAATAGATATACCCTATATATAGATGGGAGAATATGCACAAAAGTATTAATGATGGTTCTCTGATGGGCAGAATGATGAGTGATTCATTTCATATTTATGCTTTCCCACATGTTCTACATTTCTCACAATTGCCATGTATTCTTTTAAATCAGAAAAGCTAAAGTTTTTTGTTTGTTCATTTGGTGCCCCCATGGCCCGGTGGTAGTGCTTATGAGGAGGACGAGGAATGTACTCACGGGGGCTTCATCTCCAGGCCCCAGCACACAGAGACTCGCTTTCAGGTAGCCTCTGGCCCCAGCAGAGAAATCATCGGGATCTGAGAGCAGCAGCCACTTCCTGAGGTAGGCATGTCCTAAGGGAACAACACCCTTGGTGACCCCAAATTGGAAGGACCCAAGTCTGCGACCACACCGGAGAGCCCAGGGTGGACTCCACTGGGTGAGATGAAGAACTCATCTACCCAGACATGGGGGAAGGACTTCCAGTTCTAAAATAAAAGGTATTTTGAGTGTTCATTCAGGTCCAAATCAGAAATGTCAACAGACACCACTATCAGAGGCTGCCAAAGCCAGACCCCAGGCCATTTTCCTCCCCTTCAGGAAGTAACCAGACCAGACCAGAGACCAAGGTGCGGAGAAATCCTAGACTTGTCGTCCAAATGACTCATCCATCTGGAGGGACCCCAGCCTCCAGCAATCTTTGCTTAGGGCTTCCAGTTTAGCATCCCAACTGGGCCAGCTGAAACCCACATGAGGGTTTGATATTCCTGGGGACCTGTTTTACCCAGAAAATGAAAGCTGCCCTCTCTTTATTCCTGCAGCCTCACCTCCAAGATCAGACTCTACCTCTAAAGTCTAAAATCCCCAAGAAGAAAAGATGAGTGTCCCAAGTGGGTGCCCCCATGCAGCCAGAACCCAGATGCAAAGACCTGCCCAAGAGGGTGACAGGGCGACTCACGGGGCTCTCGGTAGATGCTGCCCACGTCCAGCTGAAAGCAAACAGAAGAGGCACAGGTCACGGTCCTGCCAGCAGAGTGTTAAACAAAGTATGATGCATGAAAATCAAAAATCTGATGCATTAAAAATCATGTTTTCAAGAACATTTGGAGACATGAGAAAATGTTGGTCACCTCTTATTACATGGAGAAAAAGTGGAATATATCTTGATTGAAGTTTGGTGAAGTGTATCTATGCATAGAAAAGCCAGAGCAAAGGAAACATGCTGGATGGCAACTGCACTACCTCTGGGTGGCAGATTTGGGTGATTTTTATTTTATTCTTATTTTTTCCTATATTATATAATTTTCTATTAAAAAAACCCTACAGGTTTTGATGTGATGGTACGGGAGGTTATGCATGTGTAGGGCGGGGGCATATGGGAACTCTGTACTTTCCACTCGATTTTGCTATGAACCTAAAATTGCTCTCAAAAACTACAAAGTTTTTTAAAATCATGGATTACTTTTATAATTAGGAAAAAAAAATTTTTTAACCTCACCCTTGGGTTCTTACAATAAGAGACACAAAACATAAGACCCCACTTATTATAGAATGACTCAAGCTCAATCCATTCTTTAAAAAGAAAAAAAAACTGCTTCTCTAGAAAAACAGATTCCATTTTCTATCTGTGACTATTTCTCAGAGAAGGGGCCGTATTTTATTTGGAAAGCAGAAGGAGGGTCAAATAAACCTGTGCCCTTTCTTTCCATTTGAGAAATTCTTGAAGATTCAAAACTGAGAAAATCAATAAGAATGACATTAAAACGCCATTTGTGAAGATCTCCAGTACCCGTTGCCTTGACGCTAATCTGTTAAACACATCCCATGCTATCAGTTCAAGGTCCTCTGCGGGTTCATTTCTGCACGTCTGGGACACATGAAGGGGCAGGGTCAGCCCACACCGCCTCCTGGGCAACTCCCAATCTGGACCCATTCCCCAGCCCTGGTGAGCTCAGAGTACTGAGCACTGGTGTCGCGCTGGCCCCAGATGGCCAGACTGAGGAAGAGAGCTGCCCAAACTCAGGGCCCACACTGCCTCTCCAGGATGCAAAGACAAATGTGGATTAAAAGTAAGAAGCTGAACTCCCCCTGTTGGAGAGAAGGGGGGCAATTTGCCTCTCCTCTCTTTTTCTCAGAACGTTTTCCTTGGAAAACTTGTCAATATAAGTACTTTCCCTGACTCTTTGAAATGTATCTTTTTAGAAGCCAGATAAGTCATTCCTCAGCTTTAGGACCCAGGAGTGCCTTTCCCCAGGCTCTCCAATCTCTGGCAAGGGAAGGGCCTACCTTAACCAAATTGTAAAACTACCTCCCATCATAAAAATGCAAGTTTGTTTTCTGATTTTTCTTGTGACTGTCACCCCAATTACCAGGTAAAGTCAGGATGAACCATGTGTACTGAAGGCGCTATCCTGGCCACTCACGTGGACATTAGTAATTGTTTATTGTTCATCTCAAGAATACGCATGGAATGGGTTGTGTCTGCTTGGCTCTATACAGGATTTCTTTCTGTCTTCGCAATCTCTTATCAGATGGCCCACAATACCATCGTATTGGTTTAATGCTTATTCAATAACAAAAGCACTCTCTTTCTCTACTACCTTTGTGAAGAGGATTTCTGGGTTAGGAGAAGATCTTGTTTAGATTTTATCATCGTATTTTTCCAAACACAGACCAAGACAGACAGGCCTCTGAGCACCAATCCTGCCCATCATCCACAGAGTTTCCGCTAATGTGGATGGATAAATGAGAACTGATTGCTTTCAAAGAGAATAAACCATTTACCCGGAACTCCCCGATGAGAGCATCTGTTCTGAGGGAACAGGAGTCCACCACCTGAAAGGAAAACAAACTAAAATTCTTGTCCACAAGTAAACGTTGGCCCAGACAGGTCCCAGCCCAGTTGCTCCTCCTTCCCAAATAATAACAGCCCACACTCTCGACAGCATTGGCTCTATCCCGGAGATTATTCCAAGCAATGCTTAACCCTCATGAGAACCCCACAAGTAGCTACTATTATCGTTCCCATTCTCCAGATGAAGAAAGAGGCACAGAGGCCACTTGTACAGAAGCACACGTCCTCTCCCCGGCATAGGCAGGACTAGAAGCCAGATAGGTTGGCTCCAGAGCCCACACTTCTAGCCACTCAACTATACTGCCTTTCAGAGGAAGCGAGGATGATGGAAAGAGCTAAGGTCCAATGAAACAAAACCTTGGCCAGAAGCAGACATATAGACAAACAAAATAAGATGAAAATCAAAGGACCACAGCACGAATGAGTCTGGTCCCTGGGGAAGCTGGGCGGCGTCAGGGCCTCCCCACTCCACTGCAGCCTGCATCCAAGCCCGAAGGCATCTTTGTGCCAAGCAGACCGGGAGGGGGGAGCGCGAGGCTGTGAGCTGCTCCCTGTCACCCGGGCTCGGCATCTAAGCTTCTCCCACACGCACGCACACACACACGGAGCCCACAGAAAGCGTCCGATGGCTGGCACGTACCGTGATGAAGATGGGCTCATTGAACAGCTCCGCGGGAGAGTCAAACACATTGAAGAAGAGAGTCTGTTGGTTCAGGGCGAGAGGGAGACAGATGAAGGCCCGCTGAGCCCGGGGCCAGGAGGAGATGGCCACCGCCCAGCCTCCAGGGCTGGTCCACACAGTGAGTGTGCGGTGGGCTCAACCCAGCACCAGGCTCTGGGGATTCAACCTCACGGAAGTGGTCATCTCAAGGACAGGGTGGCCGGTGCCACGGATGGTGGGGGTGTGGAGCAGGGGGAGCCCAAGGCAGGAGTAAGAGCAGGAGCCCTCTCTGCAGTTCCTCAGATAACCTACTCAGGACCGGCACTGCTCTCCACCCAATGTTTGTGCCATCTGCAAAACCTGAGTGAACTGCCAGGCGTCTGCTGTGCGCTCCCACCAAGGCACTAGCCCTAACCCAGGGGCTCCCACCTCATTGAAGATGGGGCTGTTTCCTTTGTGGATCCGCGTCCGCTTGGTCTGCCCAGCAGCGGTGACCTTGACCACAGGCTTGATGTTCACCCCTGGCAGCTGGCGTCCCTTGATCACCTGGACCCTGATCTGAAAGCCAGGAGAGGCTATGAGCCGGAGGAGAGGAAGAAGTCAGGCACGCACCCCCACCCCTACGCGAGAGTCAGAAATCTCAGGGCCCACCCTCACAGCCAGCCTCTTGGGACAGGTATTAAAAAGGAATTAGGAAGAACATCGTAAGAACAGTATTTTCCCACCAAGGTCCTTGGCATCTATAATACTCCATGGTGCCTCATAAGAGCTGCCAGGCTGCCCCAGGTAAGTTGCCAGCAGTAAATTCCAGGGGTGGCCCGAGAATCCAGTCCCTGTTCAGTTCCTGCACAAGCCCCATCTCAGACCCCTCGATGGTGATGTTCTTGGGGGACTTGAATACTCCTCACTGACAATTCCCTCAGAGGTCAGAGCTACATAGTGATGTAACCCCACTTCATCCTTATATAGTATAAGATGCAGCACAGAATGTCTGACATTCTTAGAAGTGAGTTTTCTTCATTGAACTTTCAATAAATGAGGGTTTCAAGAACATCTGTGCCTCCAAAGTTATGCAAAAGATTTAAGAATATTACGTTTTAAAGTGTTAACACTTTCATGAAAAAATACAGTGTTTACTGGTTCTAATTTCTAACCAGCAATTATTTATTTTAAAAATAAGCTGCTGTAGGATATATTATCAATAGCAATGGGAAGAGGGAGTGAGTGATCTTTATTCTTTTCATTGTATTTTCCAAATTTTCTACCAAAAAAAATCTTTTTTTTCATTTATTACTTATTTGGCTTCACTGGGTCTTAAATGTGGCATGTGGGATCTAGTTCCCTGACCAGGGATCGAACCTGGGCCCTCTGCATTAGGCGTCTTAAGCACTGGACCACCAGGTAAGTCCCAAAAGATTTTTGTTTGTTTGTTTGTTTTAAGGAGAAAACAATGGCATGTCTTGCAAATAATAATAAATTAAAATTCTGTCTCTCAGGCAAACACGAAAGTGAAAGTGTTAGTCACTCAGTAGTGTTCAACTCTTTGTGACCCCATGGACCATAGCCCACCAGGCTCTTGTGTCCATGGGATCTTTCAGGCAAGAAGAGTGAAGTGGGCTGCCATTTCCTTCTCCAGGCTATCTTCCTGACCCAGGGATCAAATCAGGGTCTCCTGCATTGCAGGCAGATTCTTCACTGTCTGAGTCATCCGGGAAGCAGGCAAACATTGTGGGTTATAACTAAAACTTTTCCGAAATTACCACAATTTGGAACTGAAATATAGTTTTATAATTCATTGCATTTAATAAATATTGATGTTTCCTGTTTTTAATTGTTAAAATAGTTCTGAAGTTAAATATCACTAAATGCAATTATATCAAAATGGAAAATTCTGTAGAAAAGAAAAAAAAAAAAAAAACAAGAAAAAGACCCAAATTAAATGAGATAGGTTTTTGGATAAAAATAAGTCAAAGGGTTGGTTTTCATAGTTTTATTCTGTGACAAGCTTGAACAAATTCAAACTGCACATGACCTTCAGAAAAACCATGACTGTTAACAGGGGGAACGGATAGAGAAAAAAAGACAGGCAGAGCTTCTTAGATTTGGGGATCTTGTTCAAATGCAGATTGAGTCAGTGGGTCATGTTGAGCATGCCCCCAGGTGACAGCCACGCTCTTCCTCACTTTGAACAAGTATTCCCAGCCAGTATTCTTGCCTGGGAAATCCCGTGGACAGGGGAGCCAGAGCACTGGCTAGGGGGCATCTGGCTGGGCAAACAGGTAACAGCTGTGGTGATGCTGGCGCTCTGCAGTGACGCCCCCCACCCCCTGCCTTTTTTTAAGAGTAAAACCAGGGGCTGGGCAGAGGCTTTTTCTAGAGGCCCCAAGACATGGCCTCCCCATCGAGCGTTTGCCCAGGACCCAGGGGAACCAGACTCCCCTCTTAGGACCTGCCCCACGGCTACACAGACAGGTCTAATGCTGGCCTCAGAGGCTGCCTCTGGCTGAAGGAGGATACCGCGGTCACCTGGAAGTCCTGCGGCTTGTCCGACAGAGGCTTGCTGGGCGCAGGCGCGCTTCTCTTCCTTCCTGCTCCAGGGTGGTAGGGGGGCGGATGGGAAGGTTGTTTCTTCGGGGTGCTGGGGGCCCCCGGGCCCAGAGCCCCGCTCTGGTCCAGGAATGGCTCGGCCTCGTCTCCCGTGAGCCCCTGGTCCTCAGTGTCCTCCTCTCCTCCTGTGTCTGGAGGAGAGGGTTGTAATGAGGCTGGGTCCCTCTGGCCCCTGGGTCCCAGCTGACGGCAGACCTGATGGCCCAGCACCCACCTCCCCCGCCCCTCTCTTTCCCCAGCGGTCAGCCAGGATGGATGAGGGAGAAGAAGAAGAGCTTCCAACAGCTGAAACTTGAGGGGGGTCAGTCCGGTTAGCAGGCAGGAGGAGACAGAATGGCCCCAGCCCTCCCCACCAGGACCTGCAGGAGGAGCCCTCCTGGCTGCCTCGCCCCGCTCTGGGGAGCTGATGGCGGCAGCTAGTGAGCTGGTTACGGGCGCGAGGGCCGGCACAGCCCAGCCCGCGTCTCACCCGTGGGGGCCAGCCACTTCCTTCCAGAGTGTCTCGTGTCCACGGTGCTGTCACTGAGCAGGGACCAGGTCTCGGCCAGGCTCTGGCCCCCACCTGGCACATGGGCAGGGCACAGCCCCAGGAGGGGAGGGAGCTGGTGAGGGAAGCCAACCCAGGGCCCCCCACCCCACCAGCCCTGCCCGCCCCACCTGCCCCTGCCCGACACAAAGCTCCGGAACAGGTGCCCTGTCTGTCCAGACGGACCTTCTCGCCACCTTCGGGGCAGAGCCTAACTTTGTCAGATCCACCTCAAAGTGGTCCCAGCACATTTGGGACCCTCGATCTCTCCATCTCATTCACCAGGAGCACCTCCTTCTTCCTCCCTCAACCCCAGTCCAGAGGGATCACCCCACCTCTGAGCTCAGACAGTGCCAAGGCCAACAAGAGGGGCCCCGCTCTGCCTCCCCCGCCAGGAGCCCCACACGGGCTCCAGGAGGGGCTCAGGGCACACCTGGGATGGGTTCCCTTCACCAAGGGAGAAAGGCTGGAATCTTTCCCAGGGGCAAGACCCCACCCGGCCCATCTGTGTGCTTCCTACTCACTCCAGCAGGCTGAACTGTCATGTCCCCCCCAGCCACCACTGACAAGCCAGCCACCCGGGCTGGTCCTCACTTCACAGGGCCAGGAGAGGTAGGTAAAGGGCAACTGTGAGGCTTGGTCAGTCTGCTCACTTTTCACAAATAATAAACTGTAGGCCCAGAGGGGGAGTGACTGGCCCGAAGCCACACAGCTACTTGGTGTCAAGGCAAGACAGGAACTCATCTCCTGACATCAGCTCAGGGCTCTCAGGGAAAGTCCAACTCTTTAGCCACATGTCATTGCTAAAGACCTGCAGCGTGCTGGGCAGCGGGCAGGGCTCAGGCATCTCCTAGGATAGACCTGCTCCCCAGCACAGGCCCGCCCTCTAAAATTCCCACCTCTCTGGAGCTGCAGAGGGCCGGGTACCCAGCACCCGCACAACACCCTCCCTGAACAGCTGGCGCTGGGAGGACGTCCTCACGCTAACCCTAGTGGCACCTACAGGGCATGCCTCCTGCTGCTTTATTTTGTAAGACAGAAGTCAGTTCTACAGACTTCCCATCCACCCACGGCCTCTCTTCGCCAGGCCCGGGCAGCCCCCAATCTAGGAAGGCACCCCCTTCCCAGGCTCAGGTGCCACCACTAGGCTTATCCCCCCACCCCTGCCAGGGTGAGGGTGGGCTCCCCCCCAGCCACCATATCCATGTCAGGCAGAGTCGGGGAGGGTTCCAGAGGTGTTAAGGGTGGGAAGGTGGGCACGGCTCCAGGCAGCGGCGTGTAGGACACCTGCAGGACCAGCGAGGCCTGGAACAGATTGGGGTGAGAGGGCAGCAGGTTACTGTGTTGGCCTCCGACCACCGCCCTCCAGCATGCTTCCTGTTCCTGCATCCCTGTTCCTTTCCTCCAAACCAGGAATGGAGTCTGGTTTGCAAGAGGCTCAGCAAAGCCACCCCCAGGGGCCCATCAACATAGTCACGTGGTTAGGAGCACTGAATCTGGAATCAAGTTCCACCACTCAGAAGCTGGGTGACTTTGGCAAGATCTGAAACCTCTCTGGGCCTCAGTTTCCTCATCTGTAAAATGGGGGTGGTGACAGCAATAGCACTTTTGGCATAGGGTCAAATGAGGATTAAATTAGTGAACTGAATGCCCAGCAAGCTTCTATAAATGCATCAGTGAATGAACTTCACCTGCAGGATTTTTCAACTCTCAGCTTACGCCCATCTTCAGAAAAAAAAAGCCCCCTTGGCCACTCTGCTCAGTCAAGGGTCCTCCCCTGTTTCTCCACAGACAGCTCAGCCTCTCTCTGCTCAGGCCCAGATAGCACTGAAAGGATGAGGCCCTCTTTCCTCCCAGAAGCAACCCCCAGATGCTCTGGCTTTGATCAGCGAGGAGGGGTGACCCATCAGGCCGTTCACACAGACGGGGGAGGCTGCCTTGTGCCCCCACCCCAGCCAAGCCCACCAGGAGACCAACACCCTTCAAAGGGCCTGAAGAAAAGGTACAGCCATGGCAGGTTCTCCAGTCTTGCTGCTCCCAGGGCAATGGAGGCCTGAGCAAGCCTTCCCTGGTCCAGCAGGCCTCCTGGGGCAGCCTTTTAATCCATCAGAGTAAGAAAAACTCCAAAGCATGAAAGTTTCAGAATGTAAAAGAAATGTAAAAGAAAATAAATTGCATAATCCCACCATTATTCACATTTTGATATAATTCTCTCCAATCTTTTTAAATGAATAATGTTCAGCTCTGCTGCTGCTAAGTCGCTTCAGTCGTGTCCGACTCTGTGCAACCCCGCAGACGGCAGCCCACCAGGCTCCCCCGTCCCTGGGATTCTCCAGGCAAGAACACTGGAGTGGGTTGCTATTTCCTTCTCCAATGCAGGAAAGCGAAAAGTGAAAGTGAAGTCGCTTAGTCGTGTCCGACTCTTAGCGACCCCATGGACTGCAGCCTACCAGGCTCTGCTGTACATCAAATATTTTTCTTTTACTTCATATGAGACAATAAGCATTTCCCCAAATTTTGATAAACTCTTTATAAATATAACTGTTAATGATGCATAATATCTTCTGTGAATCTAGTGAATTAATATATCTAGTGAATTACTCAGTGTAATTCACTAGACAGCCATCTCTGCTGAGTAATGTTAGGGATGTCCGGAAACCCTTGGAGCGAATCTTGGTCCTGAGATGGAAGGAGCTCACAGTCCTGGGTGTATCCAGCTCTGGAGTTTGAACCCTTCAGGCTGGGGCCTGGACTTGGGCAGCCAGGTTAAGGGAGAGCAGGGCGGGGGTGTGTGTGGTGGGTGAGGAAGGGTGCTCAGAACACTGAGGAAGGAGGCTGGACGCAGTTCGCCATCCCAGGAGCCCTAGTAGGAGGCCCAGCAAGGCAATGAGACCCTTAAGTCCCAGATCCAAGGCATTATCCTAACGGCCGTGCAGGTTCCTCAACCACCACCAGGTGTCGCCACTTGAGCTGCCAGCGCGCCCCCAACCCCAAGCTCTAGCGACACAAAGAACAGGCGCTCAGGCGGCCCCAGATAACCAGACCCGCCCACAGCCACGCCCATCTCCCTGAGCCGCCAATTCAGGTCTGGGGTGGCCTTTCTTCATTTCATCCAAAGGCAATTTGGGCTCTTCGGAGCAGTAACGAATTCCAGGGTTAGGCCAGAGAAGGTAGATGACCCAGGAACATCTATTTTTGTGCCAGAAAACAAGGAAATATTCAAAGAAATATAGAAACGTGCCAACAGGACCTTTTGACATGTTTTGCTATTTTAAACATGAAAATGAATGATGATGGTAAGAAACTAAACCACTGAATAAAACAGGAATATATGAATCCATATAGAAATAAATGAATAAATACGACAGGAGGACCCTTTTTCTTACAGTGGAATGCCAGATGATTAATGCAGAAAAAAATTAATAATTGATTTAAGAAACCACCATTTGGCAAGCATCGAAGCAACAATCCAACCAAGAAATAACAGTGAGTGTTAAACCTGCTGGATAAATATTAGATACGGAACAAAGTATTTAGAGTCACAAAGCACCTTCCCCCTGTCCCCAAATCCTTATTAGAAAGGGGAATGGATGCAAGATTGGTGGAGAAACCCAGCAAATGCCAGATGATCAAATGATCCAGGGTAATCACACAGAAATGAAACAAATCAAAATCCTGCCACTCTAGGACATGATGGGGTCAGCACAGCATTGTGGTGTTCTATTCCTGCCAAATATAAACACCCTAAATCTAATTGTAGGCAGCTTCTTTACCAGCTGAGCCACAAGGGAAGTCCAAGAATACTGGAGTGGGTAGCCGATCCCTTCTCCAGCAGATCTTCCTGACCCAGGAATCGAACTGGGAATCCTGCATTGCAGGCAGATTCTTTACCATCTGAGCAATCAGGGAAGCCCAGTCATGAAGAAACAGCAAGCAAATATGAACAGGGGGACATCCTACAGGAAAACTGGCCTGGATTCCCCAAAGTCTCGAGGTGACAAGGTTATAAAAGTCAGACTGAGGGATTCTCCCAGGGAGATGGGGACTAAAGAGATGGAAACGACTAACACAACACATGATCCTTAATTGGATCCTTTTATTATAAAGGGCACTGTTGATAAAACTGATAAAACTTGAATGAGAATCTGTGGGTTCAATGGTAGTGTCACGTCAACATTAATTTCCTCTTTTTGAAGCTTTCGTTGTGGTTATGTAGGAGAAAGTCCTTAATCAGGGAAAATACACACTAAATTCAGGATGAGGAGTCAGGAGAAGGAATCAAATGGCTTAGAACAAAATATTCTTTCAACCACTTTTGCAGCTTTGCTGAATCTTAAATTATTTTAAAATAGAAGTTTCTGAAAATCTGAGAAATTTGCTTCTGCTATAACCACAGGAATCTCATTTAACAGAGATGAATGAAGCCCCCCTAACATGTGGTGGCTAAGGGCTTCTGACCCCAGGACCAGATTCCTTTGAAGAACAAGAACTTCCTGTTTCTCAGGGCTCACCTTGCCCAGCCACCATCCTTCACCACCTGGGGGCTTCCGGTACATCATCTCTGTGCAGAAGTGGAGCCGTGTGAGTGTAACTGCTCCACGCTGTGGACTGGGTGCCATTAGCAGTAGCCTCTGAAGCCCAAGACCATCCAAGTAATCCCTCCCCTCCTGGAGTTTCCTGAGCATCAGATCTCCACACTGAGAGCCTCCACCAACCTCCTGAAGACTTAGCAACATGCCGGTGGCTCCAGGCACGTGAAGAGACCTCAGGCACAAAGCCAGTTCCATCTTTTACATGCCCATCAAGGAGCAACAGGAACATTCCTGGCAGCTTCCAAGGACCTAGAGCCCAGGATCTAGAATAGATCTCGCAGCAGGGGGCAAGCTCCAGGGTCCACTGCTTCATGCCCAGGGTTGGTTAATTCTGGAGACCTCTAGCTCTATTGAGAGTTAGGGAAACAGGGCCTGTCTGTGGGCCTCACTCAGGGTCAGGACCTCCCATCCTCACTGGGACATCATATCTCATAGCCTGTCCCCTTCTCTAGACATAACCAGAGCTGAGATTCTCTTTCTGTGGGATATATGTGAGCCCCATGCTCTCCTAGACAGTGACCCTGGCCCCCAGCCCCCAGTGGGACCCTCTTTAAGGCCCTCCATATCGAGGCACTCCATCTGACAGCCCTGTCCCTCAGCTCCTCAGCCCCAGCACCACCACGCATGCATCCTGTCACAGGCCATTATCAGTCAGTCATGAGCCCATCAAAGCATGCTGCCCTGGAGCAGGTAACCTCAGTTACATGGTCTGCTATCTGGGACTCACAGTCAACAATACCACAGAATTCTGGAAGGTCCTGTCTGGCCCGCAGGCTAAGAGGGTCCAGGAAACCAGGACACCAGGAAAGGCAAAAAGACAGACAGCCTCATCAGATCCTCCTACAGGTTACAGGCCCCAACTCCCGGATCCTTCGCCTACCCTGCCGTGTTCAGCCCCACTGCTCACTGCCTGCTTGCTGGGCCACAGCCCTCCAACCCTGAGCTTAGGAAGACCAACCCTGGACCCACCCACCCCCACCGCTCCCAACACACTTCACACGCCTGGGTCACATTTACATTTCCCTCAGACAACACCCAGAAGCTGGCAGGAAGATAAGATGCGGTCCTGAGGTGGGGCAGGGGTGGCTGGCGGCATCTCGGTCACTTGAAGGATACTCAGGGATTCACCAGAGCTCCTCAGTGCCTGCTCCCAACATGCAGGGCCCATCTGGCTCCCCGGCCCATCCCGCCACTGGGTTTCATGCGCTCTTCTCACCCAGCGGGTTTCCCTTTCTGATCAGACTCTAGCTTGTAAGGCTGAGGAGCTACTGACATGGTTTTCATGGTGTATCATCCACACCCTCATCAGTAAGCTGCAATGGAAACACATTTGTGAGTATGTTGCTCTCCTTTATGTGTGTCCAGTGCCCTCGTGGGCCTAGAGACTCCCCCAGGACAAGGGTAGTGTTGTCCACTTCAGGCTAGAGGCGTCTGGATAAAGTTGGCATCTTTTCGTGGCACACAGCCCAGTGTGCCACGTCTGAAGGGACTTGGGTGAGAATGACAGGCAGGTGGAGCCCACAGGCCAGCCCACTGCAGGCTCCCCCCCCTCCTCCTCAGTCTTGCTGGGTTTCCTAACGATCCCACAGTCAGCCTCACAATCTCCCATCACACCATCAGCAGCTTCCTTTGGCCCTCTGAGGTCGTCTGAGCCACAGCTCACTGGGGATGTCTGGCAAGCTCTGCCCGCCAGACTCAGCCCAGAAACCAACCTCAGAAAATGGCCAGTGAGAATCCACAGCTGCTGACGGGGCTCTCCGTCCCTCTGACCACATCCCCTGCTCTGTGTGCTCCTGATTGCCGTGCAACCAGCCCCAGGCCCCAGGCCCGGGTGGGGAGTCCCAGTTCAGAGGGTCTCAGGACCTGCCTGGGGCTGCAGTGGAACTCAGCTCTATCACAGAGGCTAGAGGGTGGTCCCAGACACTCTCCACAGGCCAGAGACACCTCTTGGGCTGAAGGGAAGGAGGTGCCAGGCTATACTGCAATTTATAAGACATATATTGCGTCATTGAGACGACCAAAGCATATTTTTCATATATAATTGGTCTTTGTCCACATTTCCTGGCTTACAGCTCCCCAAACTCTTGGAATTTCCTAAGTGTTGAGAGTATCAAAGGTATCTCTTGTTATGTTAATGCGGTAACTTCTGGACCTCATCTGAGGCTGGAGCTGATTGCCAGGAGGACCAAACCTGTGACTGGAGGGTTGTAACTTCAGTCTTGCCCCTAACCTCCAAGGATGAGAGAGGGGCTGGAGGTTGAATCAATCACTGATGGCCAGTGATTTAATCAACCATGCCTATGCGATGAAACCCCGAAAGGATGTGATTCAGGGAGCTTCTGGGTGGAGACTGGGGAGCGTGGTGCTCCTGGAGAGAGCATGAAGCTTTGTGCTCTTCCCTGGACCTTGCCCTGGGTGTCTCTTCTGTCTGGCTATTCCTTAGATATATCCTTTTATAATAAACCCATAATCCAGCAAGTAAAATGTTTCCCTGAGTTCTGTAAGCCACTCTAGCAAATTCCCTGAACCTGAGGAGGAGGTCCTGGGAACCTCTGATCTATAGCCAGTGGCTTAGAAGCACAGGTAACAGCCTGGGCTTGCCACTAGCATCTGAAAGGGGGCGGGGGCGGGCCTGAGCCCTTAACCCTCGGGATCTGCTGCTATAGCCAGGTAGATGGTGTCAGAATTGAGTTGAATCATTGCTACCCAGCTGGTATCCAGGCATTGCTGATTGGCATGGAGAGGCCTCCACACACACACACTGGAGGTGGGTCCAGGAGGTGGGTCCGGGAGGGGCCCCGTGTTCCACTCCCACCCATCACCTTCTGGCTCTCACACCCTTCTTGGAGACATGGTCTGGGACGGAGTGGCAAGCTCCGCAGACAGCCAGGAGTCCCAGCCCAGGGAAGAGAAGGCAGTCAGCTCCTTGCTGGTGCTTGGGAAGTGCAGACAGAGTGCCAGAACACAGCGAGAGGAGGTGAGGTGAGGCAGCTGGGGAGTCACAGCCAGGCTCAGCCCCATGGTCGGTGTCTCAGGGGCTGGGGGGCCCTTGAGCTAGAGGGGAGCAGGGGCGGGCAGGCTGGCAGAAAACACCAATGTCACAGATGCACAGAGGGTGTGAGAGAAGAGAGGTTTGAGCAGCTCAGTCAGGAAGTGAAAGACTCTGGTTGGAGGCACTGGGGGCCTGACACACGGCAAAGTGGGCAACCCCCATCCCTGAGAGCAGGGGGAAACCACCAGGCAGATCCCCTGACTCCAAACACCTGTGTCCCCTGCTGCCTCGATGCCCTCCTTGACTCCTCCATCAGTGCTCTACGTCTCCGGAGCCTGCCCTGGCCATCTTCAGGATCCCCAGAAGGGCCAGCTCAGAAGTCTCAGAAGTCCTAGAGCTCTTCCTGAAGAGCTCCAAGGGAGGACAAAAGGGATTCAGCAGGCGATGCACTCTGCACGGACTAGAATGTTCTACCAGTGAGCACTGTCTGAGACAGGGATGGATTCTCTAAGAGACATTTCCCCATCAGAGAAGAATCCCAGCCTTGAGGAGCCTGAGACATGGTTGGGGAAAACTCCAGTATCAGAAGGGCAGTGACCCCAGAGTCCACTCAAGTCCCTTCAACCGCTGAGAGTCGGGAGACACACCCCCTGATTCGTCCCCATCTGGACACCGATTCACCATGTGACTTCAGTCACTCACTCTCTTCCTCCAGCTCCCAGTTCCAAGCAGTGCTTCCACTCTCTAGAGCTCTGCCCAGACCGGCCACTTCCTGACTCACCAAGCCAGCCAAGAGCCCCCAACCTCACACACAATCCACTCGACAAGGTGGCCACACTCTGAGAGACTCCCCAGGACCCCACCGAGAGGAAATATTTCCAAATCGATATACTCCCCAGTGCATGCTGGGAGGTGGGGCTGACCCAGAGGAAAGGTCAGGAATTCTACAGACCATGAAGAAAGGACCCCACAGGGTATATTTAGCTCACTAAAAATAACGGAAGGCCGGGGATGAGGGCTGGGAATTGTCTGGGAGGGCTAGGAGAACACTGAGAAGGCTGGGGGAGGAGCAGGATGAACGATGGTGGACGGTAGGGGGGTCTGACAGGTCCCGGCGGGCAGGGGAGGGGGATGTCTGCCTCCCTCCCGCTGTGATCTGTGACCCAGATGACTCAGCTATTCCAGACCCGAAGAAGGGCCTGAATGATAAGGAAGGACTACCAGGGAGATTGGGGTGCCGTAAGCAAGGCCGCCAGGAAGCTTGGGAAGGCATCAGGTTTCCAGTGAAACACCAGTCCCAGGAGGTGACCCGGGGCAGACTGGTGTGAGGCAAGGCTGGCTCGAGCCCTGCTGGTGGGGCCCAGCTCCCTCTTCTGCCCCTCCCATCCTAGCCACCCCTGGCCCCTCCTGAGCACCCAGAGCTTCAATCAGGGTGGGCTAGGCCTGGGTGCTGGGGGCTGGACCTTGACACATGACTGGGGTCAGAGAGCAAGGCCTCTGACAGAAACCGGCCGGATACAGAGGCCAGTGGACACTTACCCCTGTGGGCTGCTTCTTGGTGTCCAGCAGTGGGGCATTGAAGCTGGCAGACAGGCTGGGGGTGGCGAGGACTTCCCGGAGGGGAATGTTGGCTTCCCCCAGGAACCTGAGAAGAGAGAAAAGTAGAAAGTCAAAAAGCACCCAAATGCGCCCTGTTCTTCTCCCAAATACCCTTCATCACTGCCACCTCTCAGATAACCCATGGACAGGCTGATCTGCCTAGAACACCTAGGAACCCTCAGGACTTCCCTTGCAGTCTGCCGCAGTTACCCCATCACCAGGCCTGGAAGGCCAGGCCCCTTTCCGGGCACCAGAAGAATAAGAGACGCTTTCCTTTCCCCCAAGGTCAACTTTGACCCCTTATGCCCCTCCCCAGAGTCCCAACATCACCACCCCCACGTGCCTGGGCTGTCCTACCCTTCAGACCTAAACAGTCCACCAGAGCAGCCCCTCCTGGAAGCACACCTGCATTCTCCTCTCCCTCCGCAGCTCTCCTGACCTGCCACTACACAGACCTTCCGCCTATTGCCCCCGAGCTGGGCCAGCAAGGAGGGTGAAGGGAAAACACACAGACCCTCCTATCTCCAAACACAGGGAGAGAGGAAAGTCGGAGCGGGGAAGTCTGCCCCACTCCCAGAGGCCCAGGACTTTCACCCACACATGCGAGGCCATATCTCTGACCAAGGGGAGAGGGCCCATAAACGGATGGTCTCTTAGGAAAGAGAAGGTCGTCACTTGATGACCAGTGAAGGGACCCTTCCGAGGGGGCCAAGGGAAAAGGTTGTGTCTCTAAGCCAAAAAGTGAGCAAAGTGTGTTCTGCAGCAGTAAGGTCATCAGAGCAGCAAGTGGCTTGGTCAGTCAGAACTGCGGCTGTGTCTGCATCGAACTTGGGCATGATTCCGCACCTTACTGTCGGGACCTGAACGACCAGTCACAGATGCGCTTCATCATTTGCTTCATAATCTTTTTCCTGATGGGTAAGTAGCACACCTGTTATCTGGGACCTCCATCTTTCTGGTGTCTACAACACCTGATTCGAAGATAGATTTTTATGACTCATGAAATAAAACTTCCATCTTGACCTAATCAACTAATTGTTAAAACTGGCTGTTCACAATGATGTAGCACTTCACATTCACTTCTACTATCAAGAAACAGAAAGCAGAGAAGGGAGACATGTACATGTATGGCTGAGTCCCTTTGCTGTCCACCTGAAACTACCACATCGTTCATCGGCTCTACTTCAATATAAAATAAAAAGTTAAAAAAAAAAAGAAATAGAAGACAACCAATGTTGGCAAGGATGTTGAGGAACCGAAACCCTTGTGGTGAGAAATTGAAACATTGGTTGGAATGGAAAAGGCTGCAGCAACTATGGAAAACAGCAGGGTAGTTCCTCAAAAACTTAAACACAGAATTACCATATGATGTAGCAACTCCTCTTCCGAGTAGATCCCCGGAAGAATTTAAATCAGGCACTCAAAGAGATACTTGGACACCCAGGTTCATAAAAGCCTTATTCACAATTGCCAAAAGGAGGAAGCAACACAAGTGTGTAACAATAGATGAATAGATAAAATGTGGTAAATGTACACAATGGAGTATTACTGAGTCTTAAAGAGGAGGAAAAGTCTGACACTTGCTACACATGGATGAACCTGGGAGATATTATGCCAAGTGAACTAAGACAGACACAAAAAGACAAATATTGTATGGTGACCTAGAGGGGTTAAATCCATAGGGACAGAAAGCAGATTAGTGGTTATGTGGGGCAGGGGATGAGGGAAGAGGGAGTCATTATTTAGGGGGTACAGAGTTTCAGTCTAAGGAAGATGAAAAGTTCTGGAGATGGATAATGGCAATGGCTGCACAAATTGTAAATGTACTTAACGCCACTGAACATCAAAACGGTTAAGTGGTAAGTTTTGTTATGTATGTTTTATCACGATAAAAATAAATTTAAAAACTAGCTGTTTGTGTAAGTTTCTTGGCAATAAAATTCCCTTATCTCCATCCCTCTTGGAACCAGCAGACTCTTAGTTGCTTTGCAAGTTTCTTTGTTAGCAAGGCAATAACCCTGACACATACATGCGTGTGTACATGCTAAATAGCTTCAGCTGTGTCTGATCCTTTGTGAACCTATGGACTGTAGCCCGCCAGGCTCCTCTGTCCATGGGATTCTCCAGGCAAGAATACTGGAGTGGGTTGCCATGCCCTCCTGCAGGGGATCTTCCTGACTCAAGGATCAAACCCACAACTCCTGCGGCTCCTGCATTGCAGGTGGATTCTTTACCACTGAGCCACCGGGAAAGCCCAGCCTGATATTTACTCAAGACCAATTTTTCTAACATTTCTTTACAGAAGATGCCGTAAAAAAGAAAACCACAAGCCCAAAATGGTGTCATTCTTGCTAAAGCCCATAGTACCAAACCTAGATTTAATTATGGGTCTAACTGCAGTTTCAACTTTTCCCAGAAATGTAACCTTAATAGGCCAGTCTGGAATATTCTGGTCAAGCACCAAAATGGACATCTGTCATGTGGGCCCTCTCTACCCCACCCCCACCACAGCCAGTGGAAGACAAGGTAATCAGCATGATAAACCCTTGCCTGATCCCTTCTCAACTCCCAAAAACTTGATGTCCTGGCTTAAAAATAACCCTTTATTTTCTTTTGTTAATATCTTCTTGCCCCACCCACCTTCTGCCTATAAAACTTTCCATTTTGTACAACCCCGTGGAGCACCTTTCTAGTTGCTTTAAATTCATGAGTCATTGTGAAAGTGGAAGTATTAGACACTCAGTCTTGTCCGGCTCTTTGCAACCCCATGAACTATAGCCTCCCAGGCTCCTCTGTCCATGGAATTCTCCACACAAGAATACTGGAGTGGGTAGCCATTCCCTTCTCCAGGGGATCTTCCCAACCCAGGGATGAAAGCCAGGTCTCCTGCATTGCAGGTGGGCTCTTTACCATCTGAGCCACCAAAGAAGTCCAGTCAATTCATGAGTTATTGAATAGAACCAATTAGATCTTCGGATTTACTTGGTTCAATTTTGTTTTTCAACAAAGCTAAAGGGAGAGGTGTTTGCTAATATTCATTCCAGAGTTCTAAAACCACTCAGGATGCTAGGAATCACATTTTCTAGAATTCAGACTGGTTTTGTTAGGGGAACCGCTGACTGAAACTGACTTACCCTGGCCAGGCCTGACAGTAACCACTTGGCATGAGTTAGCTTACAAAACGGGAGGTCCTGGTAAGGAACACCACCAACCAGAAGAATCAGAGAAAAGTCAAAAGACGGGAGATGCCAGTCCATATGTTCTTTCAACCTTCCAGAATCCTTCTCACTGGACTCCATTTTGGCTGAATGATGCAAACGTCACCATCAGGAAGGACCCTAGTCAGACCGATTAGCCAGAGACAACCGGGAAAAACCCGAGTGTGAGTGAGGTAGCAGAGCAGTTTTCCTGGGTTCCCTTACCCTGCTGCTCTCCACCCAGGAGCCCTTCCCAATAAAATCTCTTGCTTTGGCAGCACGTGTCTCCTGGGACAGTTCATTTCCAAGTGTTAGACAAGAGCCCACTATTGGGCCCTGGATGCGGTCCTCCTTCCTGCAACAGTTTGTGTTATGCTCCTTTGCAGAGCAGAGCAGAGCAGGCTTTGCCATAGCTCACTAAGGCAGGCCTCCTGGAGTGTCTCCACCCCAGAGTCAGCAAGAGGAAGGCCCCTGTCACCAGTGTGTTGACTGAAGTGTTCTCACAACCAGAGCAATGTCAAGAATACCAGAGAGTAAGTGTAGGGAGCCAGGAATCCATGCTGAAAGCAGACAGGGTAGTGGTCCCTGGGAGAAAGAGAACGAGGAATGGCTTTCTTGACACAACAGAAGCCATTTGGGGCTTAAGTCATTTGATGATCTAAGCCTGGCCACAGTACTTGTCTTTGAACAAGTCTCAATAATAATGATCTTAAGAAAACACAAGGACAAGCTTACCAGGTGAAAGTAATAATAACAAAAATAAATCAATTGTAAAGACTCCCAGTTCTATTTCAATGGTAAAGACTAGCTTAATGCACATTCTTGAGCTGTTTTGCAGTTTAAATACCACTCCTGGGTGCTTATGGTAAAGAATTCACCTGCCAAGCAGGAGACACAAGTTCGGAAAGATCCCCTGGAGAAGGAGATGGCAATCCACTCCAGTATTCTTGCCTGAGAAATTTCGTGGACAGAAGAGCCTGGCGGGCTACAGTCCATGGGGTTGCAAAAGAGTCAGACACAACATAGAGATTAAATAACAGCAACAACTGGGTCAGCTAGAATATAAGGGATAGCGATGTTGACCCTCTCTTACCCTTAGTCCTTCAATCAACTAAAACTTGGACTCTGCCTACTGCCCAAACCCTTTCATGAATATGCATATACCCTTTAGCTTAAAACTTCCCCAATTCTGCTGTTTGGGGAGACACTGCTTTGGGAAACATTCCCTATGTTCTCCTTACTTGCTGCAAGAAATAAATCCTTCCTTCTCCCTATCTTTGACTCCGTTGTGTCTTTCGGCTCTATACCCGCTAAGAGGCGAACCCAGTTTCTGGGTAGCAATGTGACACTGAAAACCTAGGGCAGCAGAAAGGAGGGACTTGCTTGAGCAGATGGTAGATGGAGGACCCTGCCCTAGAACTTGTGCAACAGAGTCGGTACTGCTAAGAGCTCTAAGGTGGAGCTGGGAGGTCACTAATGAAGTGTGATTCATATATGGCTCGTCCTGGATTTAATCTGACCTTTTGACCTGATGAAGTCATCCAGAACACCTGCCAGAAGCCAAGATATTTATGGGACCTTTACCCTAAAATAATTCAGTGAGAGTCTACCCATCGATCAGACCCCTACCCTGAAACAACTTGTAATACTTAAAGCACAAATATTGTCAAAGTCAACCACAATTCTCTCTGGGCAACTTTTAACAACCTCCAGGCTTTTTGTCTTTATAAGCCCTTGTTTCTCCCAATACGTTCACAGGTACCTGAATTTGTGTCTCCCATATTACATTTTTTTAACGTGTATTTATTTTTGGCAAGGCTGGGTCTTCATTGCTGCTCAGCTTTTCTGCAGTTGCCGTGAGCCGGGCTGCTCCCTAGTTGTGGGCCCTGCCCCAAGGGTGCAGGCCACGGGCTTCAGGAGTTGTGGTCCCCAGGCTCTAGAGCACAGGCTCAGTAGTTGTGCCCACAGGCTTAGTTGTTCCAAGGCATGTGGGATCTTCCCAGATCAGGGATCCAACCCTGTGTCCCCTGCATTGGCAGGCAGATTCTTTACCGCTGAGCCACCAGGGAAGCCCCCTGAAATGCAATTCTTAAAATCCCAAATAAACTATTTTCTTATCTGCAGCCTCGTGCATTATTTTCTGGTTGACAAATTTGGTCCCCAAATTTCCAGAGCGGCAGGGCGGGCAAGGGAGCGGAGGGATGGCAGGCCTGGCGGTGCAACCTGGGAGCTGCAGCCGGAACGCAGCGGATCGCTGAGCACAGAGCAGCCCAGCCTTCTCTGCCTCCCTCGACGCCCGGGAGAATTCCCGGAAGCGGGGCGGGAACAATGGGAGGAAATGCAGGAGGAAGCGGTGACGCCACCCCTGCCAGCCCGGGGAACAGGCACCTCTATGGCCTGCTCCTTGGACTGCTTGTTATTTCCTCCCTTTAACGTCTTTCTGGGTCATAAAATACCCCCACCTCCCAGCCCTGCATAGGCCCTGGGGTCAGCCCTTCCGAGGGGCTGGGTGGCTTCACAAGCCCCCAGTTCCTCCAGAAGGAAAGTCTGGAGGCAGAATGCCCGTCCCTAAGCCTAAGAAGCCGGCTGTGGGGTCAAGATCCGAGAAAGGCAGAGCATCCTCTGAGTGGGTGGAGGAAGGAGGGAAGAGGGACAGTCTGAGGCTGATGGAGATAGAAAAACCCTGATGGGCCACTCTTCATTCAATCATTTCACAGAGGACAGAGGAGACATGGTGTTATTCAGGGGGATCAGACCTGGGAGGATGCAGACCCTTGAGGAGACTCAACCCATCCTGAGATCAACACTGAGACACAGAACTTAGGGCACCCAGCCTTCTGCATAAGAGGGATGCTGCACACTTGGTGGGTACCAACCTTTAGTGGCAGGCAGGATTCAGTACAAATGAGGCAAGGATGGGCCTGGGGGCCTGGGAGTCAGCTCTGAGTGTGTATGGAGCCCAGTAAGCTGGAATAAAAACCTGTGAGCCTTGCCCCACCACCCCCACTCTTCACAGCCTACTGATAGAAAAATGCGCTGCCCAGCCTCTCCAGACCCCGTCATCCCTCTTGGCTGTGCTGTGTTCTGAAGCCACTGGCATGTGAGGGCACAAGTTTGGGGGCTGAAAGAGCTGCTGCCATCCCAAAGACAGAAAGTGAGGTCAGGAATCAGCATGGAGGAGGGAGGGAAAGGTCAAAAGCAGCTTCCATGTTGACAGGCACACTTTTCCTCATGAAAAAAGAAATCATTCAAACTCATAACCCAGGCAGGTTACTGTCCTGCCAGAAATGGGAGGTGGTGACCTCCAAGTCTGAGCCTTAAGTGGGAGGGTAAGAATTAAGGTGGCCAAGTAAATTGATTTTAACAAAGCACAAAGAAATCGAAACAATTTTATTTTAAAACATCTGGCCACATACGGGGAAAGAATCTTAAGGAGTAGATATATGTAGTGGGTGACTCAGCATGCTGTACATTTGAAACTGGCACAGCACTGTAAATCAACTATACTGCAATAAAAGTTAAAATAAATAAGTAAATAAATAAAACAGTGGGCCATTTTACATCATTGTTTATAAGAACAAAACACAGGAAGCAACCCAAATGTCAAGCAGAGAAGATGAATAAGTTTAGACATACAACAGAATACCATGTTGTTGCTGAGTCACTAAGTCATGTCCGACTCTTTGCGACCCCATGGACTATAGCATGCCAGGCTTCCCTGTCCTTCACTATCTACAGCTATAAAAATAATGGGAATATTACACTGTAGATTTATAATGTATGGAAATTCTTTGAGATACATTGTTAAGCATATGGATCAATGGAACAGAATATAGACAGCCCAGAAATAAACCCACACCCCTACGGCCAATTAATATTTGACAAAGGAGGCAAGAATAAACAATGGGAAAAAAGACTGTCTCTTCAGCAAGTGGTATTGGGAAAGTTGAACAGCCACAGGTAAATCAGTGAAGTTAGAACACACCCTCTCACCACAAAAATAAACTCAAACTGGCTTAAAGACATAAGACGTGATACCATACAAGTCCTAGAAGAGATCAAAGGCAAAACATTCTCTGACATAAATCATGCCAATGTTTTCTTAGGTCAGTCTCCCAAGGCAATAGAAATAAAAACAAAAGTAAACAAATGGGACCTAGTCAAACTTACAAGCTTTTGCACATTATGGGAAACAATAAAATGAAAAGAGAAACTGCAGAATGGGGAAAATATTTACAAACAGCACAACCAACAGTGCTTAATTTCCAAACTACACATACAGTTCACACAATTCAACAACAAAAAAGCAAACAACCCAACTGATAAATGGGCAGACGACCTAAACAGACATTTGTCAAAAAAAGAAATACAGATGGCCAGTAGGCACATGGCCTACTGAAATGAAACCTGAAAAGATGTTCAGCATTGCTAATTATTAGAGAAATGCAAATCAAAACTACAATGAGGTACCACCTCACATCAGTCAGAATGGCTATCATTAAAAAGTCTACAAATAAATGATGGCGAGAGTGTGGAGAAAAGGGAAGTCTCCTACACTGTTGGTGGGAATGCAAGTTGGAATAGCCACTGTGGAAACCAGTATGGAGGTACCTCTGAAAACTGAAAACAGAATTACATTGTGTGATTATACAGATAATACAGATTACTGTTTGATCTAGCAAGCCCACTCCTGGACATGCATCCAGACAAAACAATAATTCAGAAAGATACATGCACCTTTTTGTTCATAGCAGCAGTATTCACAATAGCCAAGACATGGAAACACCCTAAATGCCCATCAACAGATGAGTGGGTAAAGAAGATGTGGTGTACACACACATGAGCACTGCTAAGCCATAAAAAATGAAATAATGCCATTTCACAGCAAGTGAAAGTGAAGTTGCTCAGTCATGTCCAATTCTTTGCAATCCCATGGACTGCAGCCTACCAGGCTCCTCAGTCCATGGGATTTTCCAGGCAAGAGTACTGGAGTGGGTTGCCATTTCCTTCTCCACGGGATCTTCCCAACCCAGGGATTGAACCCGGGTCTCCCACACTGCAGGCAGACGCTTTACTGTCTGAGCCACCAGGGAAGCCCAACATGGATGCAACTAGAGATTTTCATACTAAGTGAAGTAGGTCAGAAAAAGAATGATGTCATTTATACCATGTGATGTCACTTATATGTGGAATCTAAACTATGATGCAAATGACCCTCTCTATGAAATAGAATCATGGACATAGAGAACAGATTGGTGGTTTGCCGGAGTCCAGCTCCAGCAGCCAGGGATTCAACCTGAAGGGATGAGCAGTGTAGGCGAGAAACTGAGGCAGCCTCTCAGTTTTCTTAGACTGCCTGTTTATTTCAAGCTTATGATTCTCTTTTATACCTTTACAAAAGCATTAGGTCAGAGGTTTGATATTTTCAGTTCCCACTGACCCAGATTTGTTGTCTCCATAAATCATTGTTGCCCCTCAAAAGGAGTTCCTTCCTCAGCGATTCTCTCATCTACTTTTTCTCATATGTCCTTGTGAATACACTGTAACTCATGCTAATGTCTGGGCTGCATACCACCTTCCTCAGTTTATTTCTTATTTTCTAAGTCCTGTTTGCCCCTCGTATCCTAAGCTCACTATTTCTTAGAAAGGGCTTCCAGCTAATAATCTCTAAAGTCCCTAATTTCTATAAGCTATAGTAGAATATGCTAACATTACAGCAATCCTTAACTCTTTAGCTTCTAACTATTTTAATTATTCCTAAGCCCTAAATTCAGCAAACTCCTTTGCCATAAACACTTTCCTCACAAATGGGCTTCAGATAGCAATCCCTCCCATGGCCTCAAGCTACGGCCTGCAGAAGGCTTTGTGCCTTCTCATGCTCCTCTCAAAAACAATAAGCACCTTAATATTCTTTTCAGTCAACTCAGCCGAGGAAAGGAAAAAAACAAGTCAGAATCATAAAGCCTAACTCCTTCATTCCGGGTCCGTGCCTGCGGAACAAAGGGAGGGGGTTAGGGCCGTGCCTCCATTTTGTCAGTAATGCCTAACGCGGCTCCCGACAGTGGTTGCCAAGGGGGAGAGGGTTGGGGGGGTAGGTCAAATGGAAGGCTGGGGTTAGTAGATATAAGCTTTTATATACAGAATGGATAAACAACAAGGTCCTACTATATACCACAGAGAATTATATTCAATATCCTATGATAATCATAATGGAAAAGAATATTTTAGAAAAACAAAATATGTGTCTGTGTGTGTGTATATATAGATATAAAATATATATACATGTAAAACTGAATCATTTTGCTGCACAGGAGAAATTAACACAACATTGTAAATCACCTATACTTCAATTTTTTTTAATATTGATTGATTTTTTTTTTAAACATACATTGTTAAGTGTAAAACCAAGTTCAAAAAAGTGTGTATAATATGCTACCTGTTACTTAGAGTAGCCAGAAAGTGTAATGCTGGTTGCCAGAGGCTGGAGGGAGGGGACAATGGGAAGTTACTGTTTAATGGGTATAGAGCTTTAGTTTTACAGATGAAAAGAGTTACAGGGATGGATGGTGATGATGGTTACACAATGCTAATGTATTTAATATCACTAAACTATATATATACTTAAAAATGGTTAAGATGGTAATTGTTATATCTTCAGTTCAGTTCAGTCACTCACTCATGTCCTACTTTTTGCGACCCCATGGACTGTAGCATGCCAGGCCTCCCTGTCCATCACCAACTCCTGGAGTCCACCCAAACCCATGTCCATTGAGTCGGTGATGCCATCCAACCATGTCATCCTCTGTCGTCCCCTTCTCCTCCTGCCCTCAATCTTTCCCAGCATCAGGGTCTTTTCAAATGAGTCAGCTCTTCGCATCAGGTGGCCAAAGTATTGGAGTTTCAGCTTCAACATCAGTGAACACTCAGGACTGATCTCCTTTAGGATGGACTGGTTGGATCTCCTTGCTGTCCAAGGGACTCCCAAGAGTCTTCTCCAACACCACAGTTCAAAAGCATCAATTCTTTGGCACTCAGCTTTCTTTATAGTCCAACTCTCATATCCATACATGACCACTGGAAAAACCATAGCCTCGGCTAGACGGACCTTTGTTGACCAAGTAATGTCTCTGCTTTTTAATACTCTGTCTAGGTTGGTCATAACTTTCCTTCCAAGGAGTAAGCATCTTTTAATTTCATGGCTGCAATCACCATCTGCAGTGATTTTGGAGCCCAGAAAAATAAAGTCAGCCACTGTTTCCACTGTTTCCCCATCTATTTGCCATGAAGTGATGGGACTGGATGCCATGATCTTAGTTTTCTGAATGTTGAGCTTTAAGCCAACTCTTTAGTTCCTCTTCACTTTCTGCCATAAGGGTGGTGGTGTCATCTGCATATCTGAGGTTACTGATATTTCTCCTGGCAATCTTGATTCCAGCTTGTGCTTCTTCCAGCCCAGTGTTTCTCATGATGTACTCTGCATAGAAGTTAAATAAGCAGGGTGACAATATACAGCTTCGATGTATTCCTTGTCCTAGTTGGAACCAGTCTGTTGTTCCATGTCCATGTTATATTTTACCACAATACAAAAAAGTCTATTTTAATAAATAAATATACTAGCTATTGTGTGAAAATAGGAAAGTCAGAATTTATACTGGTGATTAAGCAATAATATGAGTGATAGAGAAGAAACAAAAAACAGTTATAACCATGAGAGAAAGATGGAACCAGATGGAGAAACAAAGGGCAGAATTTCGCTGCATTTTTAAAAATCATTTCTGGTTTTATAGCTCCTTAATTTTTTTTTACAAACTAAAAAATTAAATTTAAAAATGGAGCATAAAAACATTTTTTAAATTTTATAATTTATTCATTCAATAAATACTTATTTAGCACATCAGACAAAATACTGGGCCTGACCTCATGGAACTTACATTCTACTAACAGCTGCCTGCCTCCTGACTGAGTGTACATTAGATACATTGCCAAGCATTCTACAACTATACCTGTCACAGCGGTGGGGTAGTGTACTGGTGTTAGTTCAATTTATCTTACAGATGAGGAAACTGGGACTCAGGCATTTAACTTTTCTGATTTCACACAAATAACAGACAGAGCCAGAATCCAAAGGCCTGGCCTTAGACCCAATCATGGACTAGCGGACATACCTCGGAGCCCTGTGAGCACATCGTGAAAGACACAAAAAAATCCTTGGTTTGCCTCATCCATGGAAACAGGAACCCAGGCTATAAATTTGATATGGTGCAATCTTTTTCAAAAAAATCTAATTCTGAGGTATATTAATCATGCCTTCTTATTTTCTATATTTTCATGACATATTTTGACATCTAAGGCTTTGCTCATTTGGAGAGGCTGCCCTTCCCAGGGCTGGCCAATTCCTAGAGACCGTAAAGGACTCACTGGCAACTGCACCTTTCATATGCAAACCAACCAGTCCAGAGCCCACACCCCCACCACTCCTCTACAGAGTGCTCCCACTCAGCCAACATTCCCCTGCCCTGAAACCCCAGGACCAGGCACACAAAACTCCATGCAGCCCAGCACCCCACAGCCCACTGAAATTATTCAGACCCGCCATCCCTAAGGGTTTCCCTGGTGGCTCAGATGCTAAAAAATCTGCCTGCAATGCAGGAGACCCATGTTCGACCCACATCAGTATTCTTGCCTGGAGAATCCCATGGACAGAGAAGCCTGGCAGGCTACAGTTCCTTGGGGTTACAAAGAGTCAAACATGACTAAGCGACTAACACTTTCACTCTCACAGCCATTCCTAAACCCACTCACCCTGCCTCAGTTCAGTTCAGTTCAGTTGCTCAGTCACGCTCAACTCTTTGCAACCCCATGGACTGCAGTACGCCAGGCTTTCCTGTCCATCACCAACTTCCAGAGCTTGCTCAAACTCAGGTCCATCAAATCAGTGATGCCATCCAACCATCTCATCCTCTGTTGTCCCCCTCTCCTCCTGCCTTCAATCTTTCCCAGCATCAGGGTCTTTTCTAAGGAGTCATTTCTTCATATCAGATGACCAAAGTATCGGAGCTTCAGCTTCAGCATCAGTCCTTCCAATGAATATTTAGGATCGATTTCCTTTAGGATTGACTGGTTGGATCTCCTTGCCATCCATGGGACTCTCAAGAGTCTTCCCCAACACCACAGTTCAAAAGCATCAATTCTTCACCGCTCAGCTTTCTTTATGGTCCAACTCTCACATCCATACATGACTACTGGAAAAACCATAACTTTGACTAGACGGACTTTTGTCAGCAAAGTAATGTCTCTGCTTTTGAATATGCTGTGTAGGTTGGTCATGGTTTTTCTTCCAAGGAGCAAGTGTCTTTTAATTTCATGGCTGCAGTCACCATCTGCAGTGATTTTGGAGCCCCCAAAATAAAGCCTGTCACTCTTTCCATTGTTTCCCCATCTACTTGCCATGAAGTGATAGGGCCAGATGCCACGATCTTAGTTTTTTGAATGTTGAGTTTTAAACCAGCCTTTTCACTCTCCTCTTTCACTTTCATCAAGAGGCTCTTTAGTTTCTCTTCACTTTCTGCTTACCCTGCCTTGCCCCTTCTTGCCTGAGGAAACCACAGTAAAGTCTCCTGTACGCACTTTCCTCTCACCCCCTCTGCCTCATGACTGACCCTGGTGCTTCCCAGTGCCTGCCCCTCCTCTAGGGAACTGATGAGAGGCAGGAAGGGAAGGGTCCTGTGTGCGGAACAGGTCTGGCTGAGACCCCAGGAGAAAGCCGCCAGCCAGAGAGAGGCAGCCGGGCCTGTGGCAGGCATGGCTGAGGGAGAGGCTAAGAGAGAGGCTCTTCCACTGAAAGTGGCCTCCATACCTGCAAGGGTGCGTATCCCCCATCAGTACTCCAGGTCTCCCCTCTGCCGTGGTGCCATGAGCTGAAGAATGAACAGGTGCAGCAGTCCAAAGAAGACAACAGCCTCCCACGGGAAAGGCTTCCACAGCCCAGACTGGTGAATTACGAAGGGAGTGCTGGCAATGGAGAACCAGTTCATAACCTTCATGGTAAAGACTGAATCAGTCAAGAGGCACCGGTGGATGTTAAATCTAGACGGATATTTTGATGAGGAGCAGGATATTTGCAGAGTATTAAAGTGTCTCTTAATATACTTCAAGGAGGGAAAAATAAAAGTAAAGACACAATGGAAAAATTAGACAATACCTTGACAGGTGATTGAAATGAATATCACCAAGGAGGGATACCATGTATCTCCAGATACCGAGACAAAACACAACTGTGGCACAAGTAGGAGATAAACTATGACAGATTCCAGCCAGGAGTCAGTAACCCAATCTGATCATAAATCTAATTATGAGAAAGACATCAGGCAAACTCCAAATGAGGACTACTCTTTTTTAATTTGAGGAATGTTCGATTTGTTAATTGGGGTATTAAACTATTCAAAGCTTCCTGGATGGCTCAGCAGGTAAAGAATCCACCTGCAATGCAGGAAACACAGGAGACTTGGGTTCAATCCCCAGGTCAGGAAGATCCCCTGGAGGAGGAAACAGCAATCCACTCCAGCCTGGAGGATTCCATGGACTGAGGAGGTCGTGGGCTACAGTCCATGAGGTTGCAAAGAGTCGGACATGAGTGAGCAACTAAGCACACACACACACACACACACATTATTCAAAAATATAAACCGTCACAACTGTGGAAGTGAACCAAAGTAAAAGAGGTTATGGAAATATGATGATGAAATTCAGCGTGAGAGTCTAGACTGGAGATCCTGTACAGGAAAAGAGGGGTGGGGGGTTTTATAAAAGACATAATGTGGCCAGTTGATGGGATTAAAATACAAACAGTAGATTAAAGTAGGCAATTGTGTTAAATTTACTGAAATTGGTAACTTACTGCACTTATGTAAAAAAAAATCCCTATTTGTAGGAAATATACATAGAAGTATTTAAAGATAAAGGGCCATGATGAGTAAAACTTACCCTCAAGTGGGAGAGAGAAAAAAGAAGAGGAAGGAGGGAGAGGAGATAGTGGAGAATAAAAAAAATGGAATAGAGCATTATCAATAAGTGAATCTGAGTAAAGAGTGTGTGAATGTTCTTTATTCTATTTTTGAAATTTCTCTGGGTTTGAAATTATTTCCCCAGATAAACTCTAGAAGGGTCTCCATGTGTCAGTTTCTCATTCTTTATCTTTTAAACTAAGAAAAAGACATATCAACTAAAAATATATGTATTACCACTCAAACCCATTCATCAGTGACTCAGCTGCACCTTCCTCATTAGATTTGGTGAGTTAGCCCAACAGGAAAGTCAGATAGCCCCTGACCTGGCAGGACACACACACACACACACACACACACACGCAGGCACACAGACTCGGGGGAAGTTTAAGGACACCGGTGAGGAGACACCATGAGTGGTGGTCCCTCCAGCCATGCATACCTAGCCATGAGGAGCAGGAAATGAGAAGAGCCGGATATTACACACACACACACACACACACACACACACACCCAGCCTGCCTGGCCTCTGGCGGCCTTCCTGCCAGGATCTGATTCCCCAGGGGTGCCCAGGGTAACTCTAAATAGTTGTCCACTTCAGTCCAAAAAAAGACAAAAGAAAAACTATTCTGAAACCCAGGGATATCCTGAATAGAATCCAGGACAAAATGCATAGTTATAAAAATCCTTGGAAAATAAGGATATGGTCAATGTTTCTGAGGATGCTGGGAACAAGAGGATGGTGAACTATAAATATTCCTGCCTCAAAACTGCCTCCCGGACTTCCCTAGTGGTCCAGTAGTTAAGAGTCTGCCTGCCAGGCTTCCCTGGTGGCTCAGTGGCTAAGTATCCACCTGCCAATGCAGGGGACACAGGTTCGATCCTTGGTCTGGAAGGATCCCACATGCCTCAGAGCAACTGAGACCATGTGTCACAACTACTGAGCCTACACACTGAAAATACTGAGGCTATGAACCACAGCTGCCAAAGCCTGCATGCCTAGAGTCCCTGCTCCGCAACAAGAGAACCCACCACGAGAAGCCTGCGCGCGGCAACTAGAGAAAGCTCACGTGCAACAACAAAGACCCGGAGCAGTCATAAAGAAATAAATCACCTCCCTCCCAAGGATTCCGGAGGCCAGCCAACTGGCCTGCTGAAACCTGGAAGTGGAACACAGGCCTACTTTCCCCGACTTCTAGCAACAACAGACTGCCTCTCTGCCTTTCTTAATGCCTATGCGCACAGGCACATTTGGGTGAACATCCATTCCCGTGTAAGAAAGACACCAGGACAAAGCAACCAATAGAAAGACAGAGAGAAAATACCCTCCACACTTAAAACAGACTGGGGGTCAATATTCCTGACAAGATCCCACGTGTACAAACTACTGGGAATGAGTAAGAAAAAAACAAGCACCTCAAAACAGAAGGACAGGCAACTGACAGAAGAGGAAATACGACTGGGCGATAAAGACGCCCAACTTTACAAGCAATCAAGGAAACACAGTAGCAAACATAAAACACTGATTTTTTTTTTTTAAATACTATTGATAGATGTAAACCAGGACATCTCTTTGAAAAGTCATTTGTCAGAACTGATGAAAATGCTATTTCATTTCTAAGGACCTATCCTAAAGGAAAAACAGTATAAGAACATAACAACATTTGGTTAAAGATGTTCAGTGAAAAGCCAGGAAAGAAACTAAACACCAGTGGATAAGGGCACAATGGGATAGATTATGGTACACTCACGCCATGGAACATAACACGACTACTGAGAATGAGGTTGATCAATACCCTCTGACCTGGGAAAACGGTCCACGATAAAATGACGAAAAACACAACGTGGACCATTTTACACGGCGTGACTCACTTTTGTGTCAGTAATGTATATACTTGTATGTAAACAGATGCTCACAGATGAAGAAGACACGCACCAAGTGATCAACAGTGGACATCACTGTAGGGAAGGGAAGGAGTGAATGGGAGAACATGACTATTTCCTTTGTGACCTTTTAAGAATGGAGCTTATTTATGCTTATGTTTTTAAAAATAATTTTTGTACTCTTGTGGGGTTTCTGTAAATTTTTTTTTAAACAGAAGAATATGTGCAGGGACTTCCCTGGTGGTCCAGCGGTTAAGAATCCACTTTCCAATGCAGGGACGTAAGTTTGATCCTCGATGATAAAGCTAATACTCCATGTGCTGCGGAACTACTGAGCCCTAGTGCTGCAAGGGAGATCCAGCGTCCACAACTAAGACTTGACACAGCTAAATAAAGAAAAGAATGTGTGCAAATTGACGTATAGCACGCGTCCACATGCAGCACATGCTTGCTGCAATATTCACACGCTGGTGTGGTTTCTTATGTGCATCCATATGGATTCTGCTATTACCACATCCTGGGCACCTTCAATGTGCCAAGCGTGGGGTAGGCGTTAAAACATTCACACCAACTCTGCATTATGGTACGGTTATTGCCTCTGTCCTGATGTGGAAACAGAGGTTCAGAGAGGTCCAGGTCATAGGCAGTGCCAGGATGAGACTCACTGCTGACAGAGAAGTTCCTGAGAGAAGCTTTGACCCTAACTCATGCCAGCCACCACTGCTGCCCTGCTCAGCTATGCAGACAACCTAGAGGATCAAGACCACCAGCTCCTGCCAGGATGGGACCCCTCAGCCACATCAACCCACTCCAGGGGTGAGTGGCAGACACCCACCAGCCAGACCTGCTCCCCCAGGCGCCTCTGCGGCCTTCCTTACATTCTTGCATGCGACTGACTCATGTTCAGCTTCTTCCTGGAAAGCCCCATTTTCCCTCAACAGATTAAGCCCATTGTCCCAGGAGACACCAGGACATCCCTTCCACCTCCACCCGGGGTGGGAGGGAGCCAAGACCTACTCAGTGCTGTCCCTACAGGAGACAGTCACCTATGTCAGAAAGATCCACCGTTCCCAAAATGTCTCCTCAGAGCCCACCGTGGTGCCTAACCCCTCACCATTATCATTTCTCTTTTGGTCTAAGCAGAGTCTGGGGAATAAAGCAGCATCCCCAACATGTCTAAGAAAAAGCAAAAGTTAAACTACAGGCTGCCACCAACACTTGAGTATGAATGAGTCTTTTTCAACGACAGCTAAGAGGAGCCTTTGATGGGAAAGGGCTGGGGCAGTGGGACTCAAAGCAACCGGGACAGCCAGAGGCAGCACATGAGGGACAAAAAGGAAATGTGCCTGGAGTAAGTGCCACCTGCCATTTATGGAGCAGCCCTCTGCAGGGCCCTGAGATGGGCCTGTGCACTTGAGTTAACGCTGCATAAGGAGGAGGGGATGGAGGCTCAGGGAGCTGACGTGAGGACCTGCCCAAGGCAGCAGGGCTATTGCGACTAGACTGCACATCTTCCCAAAGTCTATACTGGTTCCACTCCATCAGCTCACGGGGCCCAACGAGGGGGTGGGAGGAGGAGCAGCTGAGGAGGAAGAACGGGGAGCACCGTGCGTGGGGAGCTGCCTTCTGGGCCCTCCTCAGTGGCAGACTCCACACAGGCAACCCAGGTCGCAGGGCAGACGAAGGCAGGCAAGGCTCTGTGTGTGGCTGAGACAGCCCTCAATGGCCCACTTTATAGAGTCACCAGGTTGCTGAAAGGTCGGGGGTGGACCACGCTTGTCCAAAGAAAATGCTATAGTGAGCGCCTAAAGGAATGCTTCCTGAAAACAGTAATGTGCCTTCTAGCTGATTCTTGGTGTTAACCTGGGTCTCCTTCTTTACTGTCTGATTGAAGGGCCTGGGTGCACAGGCCCCCTGGGGTAGAGTTGCCAGTTCAAGTACAGTACTGCCTGTTAAGTTTTCATTTCAGATAAACAATGGGGAATTTCTTAATATAAGTATGTCTCATGCAACACTTGGGACATTCAAAATTAACTGTCTGTCCTGTATGTTTCTCTGTTGAATCTGGCCACCCTACCCCAGGCCTGGCTAGGCCTGGAGCCAGTGAGTTACCGTAATCAAGATGAGCATCATTTTGACACAGATGTTTTATGCTTCTTGTTTTTGATTTTGCTATGCCGCTCAGCTTGTGGGATATCAGTTCCCCGATCAGGGATCAAACTGGACCCTCAGCAGTGAAAGCAGGAAAACATAGAATCCTAACCACTGGATCACCAGGGAATTCTGTAACCCTGGTGTTTTGACAAGTGGATACTTTGACCCCAAGGAGACTTTTGTGTCCATATTTATATTTACCAAACATTTAAATTAAAAAAAATACACCTACATTAATTAATTTCCACTGGAAAGGCATTTTTCAGAACAAATTAAATTAAACCCATTTAATTTGTTGATGTATTTTCTATACAGTGTAATTAAACTCTTTCCTTTTTTCGATCTTCATTTTTATTTTACCTAAATTATTCTCATTGGTAACAATTATTTTCTATTTACATTCCCAACATAGGTTTGGTGCAAAGCTGTTTGTTTTTTGTTTTTTCCATCTTCTGGTACAAAAAGATCAAGCTTTATCAACTATAGGTCTCTCCCATTCTTGAGTTTTCTTTTGTGGAATTCTGTTAAGCCTAATTCTCTCAGGCCAATGTTCACAGTTACCAATGGAATCCCTCAGTCAGTCTTTTAATTTCCTTAACAATTTTGCCCATGATTATTGTATGGTAATCATTTCTACCAATAACTACATCGATAAACTACAGCAAGAATTATATTTACTTCTTAGTTAATCCATGAAAAAACTGAGAGCCACTCCTTGCGCTAATGCCGTGGGTGCTCAGCCCTGGTGCACACTGGCTTCCCCTCCCCTGTGCGGATTCAAGAAGTGCTGAGGCCTGCACTCGACTCTACCTTCTCCTTTAGTCAATTTGCTGCAGAGCCCAGACATTGATCTATCGTAAAGCCCGTAAGTCATTCTAAGATGCACCCAGGGTTGGAGCTCTGTTCCAAAAATCTAGAGCTGCACTGTCCCACACAGCAAAGAGCCACTACACATGCAAATGAACTATTTAAATTTAAATTAAGCAAAATTTAAGATTCAGTTCCTCAGTTACACTAGCCAACACAGAATGACTTCATCATCTCAGTAAGTTCTATCCAGCAGCACTGGTCTAGAGTGGAGATGACTGGTTCTCACTCCCTAACACCCGGGAGTTCGTAATGATGCACAGGCCCTGGCCCCAGTTAAGTCAGAACTTGCAGGTGGGCCAGGCACTGGTGTGTTGTGTCAAAACTGCCAGTGGTGCTACTGTGTCTCATAGCCTGGATTGGGAACTTCTGGGCTCAGCGTTCCAGCGGTCAAGCAGTTGGTCAGGTATCAAGGTCAGCTTCCCCTCCAACATCCTTCTGAGAAGCCCAGAGTAAACAGGAAGTTGTTGAATGCAGCCTGGGACACAAGTCCAGGACCCACCCTAGCTGGATCGGCACAAGTGTCTCCCATCCAGAGGAGTGACGCTTCCTTTTTGCACTTGAAATCTGATTTTATGGACACAGTTTTGATCCACCCTTGCAGTCGGTTCAGGGTGGGTGGGATGCTAAATGGCCCAGAGATAGGAACCCGCCTGAGAGGTTCCCCTCCTGAGAGATTCCAAGACCCCACTCCAGGCCAGCAGACCAGTTTGGCACAACAAGGTCACTCAAAACTGCCAGCAGCCATGGAGGAAACACAGAAACCACGGGGAAAGAGAGGAGAGTGGAAGTGGGGGAAGAGTCATAGGAGAGAACGGATAAAAGGAGAGGGGCCAGGAGGGAAAGTGAGCAAAGCCAAAGACCTTTGGAGACAGAGGTGCAAGTGAGGGGCTGGAAAGAATGCGTGAGGCATTGAGGGGACTCTAGGAACAGCAGGAGGCAGGGATGGAGGTTTGGCAGAAGGAGAGGAGGAGGCAGAGGGGAGGCAGAGGCTTTGCTGGAAGAAGACCTGGGAGGACCCTTGGTGGGGCTCAGAGAGCACCCGGGACGGCCAGGGATGAAGGGACCACCTCGTGACAACCCTGTGGGCCTCACTGACACCGAGGACAGTCTGATGCCAACGGTCAACGTCACACCCATTATTTCCCTATTTGCTTCCTGACCAGACACTGACAACTTGAGGGTAGTAAGTAGGTGTTTCACATAAAATGTTCATTAAATTGAATTCACTATTTTTTTTCCCTTTTATCTTTCAGAATGTAAAATGTCATGTGGCTGCTCTTGTCGCTTCCTGGAAAGGTTCCTCACTTTCACAGCCTTAGAAATGCTAATAACTTTAATCTGGGATTCTTTTCTCACATTTCAGGAGCAGAGTGAATGTGCTGTGTGGTCCAACCATGGGGGCCTGACAGAAGAACCTGTGTGTACCCGCCTCCCCTCTGCGGCTCCACTGGGCTTACCCCCATACACCTTCCATCCAGTCAAACTGCTCTCCAGCCTGCATACCCCACTCTGGCAACAGCTCCAACAACGAAACCAAAACTCTATTATTCCTTAAATTCTTCAGGTGTTTGTGAATGTAATTTTAAATTCAGCTGAATTAAAATTTAATAATTTTTGAAGTGAAGTGAAAGTCACTCAGTCATGTCTGACTCTTTGCCACCCCATGAACTTTATAGTTATGGAATTCTCCAGGCCAGAATACTGGAGTGGGTAGCCATTCCCTTCTCCAGGAGATTTTCCCAACCCAGGGATCAAACTCAGGTCTCCCACATTGCAGGCGGATTCTTTACCAGCTGAGCCACCAGGGAAGCCCATTAATAATTTTTAACTGCTAGAAATACAAAATCAAGATAACTGTTTATAAAACTCAAAAAATAACAATCAAATAGTTATGGGAAAGAAGTTTCTGTTTAAATTAGAAAGCTTTGTCAATTAGGTCTTCTGCAGACTAATGTTTGAGGAACTGATTTCCAGCACACTGGTCTCACAGTGACCTGGTCATGGGGGAAACTGGTTTTCAGAGAGCTGACTTCCCCCTGGGAGCTAAAGGACACCCACAGGGGCCAACGAGAGGGTTCCAAGGTGCGATCCAACCTGTCCCTCCTGTGACCTCCAACCCACAGGGCCAGGCCGATCCATGTGTGACACTGGCCTGGTATCACCCCAAAGGCCAGCCTGGCTCTTGAACTGATCAAAAATGTGTTCTTGAACCCTGCTGCCTTCCTGGTCTTAGAAATCTCCCCACAGGGCCTGAAAAATGCTGAATATGATCATGAAAATGAAACCTGCATTTCCTCTGCATGCCTTTGCCTTGCTAAGCTCCTTCCAGAAGGGCCTAGTACCCGCCTGGGGCTTCCGGGAGACTCTGAGAGGTGCAGGGACACAGTGATTCTGACCATGTTTAAGACCCGCCCTTCAATCACAGCTCTGCCATCACTAACCTTCAGGGAAATCACCCGGCCTCCTGGAGCCTCGATTTCCCTCTGTAATGATGACAGGTATAACAGCAACCCCTAACGATTAAAAAAGATCCTTTTTATAAAGACTCAGCATAGGACCAGACACTTGGCTAAGCTCTCGGTAAACATCAGCTGTTGTGGATTTGCTATTATTATCCTCAGCCTGATGCTGGAGGCCCCCTCCCAGTCGGGCCCCCCTGCTCCCCTCTCACTGGGCGGCACAAGCTGTGTGACTCGGTCCTACCTGTAAGGCCTTAGCCCACGGCCCTGTGTGACTGACAGCGGAAGGCCCTCCGTTCCTCTCCTCTCTCAAGCCGACTCTGGCCTCCGACTCAGCCTGTGTGGCCCTCCTCCAAGAAGCTTTCCAGGACCTGGAAAGCTTCCAGCGCTGCTCCCCCCTCACCCGCAGGTCCACCATCCATACTTGTCAGAAGCTGCCTTTTTCCCACAAAACGACAGTGTTGGAGTAGTTTAGTGTGAACTAATTCCGGACCCTGCTCCTGTGCAGGTGGGGGCTGCTGAGGTCCAGACTGGACAATACGGACCCAAGACGCCCTGGGCCCCACACTTGCAGCCCCACCTTGGGAGGGCGCACTGAAAGCACCCCCGTCCTCCCCACACGTACCAAGCTCTGCACTCACGGCCCGCAGAGACTGTGGCCGTTGGGTTTTTTCCAAGCTTTTTAAGATTTCAAACTTCCAGATATTTTGCAGCCTGAGACCCTTGTGGGCCTTCCCCAGATCAGAATCTTCCCTCCTCCCTTCTCCCCTCCCCCACCCCAGGGAAAGACAGCCGGGCCCCAGACACCAGCTCACCCAGTTCCCAAACAAAAGTTCCACTGTCAGCAGGTCACAAAACAGCCAAGTCCATGCCTGATTCTTGGGTCTGGACCTCGGCCAATGGCACCGAGAGCAGGAACCCACTCCTGCCGGCACCGTCAGACCCAGCAGGGGCTGCTGAACCCCCACCATCACATTTAAGGCTCAGCACTGGGTGCCCTCACACCTGGTATCTCCCAGGCCACCCCACCCCGCAATCAACAGGGCCATCAGTCTGCAAGCTCGGCTGGCCACGCCCACTCCCCGCACCCTGACCACCAGCACACAAAAGGCCAGGAGCTCAGTACAAGAGGAAGGACCTGCCATCGGCCAAAGAGCCTACTTTTACCACCACAAAACTTGGAACTCTGCTCCTCCTATTTCCCCTGCCTGGAAACCCTCCCCACTACAAACTGACACATGAAATGACATCAGGAAATATTGCCATGGGACGGTGGGCAGCCAGCGAGGACTGCGATCACTGTCCTGACTTCTAAACCACAGCTCTCACTTCGAGTCCCACCTCTTGCATGAAGCCCTCCTGGAGCGCTCCCGCCAGTGGCTGCTCTGCTCGCCCGTCTCCCGCAGTGGGTGGGGAGAGAGGGCCGTGCCAGGCACCTCAGGGCTGCAGCAGGACCCAGAGAGCTTTCTCTTCCCTGCTCCCTGGGGCACAGGCTGTCCTGGGAAACACGCTCCCATCTGACTCTAGCCCATCTTCCTTCCCTGCCAGTTCACCCCCAGCTGAGTTTCTGATGCTGCAGTCAAGCCTTTCCCCTCCCGCTCTGGGCCAGGCCCATGAGTGGCAGGTCTTCACTAAACTCCAGCTCTCCAGAGTCCAGATTCCGGAATCAGCGTCTGCCACGACCCTACCCACACAAACCCACAGGTCACAGAGCCCCCCCTCACCATGGCCTCACCTGTTCCTCCCCATTGTCTCATGGTCTTTGACCACCACAAGAAGCTCGGAGCCCTGATCCAGGGGGATACCCTTGAGGTCCCACTCGAATCCCTAGAAGAAAAGGAGAAAAGATGTCTTAATCCGTGGGCTCCTAGAAGAGAAGAGACTGTCTGGTTACCCCTTGGCACTGAGGGGGCATCTGCGACCACTGCTGGGGGAGGGAGGGATGCACGAGCAGAAGAATGAATACGTGAGTGGCAGGGTCCCAGGGCTTCAGAAGTTGACAGCGAGAGCTGAAGGCAGCAGAAGAGGCCAGACCCCCGTGACCCCCTCCCCACAACTCAATTCTACCAGTCACCAGGAGCAGAGATGGGGAAAACGCCAGGTGACTCTGCAGGGCCCTCAATGTGCTCATGGAGCAGTCAGGCCCCTGGTGACAGCATGCTTTAGTGCCACATAGGTCTCCCATAATCCCAGGATCCTTCTCAGAGCAAAGGCACCCCATGCACCTCGACCCTACCCACACAAGGCAGCCAGGGCTTCCAAAGATGACCAGGGAGCCATATAAAAAAAGCTGGCTGACTAAGTCTCAAACAAGAGCAAGTTATACAGCTGATGGGAGCCAATTCTTTTGCCAATTAGAGAATGATGAATACCTGAGCAGGTAATATGCTGACCAACTAGAACCTGAATTAATAAGCAAATAAATGAGCATCTCCCAACAGAGATTTAGTCACTAAAACTGTTAAAGGCTATTGCAAAATGCTTTAAGCAAATCATTTGCACAGATAAGTTACTGCAAACAGGCAATTACTTCCTGTGGTTTAAATTACCTAAACATTGTCAGTTTTTCTAAAACAATGTATTCAATGTAACCCAAACTAAAAATGGAAAAGCAAGCAAGCTGGTTGAGGAGGGGGGCAGAGGCCAGCAGGAGGCAGAGG
>NW_011495064.1:13843255-13860753 GCF_000754665.1 Bison bison bison
CCAGGGAGCAACGTGGGGAGGAGGAGGCTCTGGGTAAAGACAACAGCCTGTGTAAGGGAGACAGGCGATCTGAACACAGCCTCCACCCGGCTGGCCTGGCCAGCGAGGAGCAGAGAAGTGCACGCCTCACTCCTCTCCACGCTGCGGCCACAACACAGGGCAGACCCCGGCCAGGCCACCGCCTCTCCTCCCGGGCTCCTCGTGCCCGGAGGATTCCTTGGCGAGCCAGACCAGAGCCCCTCCTCTGGATGACAACACCACTGGAAAAGCCACCGAGCCCCCTGACTCGTCCTGCAGAGGACATACCTCATTCCACACAGGGTTCACATTGTTCTTGATGACTTTGGTTCTCTTCTTCACACCTACAAGAGACACAGAGGGTGAATGAAGAGACACACCCCACTCTGCACCTTCCCCAAGTGAGGGCTAGTTCCCAGATGTGCACTGCAGCCGGCCCCCAAAGGAAACCTTACAAAACCCACAGGTCCCTGAGAATGCCCCCGGTCTGCAGTGAAAGCCCAATGCCAATCACACACGCCTCTCAGCCCTGGGATGGAGAAACAGCAGCCCCATCTGAAGGATCGTCTAAAGGAAAAGACCCAGCCTAACTCTTCTTTTTCTCAATATTTTATTTTTATTTATTTATGTTGCTGCTCTGGCTCTTAGTTGCAGCACATGGGATCTTTAGCTGTGGCTGGGCACTCTGAGCTGCCGCATGTGAGGTCTAGTTCCCTGACCAGGGATCCAAGGCCCCTCGAACTGGGAGCTCAGAGTCTCGGCCACTGGACCACCAGGGAAGTGCCAGCCTGGCTCTTCTTTTTTAATTTTTTACTTGTATCCGAGTATAGCTGATTAACAATGTTGTGATAGTTTCAGGTGGACAGCAAAGGGACTCAGCCAACATCTACATTCTCCCCAAACTCAGCCTGACTCTTCTTAATGAGTCTGTTATTGTTACTCCAGAATTTCTAAATAAAGTCTTGAAATTGTCAAGTTTCTGATTCTAAGAATGAATGATCTTCATAGAAAATATTCCATTTTTCTTTTAAAAAAATCTATCTCCACATAATGTATGATTCCATTTATGTGAAATGTTCAGAATAGGGAAATCCACAGAGACAGAAAATAGGTTAGGTGTTTCCAGGAGCCTAGAGGGAGATGGGAATGGCAAATGAATCCTTCGTGGAGATTTCTTTTCGGGGTGATGAAATGTTCTGAAATTAGATAATGATGACGATTGTACAACATAGTGAACGTACTAAAGACCATTTACACTGTACATTTTTAAATTATTAAAATGGTGGCTTTTAGGGTTTGTGAATTTTACCTCAATCTAAAAAAAAAAAGGATCCTCCTCTCTCTCACCTTGAAGGCATCTATCTGAAACGGGCTATTTTACCTGCTCATGAGGGCTAGGGTGAGTGGACACAGAAGGGACAAGAACTCACGCTGCTGAGTGCCCCAGACGGGAGCCTGCTGAGCCTTTCCTGTGGTGTTTGGGCCTGAGGGGTGGATGAGAGGAACAGGAGGGGCCAAACGTGTCTGGCTTTTCCATTAAGCATCAGGACGGGAATGATTCTGTGCTTAATAAACGATTTAAAGTGTTCAGCCAGACACAGAACTTATATTTGGGTTGGATATGAAAGATCACCAATTCAACCCCAACTGTGCAAGACCCTTCAGTGAGAAGCCTGTGGCTCCACCCAGACTGCTCAGCATTCACAGTGTCCTACCTGGACTGACCCTTGGAGCCTCTGGAAACATCCCCCAGGACCCCTGAGTCCTCTGAAGCTGAGCACTGTCTGTTTCCTTTCTGCAGGTCCAGCCCCCATGGCCCAGTTCCGAGCAGGAAGGGAAGAGGGGAGCAGCTGGGGTCATGGACACAAGCAAGGTCTGGGGACAGATTTGGAGGAAGGGAACAATGTCTTCCCAGGTGGCTCAGCGGTAAAGAATCCGCCTGCCAATGCAGAAGACTCGGGTTCCATCCCTGGATCAGGAAGATACCCTGGAGAAGGAAATGGCAACCCACTCCAGTATTCTTGCCTAAGAAATCCCATGGACAGAGGAGCCTGGCAGGCTACAATCCATGGAGTCACAGAGTCAGACACGACTGACTGAGCATGCATGCATGCAACAACAGAGAAAGGAGTAAAGAAAACTGAGGAGAAAGAAACATCCAATGGAGGATTGGTAGACTTAAGACAAAGATTCAGGCCCCCTGAGTCCCCTCAGAGGTCCTGATAAATCTTCCCCAGCGGGAGAAGATGAGCCCCACCCACTCCACCACCTGCTGAAAATCATTGTTGAGGGAAAAGCACGTGGACTTTGAGATGACACCGATCACCATAGAACACTTATTTTATCAGAGACCCTAGGGCAGCAGTTCTTAAGTTTTTGGTCACACAATGTCACTCTTAAAAATTAAGAACCCTAAGGAGCTTAAGTAAAACTAAGGTAACTTGTATCTATCGACTTTTACTGTATTTGAGGTTAAAACTGAAGCACTTTAAAATATTTATTTGGTAATTAATTTTACATTAACAAAAATAAGCCCAGTACGTGTTAACATAAGTGACATATTTTTATGAAAAATAACTATAACTTCCAAAACAAAGGAAAAAGGAAAGTGACACTGTTTACTTTTTGCAGAACTCTTTAATGCCTAGCTGGATTATCATATCTTTGTCTACATTCAGTCCATTGAGATGTCTTGTTTTAGTTGACATCTATGAAGAAAATCCAACCAGACATATAGATGGAAAAGGAGTTGCATTTTAATAAGTTTTCAGATAACTGTGGATATTCTTCTCTCATACTACACCAAAACTTGACAAGTAGTATTTCTTAAAGGTTAGCTGCAGAGTGAAATCTGAAAGCAGAGTGATAAACATTTCGTACTGTTACATTAAAATCTGTTGTCCTATCTTGCATTTTGAATAACTCTTTCACCCATGCAGGACTCTGTAACATCTTGCGTTGGTCATTTGGGAAGTAATCTCATCAGAAAAGTCATTAAATACTGGGAAACGCAAGACAGAAGTGTTCTAAAATTCCAATGTTTGTTTGAAAGCTCAACTTTTATGATGGGTAACAAATGATAAATGTCAGTTTAAAGTAGCAGGCTCACTCACTCATTTCCAAGAAAATATCTATCAAATGCCCAAGTCTGAATAATCATAGCTTGTCAGTCATTCTTTCAAGTAAAAACAATATTCCACTTTTTAAATTTTAAAACAAAAGGCTAGTTCAACATGCCACTTGAGCAGTCACCAAGTGCTTTTTCTTGCAACAATCGTCATTTCCCCAGGGGCAGCAGAAGTGCTCTGGGCATACTTCCCATCTCAACACAGAAAACATTACAAAAACAGGTACTCCAGGATCAAGATTAGTAAAATCAATGATTGCACAGCTTTATCAGGGACATTTTTTCAATAAAACTAGCTTTTCTTTTCCAAACTGTGAGTACTGGCTTTTTTTTCTCCTTCAAATTACATGCTGTTATTCAGTCACTTAGTCGTGTCCGACTCTTTGAGACCCCATGGTCTGCAGTACACCAGGCTTCCCTGTCTGGAGCTTGCTCAAATTCATGTGAGTCAGTGATGCCATCCAACCATCTCACCCTCTGTCGTCCCCTTCTCCTCCTGCCTTCAATCTTTCCCAGCATCAGGGTCTTTTCAGAGGAGTCAGTTCTTCACATCAGATGGCCAAAGTGTTGGAATTTCAGCTTTAGCATCAGTCTTTCCAACAAAAAGTCAGGATCGATTTCCTTTAGGATTGACTGGTTTGATCTCCTTGCAGTCCAAGGGACTCTCAAGAGTCTTCTCCAACACCACAGTTCAAAAGCATCAATTTTTCAACGTTCAGCCTTTTTTACAGTTCAACTCTCACATCCATACATGATTACTGGGAAAACCATAGGTTTGACTAGATGGACCTTTGGTGAAAAATACAACCAGTACAACTTTTGTGCCAAAGCCCTGTTAGTATTAAGGCACGATCAGTTTCACTTTTCCATTGCTGTTGCACCAGTGGTACAAATATCAACACAGTGAAAAGCGCAAACAGCATCTTAGTGTTATTGTGGAAATACGTTTAACCTTGCTGACCTGCTCTAAGTTCTGGGGATTCCCCCACAGGTCCATGTACCACAGTTGAAGAACCTCTCAGGAAATTCATTGAACATCTGTTTCCTCACCTGTAAGGTTGCCATGCCCTTCTCCAGGGGGATCTTCCTGACCCAGGGATCGAATCCACGTCTCTTACATCTCCTGCATTGGCAGGCAGGTTCTTTACGACTAGCACCACGCACTTAGCATAAGGTCATAATAATGTCTCTTTACAGGGTTGTCATGAAAATTAAACAAGATAGGATGAGAGAGGTGCCTGGCACACAGCACGCTCATTAAGTGTGAGTTCGCTTCCCCTCCTTTCCCCTCTGAGCCTCAGTCTGTTGCATGTAGTGAACTCCTACTGATCCTTCAATGCCCAGCTCAGTTGTTTCTGCTCTGATATGCCTCCCCTGACTCCCCCAGACAGAGATGGTTGCAATCGGTGAAAACATATATCGAACAGCAGGACAACGCTGCACTGCTATGTCTGTCTCCCAACTAGAGTGTGAGCTTCAGAGGGCAGGCACCATGCCTTACTCATGGTAGGAACCCTAGAATATAGCAAGTGAGAGTTGCTCAGTTGCGATTCTTTGCGACCCCATGGACTATACAGTCCGTGGAATTCTCCAGGCCAGGATACTGGACTGGGTAGCCATTCCCTTCTCCAGGGATCTTCACAACCCAGGAATCGAACCCAGATCTCCCGCACTGCGGTCGGATTATTATAGCAAGGTACCCAGTAATTGAGTATGAAATGAATGGGTCCTTTTGTTTCCCAAGTTGGGTGCAAGTTCATGTCCTCACTAGAGGGCAGAGCCACGCTTCTCAGGGAACGTCAGAGACTACATTCACAGTCTGGCTATATGTCAACAGACAGAGGGGTAAAGGAGGCACAATGGAGGGGGAGATGTCCTTAGGGGGCCCAGTGATCTTATGAAAGCTGTCCCAGGCCTGCTCTGACTGAATCGCTCTGAATTCCCTTGAGGGCCATGTTGGTGTGGCTCCAGCTGGGGTTAAACACATGGCTTTGGAGTCATTCAAACAGCAGGCACTACTAAGTGACCTAAAGTAAAACTTGGCACCTCTCAAAAGCCTTAGCTCCCTTGGCAGTAAAATGATAACAAAAAAAGAATCTCTACTTCACTGGTCTTGAGGGGATATGAGATGCTATCTCAGTGTTCACTTCCCCTCCCCTATCAACTTTCCATGGCCTACAGGAGTAACATGGAAAATTCCATCTGCAGCCTCTCTTGAATTGTCCACTTGGAAACATAACTTGGTGCTTCTGGCTAGTCGCAAATAAGCAGTGTCCATGTGCCAGCCCTGTGCAAAATGTCTTTTAGACATTTTCTACTTTCTGCCTTCCCTGCAGATGAGAACGAAGGCCTTCAATATGATTACACTAAGTCCCAGTGAGAAGAGCCGACTCTGGGACCGTCTGGATGATGTGAATGGAGGGGCCACCGATAGACTCTACAGCCCCAAAGAAGGGACAGAAAGAAACGAAACTTTAACCCCGCATGATCACATGACTTACAGACACAGAGGAAAAGGAAGGCAGGCTGCTAATTAGGAAATAGTTTCTTCCTCATCATGGATTTAGACCTTTCCTGTCCTTAATCATCAGTTTTGGCCTTGAGAGATGTGGCTTTATGTGTATAAATAAACAGACTCAATAGTTAAAGATAGATGAGCACTCACAGCTCCTGCCAGGGGTGTGGAGAGGGGATTGCAGAATTGGGGGCAGGCGGGCATCTGTGAGAATCATGCTGGAACCCTGGAGTGTCCCTCCAGACTGAATGACTCAGTGAAGAGGAGTGAGCCTACCATGGGAGGACTCTTCTGTGCCCCATGGAAATTCTTCACTTGTTTTCCCCTACCCACCCACCCCACCTCAACCCTACATTCCTACCAGAGTCACCCATGGCTGTAGGGTAATGTTTTTCAAACTGCTCACTGGGAACCATTAGCAGCCCATGACATCAGCTGAGTGAGTTAACCAATATGTCTTTTTAATGACAGGCTAGACTAGAGAAGAAAATGTCAGAGCACATCTTTCATGTGAAAGTACTATTACTCAAAACTTTTGGTTATATTTTCCCATATATACTTATGTGTGTAGTCTATCTTGATGTAAAATACATTTCTTGTTGTAGATAACAGCCCCAAAGTTTGAAAATGATCACTTAAAGGAAGGTTGTCAGAGGAGAACTGGAGGACAAAGAAATCTTGGCCCTTGAATGTTGAGAGGCAAGGTATGTAACAGAAAAAGATATAGTACATTGTCCTAGCCCCCTATGGAGCCAATTCTGATTAAGACCATGGGCTGTGGGAGGGGATATAGGAAGGAGGCTTAGAGACACGGAGCAAAGTGAAGTTAAGAGGACAGCCCATCCTGCCCAGCCGGTGCCTGGGGCCACCCGGCTGAGCAGTCTCCACAGGGGAAAGGAGCCTCACACATCTGACACCTGAGCATCAGACACAGCCATGGCCTCACACAAGGAACCACATTCCGCCTGGTGAGGTCTACCTGTCAGCAGCCAGTTGCTGTCCCTGCTGCCGTCTGGGCCTCATGGCTCATTCACCTTTTCAAGCCCATCTTGTGGGAACAGGGCTTCCCGGGTGGCTCAGTTGGTAAAGAATTTGCCTGCAGTGCAGGAGATGAGGGTTTGATCCCTGAGTCTGGAAGATCCCCTGGAGGAGGAAATGGCTACCCGCTCCAGTATTCTTGCCTGGGAAATCCCATGGATGGAGGAGCCTGGTGGGCTACAGTGCACAGGGCCGCAAAGAATCAGACATGATCAAGCTACTGAACACAGAGCACTTGGGGAACAAGCCCCTTTCAATGGTCTAGGACACTTGTGAACCGCCCCCACTGCTAAGGCCTGAACACATATGGATGGGGGTTACTAGTGGAAGGGAGCACCCCAATCTCTGGCAGAACAAGTGGGCAGTCTCCCCATAGCAGTGATGGGACAGACTCCCTCCCCCTACACAATGATAAGGTTGAGGTACATTTCTGAAGCAGACAAAATGCTTGTCTTTGTAACACTCATTCAGTGGAATCTTCAGAGCTGGTGGGATCACAGAGAAGATAAAAGCCAAAGCAAGGGTCTTCACTGAGAGTGCACATCACAGTCTGTAACCTGTTCCCATGCTTCTAACTGGGTGGGGAAGGGGGCTGGGGCAAGAGGAAAGCCCATCTCAGATTCTGACATGGATGCACTCAGGGTGGCTGGAGGGACCGTTCACCTAGAGATGGAGCAGATGGAAGAGGAGATGGGACGTCTGGGACTCAGAGAGAGGGAGATACGGGCTGTTTCTGCCCACGAGTCAGGTAGCAGATCCACTATGGAGATGCAGGGCACCTTTAGATCTTGCAGGCAGCCTCAATGCAGCCTCTCATTTGCTCCACAAACATATTTTTAAACATCTGGGGGAAGCAGGGCCTGCTCTGGATGTTGCACTGCTGCTAGCAGACTTTGTTCAGTTGCAGCGAGGGCCACTGTTTGCTGCGCAGCCCGGGCTTGTCATTGCAGTCATTCCTCTTGTTGCAGAGCACAGGCTCTAGGCACTCGGGCTCGCTAGTTGTGGCGCACAAGCTTGGTTGCTCCGTGGCATGTGGGATCTTCCTGGACCAGGGATCAAACCCTTGTCTCCTTTATTAACAGGCAGATTCTTGTCTACTATACCACCAGGGAAATCCAGTCCACAAATATTTATTGAGGACTTGCTCTGTCCTGGGCACTCTCTTGACACCTCATTAGAATACCCATTAGATAAGCAAAGCGATAAGAATTCAAAGTTAGCAGCAGAAACCGAAACATGGTGGAAATTGAATGGCTTCTGCTGAAAGAAGGTCTGCTTTACTTCTTAGCACAGATACCCGCTAACAAAAAGGGTCGGCAGACTCAGATAACTCTGATACTTGCCCGCCACCTGTTCCCTAACTCAAGCCTGCACACCCTGAGACTGGGCAGCAGTCACTCCCCGCCTTCCCTATAAGAGCCCTACTCCTGTCATCTCAAGAACTCCCATCCCAATCTCCGCCTTTCTAAATCTTAACTGAAAATATACTTTCCAGAAAACAAGTAGCCAGGAAAGAGTGGTGGCAAGTGGGTACACGGGCTATGATGGAATGCTGTCTGAGAAGAGATGTCTTTAAACTCAAAAGGCCAAACAGAACTTTGAAAGATAGTTCTATTTGAAACTATCAAAGATATCTGAAGATATTTGAAACACCGATGACAAAAATCTTAATGTCCTTAATATGTAAAGAGTACTCATAAACTAATTAAGAAAAAGACAAACATCTCTTCCCTCCCGAACTGGGCAAATTAAAAAGCAGTAGGGACTTCCCTAGTAGTCCAGTGGTTAATAATCCACCTGTCAATGCAGGGGACAAGGGTTTAATCCCTGGTCCAGGAAAATCCTACATGCTGCAGAGTAGTGACCACGAGCTGCAATTGTTTAAGCCCATGCGTCACTGAGCCTGCGTTCTGCAACAAAAGAAGCCACTGCAATGAGAAGCCACGGCAACTAGAGGGTGACCCCTGCTTCCCACAGCTAGAGAAAGTCCACGCGCAGCAATGAAGACCCAGCACAGTCAAAAATAAATAAATAAAAATGTTTTAATTAAAAAAGCAATTCGTTGAGAAATAAATACAAATAGGCAATAATATTGAAACATCATAAATACTACTTGAACCTAAGAAATTGTTAAAAATTTGATTATGCTTTGATCATAAAAATATAATTATGCTTTGTGTTAGCAGAATTATAAGAAAATAAGCCCCTGAAGTCAGCTAATGGGAAGACAAAGTTGATACAGATCATCAGGAGAGTAATTTGGGAAACACAGCAAAGTCTTAAATATGTCTATAACTTCTGACACAGCAATACCACTTCCAGTACTTACCTAAAGGAAATTACTAAATATCTGGGCAAAGATTTAGTTGCCAGGATACTTCTTGCAGAAACACTATAACTTAAGCATTGGATATAAATATAAAAAATTGATACAACTTAAACATTCCTCAATAGGGGGTTGATTAACTGAATTATGGTCCACCCATATAATAATATAGGTTAAAGTGTCTGCCCGCAATGCGGGAGACCTGGGTTCGATCCCTGGGTTGGAAAGATCCCCTGGAGAAGGAAATGGCAACCCACTCCAGTACTCTTGCCTGGAGAATCCCATGGACGGAGGAGCCTGGTGGGCTACAGTCCACGGGGTCGCAAAGAGTCGGACACGATGAGCGACTTCACTTTCACTTTCATATTATAATAAAAATGAAAAGTGTGTAGAATATTTACTGACATACAAAAATCTCCCTGGCTTATTACTAAGTGAAAATGTAAATAAGCAAACATTTGAAAAAGATATCTGAATAAAATTATTTTAAAAAAAGAAAGAAAAAGATATCTGGATGGGATTACCTCTAGAGAGGAAGGCAAGGGGTCTGGGGACTTCTGGTGGATGGGTGGGATGAGTAAGGTTCAATTCCTTGACCTGGGCAATGTACATGAGTATTCCCTTCATAATTTATCCATTGAAGTGGGGTTCCTCAACCTTGGCCCTCGATACTTCCTTGTTATGGGTATTGTGGGGCCATCTTGAGCACTCTAGGATGTTTAGCCGCATCCCTGGCCTCCCCCCATAGTAGATCCCAATAGCACCTCATCTCTTACTCAGTGGTGACAGCCCAACATGTCTCCAGACATTGCCAAATGCCCCTGAGGAACAAACCACCCCCAACTGAGAACCACTGCATCAAACTGTACATGTGTATTTTATGCACTTTCTTAGGTGTTAAATTTCACACTAACATTGCTTTTTTAAAAAAGAGGAAAAAGAATCTTGGTGGAAATATGTCAAATTGTTAACAAGTTAATTTGAAGCATCAGAATGGCGGCAGGGGGGCTACTTTTTACTGTTGCCTCATGAAAATGAAAGTGTTAGTCACTTAGTCGTGCCCGACTCTTTGTGACCCCATGGACTGCAGCCCACTAGGTTCCTCTGTCTATGGGATTCTCCAGGTAAAAATAATGGAGTGGGTTGCCATTCCCTTCTCCAAGGGGTCTTCCTGACCCAGGGATTAAACACGGGTCTTCTGCATTCCAGGCAGATTCTTTACTGTCTGAGCCACCAGGGAAGCCCCATTCCTTTATGTAATATATCCTTTTTTTTTTAACACTGACTACATACTAAGTTCATCTAAAGAAAATGAGCTATTGTCAATGTTTTAAAGTTACTTTTACTATTCAAAAATCCAGATTCAGAGAGTCCAGTGGCCCTGCATCCCACGTTCCCTATACAGGTAAGTCATGTGGGTCCACCTACAGATGGATCGATAAGATTCCCCAGAAGATAGAAGAGAGGGGAGGGAGAAGGGAGAGGGAGTAACTGGTAAGACAGAGGGAGGAAGAGAGGACCTGATGGGAGGAAGCAGAAGGAAAGGGCAGTCATGATTCGGGTTCTGGCTGGTGAGCCTGGGGGAAGCAGGGTAGAAAGTTACTAAGTGGGGCACAGCAGAGCCAACCCTCAAGGAAATTAGATGTCTGAGCTCTAAGGGAACAGGGATCTGGTTTTGTTCTTGGATGTATCCCCAGACCCCCAAGCATCACCCAACATGTAGTAGATACCCAATAAATATTTGTTCAGTAACAAAATGAGTGAATAAAAGGATATAAATCATGACTGTAGAGGGTGGAAAATAGAGAGGGCAGAAGAAAGATACAGATCATTAAATGCTCTAGGAAATGAAGCTGTTCATTCTCGAAGCTGGTCAGGGAACTATCTCTACCACAGCTCAGGGACTTGTAGTAGTAGTTAGTCATGCTAACTAATTAATTAACACAAGAACAAAGGGATGGTAAGTATTCATTAAAAGCCTCTATCCTAAAGCCCCCAGAGAGGGAGCCCAAAAAAGCACCCTCAGAGTCCAACCTCCCAGAGCTCATAGTCTATTTTGGGAAGCAGGTCCTGAAATTACATCCGAGCCTGAAATGCCAGGAACAACTGTGAGACAGTGGGCCTGACCAGGCGCCTGCACCTCGGACTCCGGATGGGAGCCCAGCACTCGGTGTGGCCACCTCTCTGCAAGCAGGCCCATCCCCTCTGTGCTGTGACAGGCTCCAGCAAGGCTTCTCACCCCACAAGTACGCTTCCTGAACATTTGGAGATTTTTTAGAAATACCTGTATCTGGGCCCCTCCTCCCAGAAACTCAGCTTCAAGACAGGAGGAACAAGGAGTCTGGCTGTGGTCTTTTAAAAAGCTCCGCCACACAATTCTGATGTGCAGCCAGGGCTAAGTACCCCAGGCTAGAGGATCTGTAAATTCTGGGTCTGATTCCAACAGCCTCTTTCCCTAAGCATCCACTCAGCCCCAAACTCCAGCATGAATATCCCCATAGGGTGGGGGAAGTCACATTAATTTCACCTTTCACCACATCTCACATCAATTTCTCTCGAGATGTGGTTCCAAAATGACCTGCCTCAGGTGTGGAAGTGCTGATTCTTAGGTCACTTCCATCTGCTGCATCAGAACTTCTACGGAGGGGACCCAGGAATCTGTCTGTCAAGCACACTCTCCAGAAGACTCTGAGGCACAGTAAAACATAAGGACCACTCCCCCCAGATTGTTGCGACCCCCAGGCACTTCTGGAAGATGGTGAGAAACTGGGCCAGAAGGGGCACACACTAGAGAATACACCCTGTTTGCTAGCACTGGGAATCCTGGTGAAGTCGCTACCGGCAAGGAGCCGTGTGATCTTAACTATGGAGCAGAGTACTGAGCACAGGTCAGCAGGGGTGTGTGCACTCGGTATGCAGAGGGCAACAAGGTGCTGTGCATCCAGAGAGGAGAGGCTAATGACAGTCAAGGGACTCCTGGGTGCCTTCCCGGAGAAGGTGGCATTGTAGCTGGGCTTTGAAAGATGAACAGACTTTGAACAGTTGGAGATGGTACATCCCACTATATTTCAGTTTTGCTAGGAGCTTACCAGTGAGAATAAATAGTAAGGCATTATAAAGGGTGGGGAATGCAGAGCTGGGGAGAGGACAACAGGTGCACGTGCTCAGTTGGGCAGGTTCAACTGCAGAGAGGGACCTCAATAGATTTGGACTCAAGGGCACTGCCCACTCAAGTGCTCCCTGCCATGACTGGGACACAGCATTTAATTAACTTCCACAGGTTCCATTTCCTTGCCTGCAGAACAGGGAGATTAGTAGCCACCACACAACTGTTGGAGAACCAGGGAAAGAGAGTGGTAAAAAGATGCAGAAGAGATCCAAAGCATCTAGGAGACTCAAGGCTGATAAAGGGCCCTGGGCTCAGGGTCCTTGGGAAGTCTTTCCCAGCCAGTTGACCCTATAATTTCACACAAGAATGGCTTAGTCAGAATCTGAGCCTAAGGGACAGCTAGGGACCTCGTCTTGACACTGCATTTCATAGTAGGCACCCAGGAATAGCACCAATTAATGGAAGCAGAAAGGTTTTCTAAACTGTTTCAACTCACACTTTTCAAAAAAGGAATAAAATGAAAACCGTCCCATAACAAAGAATAAAAGCTACAGTTAGCTCTCATTTTGCCAAACTGTGTCTTTCGTCTATGGTTATCACTATTTTGGGGTGCTGGGGGGAGCAGATGGATATCGTGGGTCAGAACTAAAAAGCCGCCATGGTGTCCCCACCTTTTCCAAGCCTCCTGAAAACACCAGCCATTTATCCCTCTACCTTTGACCACCTTTTGTGCTGTGCAAATTTTTAATTCCACAGAACCACAGGATATTTGTACTTCCACAAAGCCACAGGATATGGTAAGAGGAAAACCCTCTCCCCTTTCCTTAAATATCTTTCTTTGCAGAACTGGGGTCCTGACTCACAGCCATTGTTCCTTCTCTTAATTTTGACAGGTCCTTCCTCTTCCCTTTCCCCTCTCGAGACACCTCCTCCCACGGGAATGTCCGCCTTTAAGTGAGCGGGTGTCTGGTGAGAAGGGGGCGGATGTGAGTCCTTTGGGGTGTTTTCCCCAAACTGTAGACTCTCTCTTGACTAATTACCCACAGACGGCATTTAGGATCTTGGCATTTTAAAAGACTTCCTAAAACACTCAAAATTCCTTGTATCAAGGCCATATCCACCCTGTTCTATCCCTTTTCCTCCCAACTGAGACGAATTCAAGGCGGCCAGTGTTGAAGAAAGACGGACGAATGAATGAATGAAACCAAGACACAACTCTCACGGTCTCCACGCCCAATTTTTAAGCAATCCTCTTCTCTCTCTGCATTCATCCTCCAGCCCACCCTCATCACTGCCTGCTAAGGCTCGCACGGTATCACCCCTGAGTATCGGTCTTAGAAGTGCAACTATCGACATATTACGGCGCTTTCGGTTTCCAAAATTTCTGAGCACCATGGCATTTTTCTTGCTCGACTGCATCCTCCTTGCCCCCTCTGAAGAAGACAGGACCGAGATTTCTCTGAGATTTCTGTCCTTGTTGACAGGGGAGGAAACTTTGGCCTGGTTAGTGCGCTAGCTGGGGTGGCCGACCCAGCGGTGCGCGCGCTGGCGGGTGGCGAGGGCGAGCGGTCGCGGCGGCCAAGGGGCTCTCACCTCGGAAAGTCAGGCTGGCGACCGGGTCGCTGCGCCGGTCCTTCTTCAGACTGGGGAGGTTGCTGGCCCTCACCAGCTGGCAGCTCAGCATGGTTCGGCCGGCCCGCGCCGAGCAAGCGCCCGGCCCCGCAGCAGCCGCGCCAAAGAGGAGCGAGCTGTCGCCTCCGCTGGGCCTCCGCGGACAAGTCCCGACGCCTGGGAGAGGCCGCGGAGAGGACACCGGACACCCTCTGGGTGGACCCTCCCCTCCGGCTCCGATGCGGATCCGCCCTGCCGGCGGGGGGCGGGACGGGCCAAAGCTCAGACGCGCGCTGGCGGGGGCGCTGGTCTCCTCCGCCGGTCCCCGCCCCCGCCAGGAATGGAAGCGCCGTTGACGCCGGGCGCACCGCTCGGCTGTGCAGCAGGGAAGCGGCAGTCAGTACCATCCCGGCTCCCGGAGCGGCCAGCGCGCCTGGGCCCGGAGCGCACCAGGGCCTTCTTGTGCGCTGCTCTCCTGCCGCTGCGCAAAGGGTGGCGCGCCAAGGAACTGGGTGTGAAGGCGCGAGGTGGGGGAAACCCGGCTGCAGGGACCACAGTGTGTCCGCGGAAAACTGCACGCGCTGCGAGCACTAAAGGAGGAGAAGGCCGAACGGCACCTCCCGCCCCCACGCGCCGCTCCCCTTGGCCCACCCTCGGTGCTCCCGGAGACCCGAGAGACTCCGACGCTCGAATTCTCGGGAAGGGCCTCTGAGCCTTCTCAGATCAGTGATCTGGGGTCACTCATCTCCGGAGGCGGAGGTCTGTGTCCTGTTCTCTTGGAGCTGCTCTGCAACATCCCGAAAGCAATCTCTAGGTCCCTTGTCCCCACCCCTGCCTCCACGGGGGGAACTGCTTTTAGTGTGATCCTCGAGCGGTGACAGCCTTTAGCATGCGTTCCCGTGTTAAGTCTGTTCCTTTCCAGCTGACGACCACAGGTGGCGGGCTTCCCACCTGTAGACCTGCACCGAGCGCTGGACAGGCGCTGCCCTTCCTCCCACCTCCCAGGTGCTCAATGGCTTCCTCACTCGGCCTCCGTTCAGTGACCAGTCATCCCCATTCTGCTGCACAAGACCCCAACTCTCTTCCCCTTGTCTTGTTTTGAGGTTCCAGCATTTTCAGGTGACTGCCACCTGGTGAAATCCAGCTTCACCTCCTCCACCCCTGTCCCTTAAGCGCTAACTGGTGGAGAATAACACAACTACCTTACCAGCCTCACCTGCTCTGTCCCACCCCAGACTCAGGGGGATCCTGACTGCCAATAAGCAGTGACCCTACATGACCGAAGTCTCGTCAATCACACTCTCTCCTAGACAACGACCTCATACTTTTCACTCCCCAAATTTACAGCACCCCATCACCACCCTCACTCTCAGGTTGCTTACTGTATGCAAAGGAGAGAACACCCCAGGCTCCCAGGCTCCTAAACCCCACCAGCTTCTGTGCCCAAACCTTTTGCTCTCCTGCTGTTAATAAACGAATCGTTTGTACTGCAAAGCCCGGCTGGGAGCTGGGGCGCTAGATCCTACCCCCCTCACCCACTCAATGACAAGTCTAAGGCTGTCCTCTCCCCAGTTAAAGGCCATCCCTCCTCCAGTTGGCTTCTGCCCTCTTCCTCCTGATTCTTCCGCTCTCCCTGAGTGACCCCACTCACTCTCATAATACGATGGCCATTTACTTCCTCTCCAACGTCCAAAGTTCCTCTCTCTCAACAGAACCCAACTTGGGTTGGGTACTACTTGCAGCCCTAGCTCCAGATCCTGACCTAACTAAGCCCATCACCTGGCAATAGCTCTTGGTTCAGCGATGGGCATATATGTCCCAAGTTGTTCTCCTGGAGGGATAACTTGTTCTTCGTGACTGGACAAGCCCAACTCCCTGTCCCACTTTGTGAGAATAAGGAAGTGTGTAGATCCAATTGTCAGCCAGCTCTAAGATGTAGCAGACACCAAGGATGGCAGACCAGAGAAAAATAAAATGGAGTCTGCCTGTGTCCGGGATGACTGGAGCTGTCCACTCTATGTGCCCAGAGCCCACCAGGTCTCTGGATCATACTGGGGCCTGATACTAACGGGGCTTCCTCCCCAGAGGACTTGTATTGGGAATGAAGATCACTTTAAGACTGTTTATTATTAATGTCATTTTGAGATAGGATTTCACTTACAAATATCCTTGCTGACTTTGGTACCGTCTATGTGCCCACAGCATCCATGTGCCTCCACACAGGAGCCAGGTGATCTTAAATATAATCAGTCACACACACACACACACACACACATAAACACACACTCTTTGTAAAATCCCTCCAAGGCCTCCCGTGCTCTTGGAATAAAGCCCAACTCCCTTTCCCCTGCATACAAGGTAAGAGCACTCAGCCCCTCACTCTCTGAGCTCCAGTGACTTCCAGTTTCTGGAATATTTTGAGCTCCCTCCAAACTCAGAGCTCTCCTGCCTTCCCGTTCTTTTAAAGGGCCACCCCCACTCATCCTTCAGGCCTCATCGCTTCCATAAGAAGCCTCTGACCTGATCTAGGTTGGCTCTTCTGGCAAACCACTGCACAACAGCACTTTTCCTTCTTAGCTTTCACCCCAATTGTAAGCAATACCTATTTGTTTATTGCTGGTTTGATGTCTAGCTAGATGGTGAAGTCGGTCGCTGAGGGGAGACCAAGTTTGTCTCAGGCAGCCGGGTGTTTCCAGTGCAAGCAAGGGCTGGCCTGGGGTTGGTGTGGTGGACGTTGTACTTGGCGGTGTCCCTTCCACCCTAGGATATGGTTAGGCAGGCAGGTCTCAAAGAGGATACTACTGCCCTCTACGGGGAATTTTGGATATGATGACTAGGGATATTTTTTTACCATCACAATGATTCCTGGCTTTGCTGTTTTCCCCAGCACACCACACCCTGCCCCCCAGACCTGCTCTAATTGGGTCAGAGGCAGCATAGGCAATCTGTGGAACTTTTACAAACACTTGGCTTATTTCCAAGGAACAGGGTCTTCACACAGTTGCTCTGTATACCAGAAAAACAGCAGCTGGTGGCATGAGCCCTGGACACTTCCTGAGGCTTCTTTTCCCATCCCAGTTTCCAACTTCACTTCTCCCTGATTGGATGGTTGACTGATCCCTTGGAGATGTCATCCTGGAGCCAAATCCTCAAATCCTTGGGGCTTCCTCCCAAGGGGACTTGCATCAGGAATGTAGCTCTTGTGGACAGTGTGCTGAGATCTCCACTTGTCCCCCTCAAAGTCGTTCTCCCCTCCTTCCACAGAAATGTTCCAAGGACTCCGACCTGCACACATGGTCACCCACATAGATAAACTACATTTCCCAGAATTCCCTCACAGCTGGATGTGGCCAGCATTCCAAGTGATAACCTATACAATCAGTTCAGTTCAGTCACTCAGTTGTGTCCAACTCTTTGCGACCCCATGAATCGCAGCACACCAGGCCTCCCTGTCCATCACCAACTCCCAGAGTTCACTCAGACTCACGTCCATCGAGTCAGTGATGCCATCCAGCCATCTCATCCTCTGTAGTCCCCTTCTCCTCCTGCCCCCAATCCCTCCCAGCATCAGAGTCTTTTCCAATGACCCAACTCTTCACATGAGGTGGCCAAAGTACTGGAGTTTCAGCTTGAGCATCATTCCTTCCAAAGAAATCCCAGGGCTGATCTCCTTCAGAATGGACTGGTTGGATCTCCTTGCAGTCCAAGGGACTCTCAAGAGCCTTCTCCAACACCAAAGTTCAAAAGCATCAAT
>NW_011495064.1:13860853-13870541 GCF_000754665.1 Bison bison bison
CCCAGCATCAGAGTCTTTTCCAATGAGTCAACTCTTCACATGAGGTGGCCAAAGTACTGGAGTTTCAGCTTTAGCATCACTCCTTCCAAAGAAATCCCAGGGCTGATCTCCTTCAGAATGGACTGGTTGGATCTCCTTGCAGTCCAAGGGACTCTCAAGAGTCTTCTCCAACACCAAAGTGATTGTCTCAGTTGTGTTCCACTCTTTGCAAGCCCATGGACTGGGTTACTCTTTGCAAACCCTGCCAGGTTCCTCTGTCCATGGAATTCTCTAGGCAAGAATACTGGAGTGGGTTGCTATTCCCTTCTCCAGGTATCTTCCTGACCCAGGGATCTTACTGGGTCTTCTGCATTGCAAGTCAATTTTTTTTTTTTTTTTTTAAAGAGAAACATTGTGTTTAATGGTAGAAGTTAGCACGCTCCAGCACTGAGCATGGCCTGGAGTCAAAGCAGCAGCGGCGGGTAGGTGACCTCCATGGAGCCTCATGTGGTGAAGAGGATGAGGAGGGTGGCCATAAACAGAAAAGCCCCTCAGACAGGACAAAGCCCAGAATGGTGCTGGAGAAGAGCTGCTGCTTCAGAGATGGGTTTCTTGCATAGCCAAGGACCAAGCTGCCAAACACTGTTCCAATGCCGGCCCCTAAACCAGCCATCCCAACTGTGGCAGCCCCAGCGCCAGTAAACTTGGCCACTGTGTCAGTGTGCCAGGAGACAACACTGGTCTGGAATTTCCGTCAAGCCACCCGGAGTGAGACACTGCTGTAGGAAGGCTGTTCAGATGGGCTCTTTGGCCTACTCAGGAAGGAGGCAGACACAGGCCTGATCAGACCCCTGGTACAAGAGCACATCAGAGCGGGAGGACTGAGTAGTGCTCCGGAGGTCTACATTTTTTTCAGTCTATTCCCACTGTCCTGCTGCCCCTGCTCAGACCACAGCACTCACCCAGCTAAGATGACTGACTCACGTCCCGGCTTTAGCTTTAAGCACAAGCAGATTCTTTACCCTGCATTGCAGGCAGATTCTTTACCGTCTGAGCCACCAGGGAAGCCTCAATGAACAGGAAGGCTAATGCTGTCCTGCCCAGGCTGCAGTGGAAACATATCCCAAATCATCATATGCAAAATACCCGCTGGGGGCAGTACTATCCTCTTTGAGAACCACTGGTTTAGCCTCATCACGGTATGGAAGGGACACTGGAGAGCCAAGCACAATGTCCACCACACCAACCATGTTGTCAAAGGGACCACAAGTTATAGCAGAGAAACAGGACAGAAGGATCCGGAGGCCTGGGCAGCCCAGTGGGTCAGAACTTTACCAGTCAGGGCTGCCTATGCAGCAAACATTATGAGAGTGACCATCATGCATGCCCCCCACCCTCAGTTAAGGTTGGCTAACCAACAGCCAAATCTGCATCCTACCTAAGGGCCCAGGTAAGGGCAGCTCCTCAGCACCCTAGACAACTCCAGCCCCACTGCAAAGGCGACAGGGCCGGCTTAGGAGTCACCATCGGGGAGCAAGTGGATAAAGGTCTTCTTGACCTACAGTGGCTTGAAGCACGATTTCGGTTCTCAGTCGGAGACTGAAGTCAGGCTACAGTAATTAATGAGAGCTCTGAGTCCTGGCCGCGAGACCACTGGCCACTGAAACGACCTTGGCCCATATGGCTTTGTGGAAAATGAATTTCCACAAAGAAACAAAGTAGGGAAACAGTGTTTACAAGGAGGGAAAAGAGGACATGTGGACAGACACACAGGCAGGCTGAGCGAGAGAGCCGCACCCTCATGGTAGTTTAAATTGCTTTTATGGGGCATTTCTTCTGGGTTTCCTGTGGCCAGTCATCTTGCTTTGCCTTGTTCTGATCTGTACTTGGTTTATCTCAGGGTCCTCCCATGTATGTGTGCATCTCTTAGCCAAGATGGATTCTAGCCTAGAGGCCTATGGGTAGGTTGACATCACTTACTATGGGGTGGAGGCCCCTCCCTGTTTGACCTCCAAGGAGCTTTTCTGCACATGTGTAACTGGGAAGGTGTCCTTGATTTTAAGAATGAGGAATATGTGGTCTTTGATCTCTTATCTGGTCATGCTTTGCTTCTCCTCCCTCCTGCTGTTTTGGGGTATCTATCCACAGCAGACAAAATCTAGCTGTTCAGCCTGGCGCCTGTCTGTCTCCTGCCTGAAGGGGACCTGTTTTGAAGCTGAGTTTGCATAGCAAGCCCAGTTTTTACTTAAAATTTCATGTTAACCACAATGACATTTCAGAGCTAACAAAGGTAAGAGGGGAGGGGACTAAAGCTCACCCCTGCCATCCCAGTGGTGTAATCACAGATAGGTGCTGCCTGATCATCTCAAGTGAGGGGCCTGGCTGCCTGTTCCCTGAAGAGACACAGACCTAGGTCTCCAGGATTAAACACAGTGGAAGCCATCAGATCCTGCCACTGGTGTCTCCTGGGACACACCCAGCACAGAGACCTGTTGTCTTTGATCAACACAACATTTTATGACAAAATTGTACTTTAAACATTATGAGATCTGGATTTATAGCATCTGTTGAAAAATCAGAACACCTGGCCTGTGAGCCCTAATTATCTGCCCAACACTTATTACCTAGCACCTCTGGCTGGAAGTGTGCATCTCAGCTCGCCCTACACCACCACTCACCCAGATATGCATGTGCTCCTCCCTCTGGCCTTAGTTATACCACCTACCACGCTCCCCTGGGGATGTGGGCTTATGACCCTCTTCTGTCCCCTATTTGGGGTCCTTCCTCCCTGCCAGTCAAGACGAGTTACTTCAAGGAGAGCCTCTTTTTGTTCTTGGAGTTGGTCCACTGGTCTCCTCTAGCTCAGTTCTCTTAATATCTGGGCCTTGTTTTTCCCCAAAGCCTCATATGGGTTATCCAGGAAGCAAATAAACCTTGCCCTCTGCTTCCAGTAACACCAACCTTGAGATGAACACTCTGCATGTGGCTTCCAGGATTCCTCAGGGCACATTTGTCCAAGTCCAAAGACTCACAGGAGTATGAACAGTCCAATGCATCCTTCTGCCCCACCTCCACATTCATTGAAGAAATTGTGTCCCGTGGATATCCCAATACAACCAGCTGGGATTAGAGGGGCACCCACACATGTCTGTCAGGGGTGTCAGGCAACAATTATTCTGGTTACGGCCATGACCACATGACCAACTGCCCGGGAAGAATAGCCCATTGCAGGAACAATTAGATGGCCCTGGGCGTCCATTGCAGTCCTTGCTTTTCTAGCTGTGTGTCCCAAGGCATGAGATCTGACCTTTTGGAGTCTATTTCCACTTCTGTAAAATCAAGAGAATGTTACTTCACAGAGCTCTTGGGATGGTTAAAGCAAACACCAGGGCTTCCAGACCAGAGCCTGCCTGGCTCACAGGAGATGCACAACTGTTAACATTTCAGCCTAATGAACCAGTCTGGGGAGAGACCAGCATGCAGGAAGAAAAGAGAGAGAGAGATTTGGGCCTGGAGAGAGAGATTGAGAAGGTTTGTGGGCCCAGGGAGTCACAGGAGCGATGCTCATTCCAAGGAAGATCCAGTCCGATGGGGAGGGCCAGCTAGCCTGATGGCCACAGCCAGCCATTAGGTAAGTAGACAAATGCCTTGGCCTCAGAAAGGACTGCCCTGGGGAGGGCTCCCAGAGGAGACAGGGCCAGAGTCCCCTGGGGCTGAAGGGGTGACCACTCACTGCTCAGCACAGTGTGCCCAGTCTGATTGGACAGTAAATGAACCAACAGAGCTGGTGATAGGACTGACCAGGCCAAAAAGATTGTGAAAGACTTTTTGGATGTGTGCAATGATTTCTTAGTATATGTACAATACATGCTAACCATGATAATAATTAGAATGTTGTTAGCCACTCAGTCGTGTCCAACTCTTTGTGACCCCATGGACTGTAGCCCACCAGGCTCCTCTGTCCATGGGGTTTCCCAGGCAAGAATAATGGAGTGGGTTTCCACTTCCTTCTCCAGGGGATCTTCCCAATCCAGGGATAGAACCTGGGTCTCCTGCATTTTAGACAGATTCTTTACTGTCTGAGCTAAATATATATAATCATATACATAATAGTGAAATAGTTAATGTGTATTTATGTGCCGGGCATTATTCAAAGTGCTTTATACGGATTAACACATAAACTCTTCAGAACCATCCCTCCAAAACAGGTACTATTATTATCAACATTTCATAGGTGGAGAAACCGAGCACAGAGTAGTTAAGTAACTTGCCCAAAGTCACACACACCGCCGGAAAGTGGCGGAGCTGGAATTCCACACCCAAGGTCCCAGGTAGTCTGGGTCTACAGCCAGAACTCTTGGCTACCATCCTTCTTCCGCTCTTGTTCAGTGCTCTTGTCCCACTGGAATGTGACTGAGGCTTCACTCCTGAGTGCCACCACCCCACCCTCAATGGATCAGCTAAGCTGGGGGCCTAAGGTTACAGTGCTCCCTTTTCAGAGCCCCCCAAGTGTCTGCCACCCCCACTGCAGGCTGCCCACCTCAGTGCCATGAGATGCATGACCCTAGCCTCAGCTTATCAGACCCTTAAGAGCCACCACAGGCCTAACAGAAGGCTTGAAATGGCCTAGCACAAGAGTTCTGCCCAGAGGGAGCACCCTGGACCAAGCGGTGACTGGTTCTGCAAGATGCAGAAGGGCAGAGACCCCTCTGAGATAAGAAAGCATCCTTCAGACCAGAGAATGAGTTTGAGGATGTCAGAGTCCGAGGGAGAAAGAGAGCCAGTGGCAGCAGGGACAAAAAGTGTGAGGCAAGACAAGGTGTGAGGGGCCACGTGCAGACGGAGACGGGGCTCCAGGGTGTGAGCCAAAGCCGGGTTCATTGCTGTCTCTCCACTCTTTTGTAAATCAGAGCCAAGGCCAGAGGGAAGTGGTAGGGCAGTTAAAGACAACAGGGTTCCAGAGCCAGAGTATGTGGGCCTGAATCCTGACTCCACTAATGACTAGTGTGACTTAACGTCTGTGTGCTGTAGAGTGTGGGTGATAATGGTTACTACCATATATGGCTGCTAGAAGGATTAAGGAGGGCCTTAATACATATAAGGGCCTGGTACAAATTGAGCAACTTGAACATGATAGAACTCATAGTAAGTGAGCTCTATTTAGAACAGAGCTTACACCTAGGAAGCACAGTATCAGTTAAGTACATCTCATAGGATTGTTGTGGCTTTTAAAGAGACAGCGTATGAAAATAGTACACTGTGCTTAATGAATGACCATTCTCTCTCACTGTGATGAATACACATGTTCAGAATCAGAATCCCCATCTCTGGGTCATTTGTCATACACTGCACTCCTTGCAGCCTGGCACTCCCCCCATTTTGACTCAGCCCAGCCTGGGTACCCCACGCACAGCCCTCCCTAGCTCTGGCTGGGGTCCAGGGTGCCTCGTGTGTGGGCAGTGCATGGTATGCTTTTCAAAGCACTTTCTTATTCATGAGCACAGACGCTGAGAACAACAGAGGGCATGATGATGGGGGTGGTGTGGTGGGTGCTTTAGCCGCTGTGTAACCTTGGCCAGGCCCCTGCCCTTCTCTGGGCCTATCTGCTCTGCTCATCTGTCAAAGGGGATAATATCCCTGCCCAATGGCCTCACAAAGCTACTGTGAACAGGAAGTGAATTTAGGCATGCATGGAGGCACCTGTTAAATTACAGGATATTCCAAACAGGTAGCCAAAGGCGGGGTTGGGGGGGAAGGGGTGTCCATGGTTTCCAAACCCAACAGGTCTGAGAAGGCCAGTTCCCAGCCAGTTGGTGAGGGGAGGCTTCCCAGAAGGCCATTCTGCTCTGAGTAGTGTGTCCCTGAGACCAGAGCCTTCTGTGTAATCATTTAGCAACCTGTCCCTGGCCGGGAGGAGGAGGCGGAGCTAGTCTGATGCTGCGGGGAGGCCGAATTTGGACATAAGTTAAGAGCTTGGCCAACACACAGGAGGTGGGCTGTGGCCAGGGCTGGGGGAGGGAGGGCCTGAGCTCCCATGACTGCCGGGCAGTGATTGTGATGGCTGGGAGTTGGGGCATCCAGACAGCCCCCTCTGAAGGCTGGGGGCACTCCCAGTCAGCACAGACAACATATTTCCTTTACCGCCAGGGAAGGGGGAGCCCTCTAAGAGGAGCTGGCTGCAGACAAAGGGGAGGACTACAGACTGACAGCAGACAGATGGGGGGGCGGGACTCATGTTGGGGGAGGATAAAGGATGAGCGATTGCTCCATAGACAGCCCTGGGGCAGAAGTAGGAAATTATGAAAGGAGAGGAACCATGCCAGAGGGACTTCCGGTGGGTAAAGCACTTCCAAGGTTAGAAAGTGCTTCCTCTTTCATTAACCATTCTTCATTCTTTCCTTTCTCTTACTAGGGTTCTCAGCTTGGTCTGGGTGGGGGCATTGTGAAGTCTGGGGAAAGTGTGTGTGTGTATTGTGGGGAGGTGTTGGGAGGTGGGAGTGTGGTCAGAGAAGGTGAATGAAAATCTGGTTCAAGCTGAGTGGTCATCAGAGGAGACAAGGCCCCTGAGAACAGAGGCAGGAGCGCCCAAGTGGCCCTTCTTCATTTCATTTGTACTAGACAGCTCCAGAGGGTGCCATCCACAGGGTGGGCTCAGCCCTGGGACAGGGATGAAGGGCTGGGTGGGGCAGATGAGCTGAGGGAGACGGATGCTCAAAGCCCAGGGTGCTTGTTTCCCTCTGGCAGCAGCGTATCCTCCTTCCCCTCAGCCAGGGGGTTATTTACTGAGTGGACGGGGCTCCCAGGAGCTTGCAGCTCCAAGCCCAGGGCCCTCAGCTAGGCTTCACATCCCCTCAGCCAGGGGGTTATTTACAGAGTGGACGGGGCTCCCAGGAGCTTGCAGCTCCAAGCCCAGGGCCCTCAGCTAGGCTGCACATCCGGGCCTTACAGATGAACCACTGTCCTGGCCTGCACAGAGCTGAGGTTGTAGAAGAAGTGTGGAGGCACACCCCCCACCCCCACCCCACCACCCCATTCACGCCCTCATTCTCCCCCTGGTAACACCTTGATAAAGCGCATTTCCGAAGGCAACTGTAGGAAAATGGTCAGAACAGTTCAAAGCAAGGTGTCAGGAAAAGAGCACATCCAGAGTGTCACCACCCCCTACCCCTCACCCTGGAGCACATTGTTTTCCAGGCCAAGGGCCCATTCAGCAGCTCCTCCTCGAGAAACCTGAAATCTCACCCCCAGGAGTGTGTGTGTGCTTGTGTTTGTGTGTGTGTGTGCGCACGCAAGCACATTGCTGTGGACACATGCCTGCATTCTGTGAGTTTCTACTCCTTGGAACTTGCAAGTGTCACCTGCATTTCATGTGTGCATGTGTCTGGGAGCCTATGGGCACAGGGGTGTCTGGGAACAGGGAACCAAAAGCTCATGAAGCTAAAACGAGTCCATTGGATGGCCAGGGATTTCCGGGAGCCTGGGATGTAGCTAGATCTTGAAGGAGAAAGGGAGTGACAGGTATAGAGGCTGAGAGCAAACCTACAGGGTGGGTGGGGCAGCGGGCCCACACAAGTCCTCTGGTCCTTGTCCTCCAGTAAGGCTCCAAACACACAGGCCCATAGACCCCAGCTCTGGCTTCGCCCACAGGAAGCCCCAGAGAAGCAGCCTGAGCCCAGCCCTCACCTCCTGGAGGAGTCCGTTCATCACCATGAAAGACCTTCCTGTGGAAGGTCTCAGTCTGATGGGGGAGCAGGCTCCTCCACCTGATGACGGGGATGCCACCCCCAAAATGCTGAATTTCCGCATCCTGTGCCAGAAAGCAAGAGTAGGACCCCTGGACCGATGGGCGGTGCCTCTGTCCCCAGTGTGCGCCTGCCTGCAGGCCCAGCCTGTGATAGAGAGTAAAGGGCGAGGGCAGCCGCCAGGCCCCGGCCAAGGCAAGAGAGTTGGATTATAAATAGCCCTGGGACCAGTCTTCCGGGGAGAGGCGGGGAGCTCTGCAACACAACGCTTTGCAGCACACAATGCAAAAAGGTCTCTTTTAAGAGATCCAGCGAGTGGGAGGATAGATGCTGGTCTTGCCCCCTAGGCCCCTCCTAGCCCCAGCCGGGGCTCAGCTTCTGGGCCACTGACCACCTCTGCCTCTTGCTTCCATTTCTCCGAGTTGCCTCTCTCCGAGTGAGTGTGTTTTTGGAACACTCAAAGTCAATCTGGCCGAGGAGTCTTATCTCTCACATTCCGGTGTTCGAGGTGGAGAGCCGCGGCGTCCCCTCTCCAACTCCCACCCCCTCTTCCCGGGAAGGATCGCGGGCCCCTCCTACCTGCAAACACTGCGGAGCAGTAGGCGTCGCTGATGTCGGTGTCAGGGGTGTGGACATTCTCCGCGTAGAGGATGAAGACCCTCAGCATGACTGATGGGAGTCAGGATCCCGAGCACCCAGGGCGCGGGGAGGGCTGGGGAAGGTTGGGGATTGCCGAGGCGCAGCTCGTGGGTCCCCTCACAGCAGAGGGCTGGTGGAGGGAGACTGGCTCGGATCACTGACTCCCAGCTCAAAGCAACGGCTCTTGAAGGAGAAAAAACAGGCCAGTCTCGGGCTGCTCCAGTGGCCTCCACTCGGTCCGCGCCCCGGGCTACGCTCAGCCCGCTTGTCAGCGGGCGCTGCGAGAACAGGGGCTTCTGCTCATCTTCCACCCGCGCCGCCCTGCGCGAGCTTGGCTAAGCTGTAATTCAATGCTCCGGCCGCAGACTCTCCCAATGACACGGCATTTTGCACCTGGCGGTGGAACAGCGGACTGGGCGGCGGCCGCGACGGCTGAGGACTGCACCAGGGTTGCGGGCGCCCAGCGCAGTCCAGATCTCGCTCCAGGACGGGAGAAAGACTTGGTCCCTCCCCTGACCTTCCACCTCGGGCAGTGCGCGACGCCAATCCGATGGCCTCCCACCGCGGGGATTCCAGCACTCTCCCTCGCCGCCAGCCAGACCGCCCCGGGGACGCTCTGGGGAGCAGGCGCAGGGCCGGCGCTTTCCAGACAGAGTTGAGGAATTTCATTGAGAGGCAGCGCTGGCTGCCTTAAAAACTTTCTACCCTTCTTCTCTGGTTGTAAAAACAACACATACTACTTTAAACAAAAAGCATAAAAGAAAGAAATCGCTGAGTCTGAAAAAAAAATACAATATTAACATTTGGTTATTTACCAACTGAGACTTTTTCCTGTGAATTGCATGTATATATGAAAGCTAGTGAAGGTGATGGAATTCCAGTTGAGCTATCTCAAATCCTGAAAGATGATGCTGTGAAAGTGCTGCACTCAATATGCCAGCAAATTTGGAAAACTCAGCAGTGGCCACAGGACTGGAAAAGGTCAGTTTTCATTCCAATCCCAAAGAAAAGCAATGCCAAAGAATGCTCAAACTACCACACAATTGCACTCATCTCACATGCTACTAAAATAATGCTCAAAATTCTCCAAGCCAGGCTCCAGCAATATGTGAACCGTGAACTTCCAGATGTTCAAGCTGGTTTTAGGAAAGGCAGAGGAACCAGAGACCAAATTGCGAACATCCGCTGTATAATCGAAAAAGCAAGAGAGTTCCAGAAAAACATCTATTTCTGCTTTATTTATTGACTATGCCAAAGCCTTTGACTGTGTGGATCACAATAAACTGTGGAAAATTCTGAAAGAGATGGGAATACCAGACCACCTGACC
>NW_011495064.1:13870641-13876487 GCF_000754665.1 Bison bison bison
CCAACCTAGATAGCATATTCAAAAGCAGAGACATTACTTTGCCAACAAAGGTCCGTCTAGTCAAGGCTATGGTTTTTCCTGTGGTTATGTATGGATGTGAGAATTGGACCTGAGTGCTGAAGAATTGATGCTTTGAACTGTGGTGTTGGAGAAGACTCTTGAGAGTCCCTTGGACTGCAAGGAGATCCAACCAGTCCATTCTGAAGGAGATCAGCCCTGGGATTTCTTTGGAAGGAATGATGCTGAAGCTGAAACTCCAGTACTTTGGCCACCTCATGTGAAGAGCTGACTCATTGGAAAAGACTCTGATGCTGGGAGGCATTGGGGGCAGGAGGAGATGGGGACGGCAGAGGATGAGATGGGTGGATGGCATCACTGACTTGATGGACGTGAGTCTGGGTGAACTCCAGGAGTTGGTGACGGACAGGGAGGCCTGGCGTGCTGCGATTCATGGGGTCGCAAAGAGTCGGACACGACTGAGCGACTGAACTGAACTGAACTGAACTGATGCATGTTGTTACGTTCTTTATTGTATGAGTGACATCAAAGTGTCTGTGAAGTGCTGTGTCCTGCTTTTTCAAGTAATATTTCCTTGCATTATTAAATATTCTTTATAAAGTTTTTTTTCAATAGCTACTTAATTTTCTATCATATGAATATATTAAATTCTCAAGGCTTTCTCCTCTTGCGGCATATTTAGGTTCTTTCCAGTAGTGAGAAATAGTAGTGAGAAATTGCTTTTTATATAAAAACTGGGATATATACCTGTCTTGAGCCCCTCTCTGCTTGTTCCTCAGTTGGGATTTCTAGCTTTGGAATTATAAGGGCATAGGACATGCCTTTTTTTAGGTCCTAGTACCTGTTGCTAAACTGCTTTCCCGGAGCTGTGTGGACCCACTCCCAGCAGTTGGGTGACTCACCTTCTAAAGTGGGCCATTTGGATGGGTGTGGGTGAGCAGCTGTCAGCAAAACTCCTCCCCCAAGAGCCCACTAGTGTAGCACAGATTCCCAGGGCAGGAAGGATCAGATGCTGGCTTTGCCTCATGTGAAGGTAGCAGGAGGTAGCAATTCTTCCCCAAAGAACTGTGATTTTAAGATCAGAATAGCAGACATTTCTTGTGATCGCTTATGGTCCTCCTGCTACAATCCATGCCTCTTTGCCTCTAGCACAATATGTGATTGGGGGGGAAGGAAAATGAGCGGGCTTAATCATTCATTTAACAGATATGTATGGAGTCCTAGAGCATGCCAAGCTCTGTCCTGGGTGATGACACAAAGGTGAACATACATGACATTGTCCCTGTTATGGGCTGAATCGTGTTCTCTCAAAACTTGGCTATTGAAGCATTGACCTCAGTTAAGAAGGTGATTAAGTCAAAATGAGGCTGTTAGAGTGGGATCTAATCTAATACAACCCAAGAGGTTCTTATACGAAGAGGAAATTTGGCTAAATGAAGAGATATTAATAGCAGGGAGGCATGCACACAGAGGAAAGATCATGCAAGGACACTACAAGGAGAGGGCATCTGCAAGCCCAGGAGAGAGACCTCAGCAGAGAGCAGACCTCAGGCTTCTAGCCTCCAGAACCGTGAGAAGACAAACTTGTGTCGTTTTAAGTCACCCAGCTTGTGGTATTTTGTTATGGCAGCCAGAGAAAACTAACATAGACCTAGACCTCAAGGAGTTTCCACTTCAGTAGAGGAAACTGGTGCTTATCAAGTAACCAAGCCAATCTCACACCATTCCAGTAACTGCAATAAAGTAGAGAAAATGGTGGTGCGTGACAGCAGATAGCAAGGAGCCCTTATCCAGTCCTGGGACAGCAAGAGGTATTTGAGGTGAGATCTGAAGGCCAATTAGTTCACTGGGCAAGACTGGAGGCTTCCCTGGTGGCTCAGATTGTAAAGACTGAGGTTGGAGCAGAGGACAAGAGGTTTCTTAAGAGAAGGAAGGAAATGCTCTGAGTCAAGGTCCTGGGAAGAGTGAGGGAAGAGAGAACACCCTGGCTGGAGTACAGACTGGGAGGAGGCAGGATTGGAGGAGGTGAGGTTGGAGAAGCACACAGGGCCTGTGCGAAGCTGCCTGTGGCCCAAGTCCAGAGGAATGGCAGGACCTGGCTTACTTTTCAGCATCTCCCTTTGGCTGCATTTGGGGGAATGGGGTGCAAGGGGCCAGAGTAGTGAAGAGGTGAAGTGGTGAAGAGGCCAGTTAGAAGCCACAGCAGAGGGTCAAAGTGAGATGTGGTGGTGACTTGGCCCATAGGGGTGAAAGAGGAGATGGAACTGAAGTTAAAGCTGGGAGGAAGTAGGAGGGTCATTCTGTGAGCAGGTGGAGGAGATCAAGTTTCCTGCTGTTAAACTTGGCCTTTATGTGTTACTGGAGAAAAAACATGTGGCATGGATGAAGTCATTGGCTGATTCATTCATTCATTCACCAATATGGATTGTTGTTTCAGTCGCTCAGTCGTGTCTGACTCCTTTGCTACCCGATGGACTGCAGCACACCAGGCTCCTCCGTCCATGGAATGTCCTGGAAAAGAATACTGGAGTGGGTTCCTGTTTCCTTCGCCAGGGCATTTTCCCTATCCAGAGATTGAACCTGCATCTCCTGCATTGGCAGGCAGATGCTTTACTGCTGAGCCACTGGGGAAACCCTAACCAATATGTATAGGGTGCCTCATATATGGCAGGAGTGTGCAGATTTCAGTTTTAGAGGAGAGTACCAGGTAGGGAGTAAAACTTAATTTCAATGGGAAGAAGGACAAGAGGCCCTATTGCTCTAGGGAAAGTCCAAATTATGGTCTATTTTTAAAGAAGTACAGTTTGGCTCTATTCAGATGCATAAAGCAACATGAACCTGCTGTAAGGCTGAGCTAAAATTGGATCCAAGAAACATTTAGCTGCTTGCAGACATGGTGACTAAAGTGATTTAAAAGGAACCAGCTTTCTTTATAGGTTGAACATCCCCCTTGCAACTTCTCTATGCTGTTTATTCATGCAACAATTTCTCTTCAAATTTGTTATGCACAGCCTCATCTGTACAGATATGAACCCCTAGTGGGAATGCCCCCCAACTTTATTGCTCAACATAGGGCATGTTTGGGTTTTCTTCTCTATTTAAAAGACACATGTTCTCTGAGACCACCCCCTGGGTGGACACTTGATTCAAGTCAAAGCAATTTGATGATCTCGCCCAAGAATTTAGAATTGGGACAGAGATGCTAGCTTCTGTGCGTGGCTGGAACTCAGACAAATAAAATGGAGGCTCAGAAGGCACCCCATGCAGGGAGAAATGGAGAAAGTTGAGCAGTCAGAGAAAAAAAGATCACAGGGGTTGGGGCAGAGGACAGAAAGACACACTTTCAGGCATTTGTGGATCCCATCCCTCATGAGTCTTTCTGCCCATGAATTCTGAGATGGCCTTGGAGGTGAATATTCATCATTTTTAGCTCCCAGCTTTCAACCTCTCCTTCCTAAAACACCTCTCACCACTTCTCGTAAGTGGTCTCGGAGCAGAAATGCCCACCTCTCTGGAAACTTCAGAGTCAGGGCCACCCGCTTCCTGTCACTGTGCAGTGTGGCCAAGGCTCAGCCAGTTGGACAGTCTCTCCCAGGGCTTCAGAGTCCTTAAGGAGCTTAAGCAGGAAGTCAGACATGACAGCTGCCGTGAAAGCAAATGACCAGTCTTTTCCTCCTATAGGATGAAGGATCACAGTTGTGACTTTTGCTGCCCTGAGTTCTGTTTGTTTCCCAAGCCAACACTGCCAGCTTCTCTCCATTCTGTGAACCCCCAAAGCTCTCCTGTAATACTCTCTTGACTCAGATGCCCAGGCTTGGGTGAGACTGCTAGCAGCCAAGAATCCAACTGTACCCAGTGTCTTTAGAGTGAATCCATCCATATCCTATTTAGGGCAACTTGAAGCATAACTCTGTTTCTTGCTATTGAAAAAAACCTTGGCTATGACTTTCAAGGTATATGAAGCACCACTAGAGTCTTATATTTCTATATCTTCTCTCCTTTGGAACTACGGTTGGGATCAGATCAGGAAAGACATAAAGAAGTGGAGAACATGAGGACTGAGAGCTTTGATGTAACTCAGAAAAATTCCTAGGGGTGTGTGTGTGTGTGTTTGTGTGTTTTTGTTGGGGGGGAGAAGTTTGTGGGCTAGTGTCTATCCCTTAATTGGGGCATCATGAGAGAATAACAGGGGCTGCCAGGTACGATTGCACAGGTAGTGCACTGAACTAATGATACATGCTGACCCTCATAAACCATAACTGTCAAAGTCAGGATCTCTAGCTAAAGGTACTACACAGGCAGTCAGTCAGCTTCAGCTCAGGAAGCCTTCAAAGCTGAATTCTACTCTGTAGATAGCTTGGCTGACATACAGAAGTTATATATCTTCATGTAGTTAAATTTATCAGTCCTTTCCCTTATGGCGTCTACTTTTGTTGTCTTGATAAGTAATCCCTGCTTCATCCAAGGTTACAAGATGACTTACCTAGATTTATCAAGATTTGCTTAGATTTACCTATAGTTACCAGTAAGGTTTTTTCAATTCTTAAAACTCTCTCTGGTGTTACAGTTTGGTTTCTCCTCTGGGAAAGAAAGTAAATAAGTAGAACCCTTCCCAACTTAGGCAATTTAAAGAAAAACTATTTGAATCTTCAAGGTCAATCTATTTTAGCTTCCATGAGCTCAGTTCCTCTAAGACCACATGCTCTGTGTTGGAATCCAGAGTCAGGTGTACTGGGGACAGAAAGCAGGGGTGGTATCAGTGTTAGCTCCCAGTCGTTGTATGACCATGATACGATGGTCAGATTTAATATCACCGAGCTTTAGTTTCCTCATCTATAAGATAAATACAACCACAGTTTGTGGTGAGGGTAAAATGAGGATAAAATATATGTAAATCACTATTTTAAAGCTTTTCTGGACTGGATAGGATTTTTTTTTAAATTACAGTAGGTTAAAAAATTGCAACATTTCAGGATACAGAGGCTGCTCCAAATATTTTATTCATCTTTTATTTCTTATCAAATACAGAGATGCCCACTCAGTACCTGCCAACTACCTGCCAATTAAGAAGAAAGCATTTGTAAACACTCCATGACTTTGATGTTCTCAGCCACACACATCCCTGCCAAGCTTGCTAAGAACCACAGACCCTGATCACACTCTGGTCATCTCATCTGCTTTCCCTGAGGAGAACAACTCATGGTAGTGTCAGAAGCTTTCAATTTGCCGTGAAAGGGACCTTCCAGAGGCTCTACCATAAGAAACACTTAGCAGTTCAGCTCAGTTCAGTTCAGTCGCTCAGTCGTGTCCAACTCTTTGCGACCCCATGGACGGCAGCACACCAGGCCTCCCTGTCCATCACCAACTCCCAGAGTTTATTCAAACTCACGTCCATTGAGTCAGTGATGCCATCCAACCATCTCATCCTCTGTCGTCCCCTTCTCCTCCTGCCCCCAATCCCTCCCAGCATCAGGGTCTTTTCAAATGAGTCAGTTCTTTGCATCAGGTGGCCAAAGTATTGGAGTTTCAGCTTCAACATCAGTCCTTACAATGAATATTCAGCACTGATTTCCTTTAGGATGGACTGGTTGGATCTCCCTGCAGCCCAAGGGACTCTCAAGAGTCTTCTCCAACACCGCAGTTCAAAAGCATCAATTCTTCAGCACTCAGCTTTCTTTGTAGTCCAACTCTCACATCCATACATGACCACTGGAAAAACCATACCCTTGACTAGACGGACCTTTGTTGGCAAAGTAACATCTCTGCTTTTTAATTTGCTGTCTAGGTTGGTCATAACTTTTCTTCCAAGGAGTAAGCATCTTTTAATT
>NW_011495064.1:13876763-13890729 GCF_000754665.1 Bison bison bison
TCAAGAGGCTCTTTAGTTCTTCTTTACTTTCTGCCATAAGGGTGGTGTCATCTGCATATCTGAGGTTATTGATATTTTTCCCGGCAATCTTGATTCCAGCTTGTGTTTCTTCCAGCCCAGCGTTTCTCATGATGTACTCTGCATGTAAGTTAAATAAGCAGGGTGATAATATATAGCCTTGACGTACTCCGTTTCCTATTTGGAACTAGTCTGTTGTTCCGTGTCCAGTTCTAACTGTTGCTTCCTGACCTGCATACAGATTTCTCAAGAGGCAGGTCAGATGGTCTGGTATTCCCATCTCTTTCAGAATTTTCCACAGTTTACTGTGATCCACATAGTCAAAGGATTTGGCATAGTCAATAAAGCAGAAATAGATGTTTTTCTGGAACTCTCTTGCTTTTTTGTTGATCCATCGGATGTTGGCAATTTGATCTCTGGTTCCTCTGCCTTTTCTAAAACCAGCTTGAACATCTGAAGTTCACGGTTCACGTATTGTTGAAGCCTGGCTTGGAGAATTTTGAGCATTACTTTACTAGCATGTGAAATGAGTGCAATTGTGCGGTAGTTTGAGCATTTTTCAGCATTGCCTTTCTTTGGGATTGGAATGAAAACTGACCTTTTCCAATCCCATGGCCACTGCTGAGTTTTCCAAATGTTCTGGCATATTGAGTGCAGCACTTTCACAGCATCATCTTTCAGGATTTGTAATAGTTCAACTGGAATTCCATCACCTCCACTAGCTTTGTTCGTAGTGATGCTTTCTAAGGCCCACTTGACTTCATATTCCAGGATGTCTGGCTCTAGGTGAGTGATCACACCATTGTGATTATCTGGGTTGTAAATATCTTTTTTGTATAGTTTTTCTGTGTATTCTTGCCACCTCTTCTTAATATCTTCTGCTTATTAGGTCCATACCATTTCTGTCCTTTATTGAGCCCATCTTTGCAGGAAATGTTCCCTTGGTATCTCTAATTTCCTTGAAGAGATCTCTAGTCTTTCCCATTCTTTTGTTTTCCTCTATTTCTTTACACTGATCACTGAGGAAGGCTTTCTTATCTCTCTTTGCTATTCTTTGTAACTGCATTCAAATGGGTATATCTTTCCTTTTCTCCTTTGCTTTTTGCTTCTCTTCTTTTCACAGCTATTTGTAAGGCCTCCTCAGACAGCCATTTTGCTTTTTTTGCATTTCTTTGGGGATGGTCTTGATCCTGTACAATGTCACGAACCTCCGTCCACAGTTCATTAGGCACTCTATCAGATCTAGTCCCTTAAATCTATTTCTCACTTCCACTGTATAATTGTTAGGGGTTTGATTTAGGTCATACCTGAATGGTCTAGTGGTTTTCTTCACTTTCTTCAATTTAAGTCTGAATTTGGCAATAAGGAGTTCATGATCTGAGCCACAGTCAGCTCCTGGTCTTGTTTTTGCTGACTGTAATAGAGCTTCTCCATTTTGGCTGCAAAGAATATAATCAATCTGATTTCGGTGTTGACCATCTGGTGATGTCTATGTGTAGAGTCTTCTCTTGTGTTGTTGGAATAGGGTGTTTGCTATGACCAGTGTGTTCTCTTGGCAAAACTCTATTAGCCTTTGCCTTGCTTCATTTTGTACTCCAAGGCCAAATTTGCCTGGTACTCCAGGTTTTTCTTGACTTCCTACTTTTGCATTCCAGTCCCCCATAATGAAAAGGACATTGGTTTTGGGTATTAGTTCTAGGTCTTCATAGAACTCTTCAACTTCAGCTTCTTCAGCATTACTGCTCAGGGCATAGACTTGGATTACTGTGATACTGAATGGTTTGCCTTGGAAACAAACAGAGATCATTCTGTCATTTTTGAGATTGCATCCAAGTACTGCATTTCGGACTCTTTTGTTGACTATGATGGCTACTCCATTTCTTCTAACGGATTCGTACCCACAACAGTAGATACAATGGTCATCTGAGTTAAATTCACCCATTCCAGTCCATTTTAGTTCGCTAATTCCTAAAATGTCGACATTCACTCTTGCCATCTCCTGTTTGACCACTTCCAATTCGCCTTGATTCATGGACCTAACATTCCAGGTTCCTATGCAATACTTCCCTTTACAGCACTGGACCTTGCTTCTATCCCCAGTTACATCCACAACTGGGTGCTGTTTTTGCTTTGCCTCCATTTCTTCATTCTTTCTGGAGTTATTTCTCCACTAAAGGTGGAGGTGCATACTGAGCACCTACTGACCTGGGGAGTTCCTCTTTCAGTGTCCTATCTTTTTGCCTTTTCATACTGTTCATGGGGTTCTCAAGGCAAGAATACTGAAGTGAAATACCAAGTAAATACCCAATACTGAAACACTTAGTAAATACCCAAAGACAGACTATTTTTATCCATTCAGGCATGGCTGGGATACTGAAAGGTGTGTGTTCAGAATGGGAGGAGGGTTGGGGTTCCCATGGTCTGAAATTCTCCCTGAGAGCCCCAGCAGCTTGTTGGCTGAAGTGCAGGGAGAACCGCCCTGGGACTACCAGAAGCAGGTCCATCTATATGCACCATCCTCCTTTCAAAGCAATTCCAAAAGATGGGGAGTCTCTAGAGAGGATGGAGGAAAGCACACATCCACAGGTACATGGGGTGGGGCATTGGAGGAAGGGAGAGAGGGCAAGAGTGCAAACCGAGGTAATGATGGAAAAGAACAAGAGATAAACTTCTTCCAGTGAGGTTATTCATCTTCGGGAAGAGTCAACAACATCCCAGGATGCAGTTCCAGGCCCTGGCAGAGAGGAGGAGGCAGGTCCTGGTGATAAGTGGCTCCCTGCTGAGGCACAGCTGAAGGTCTAGGCAGAGTGGGTGCCCAAGAGGAGCAGCAGCAGTGAGGGGTACCTACTGTACATCTCTGGGCAGGGCTGAGCCACAGAGCTTTCTGAAACTTACACACCAAAGGACTCCTGTTGCTACCTGGGCAGACGCCACCAGAAAAGGCCTCAAGAATATTTCCAGGACTTAAGAGGGCAACAAACCGTTGGCATTTTCAGTATGCCTTCCTTGCCTGAAGGCTGAGACTTTGGGAGAAAGGACACCAGGAGAAGTGAACATCTGACTCATTAGTGTTTCTTAAAGTGTGCTTGATCCAAAAGTCTCCTCATTGAATTCTTGTAAAAAATGGAGACACCTGGGTTCCTCTGTACTCCCGATTACTATTGAATCAAAATGTCTGCAAATGGCTCAGGAATCTGGCTTTTAAAAGCTCCCCAGTTATTCTCATATGGACCAAAGACCAGGAAACACTGACCTAAGTAGTGTCAAAGCACAGGCTTTGGGCTCTTTGGATTACTTTAAATGACAGTTGAATGCACTCTTGAATCCAGAGGGTGTACATTTCACAAGGACTGAGAAGATGATGTTTATCTGGAGATTGGCTTGAAGTGAAGAAAGGGAGCATTTGGAGGAGGAGAAAAGGTAAGGAAGATAATTTTCAGCTAAAAACAGTAAAACCAGTAGGACAAGAAAAGGACAATGGCAGCAGTGTAAAAGGATGACTCGAGTCAGACTACCTGGATTCACTCAGAGGTTGGAAGTCTCACCTCAGGGAGCCCACGTGGTTGAATGAAGTCTCTTCTAGGGGTCACAGACTTCTCATTGTGTCCTCACATGGTAGAAGGAAACTAGGAATATCTCTGGAGCCTCTTTAAAAAGCATTGATCTCATTCATAAGGATTCCACTCTCATGTAAACACCTCCCAAAGGTCCTACCTGCTAATACCATCACCTTTAGGGGTTAGGATTTCAGCATGTAAATTTGAGGGGCCATAAACATTCAGACTATAGCAGAAGCCTTTATGGTTTTAACAGAAGTATTGTAGAAATCCAAAGTGGTAAAGCCATGACATTGGTGGTTCAGTGGTAGAATTCTTACCTGCCATGCAGGAAGCCCAGATTCAACTTAGCGACTGAACAACAATAAAAGTGGTGGAAGATACTCCTTGTTCCAAGTAGCATAACTACCAGGAGGCAGGAGAGAGTGCTGCAGATCAAGAAGATATAGTCCTGTATGGAAATCCTCACCAAGATTCATGCAAGAGGGGCTGTACGTGAGGAATACAGGAGAGGGGACACTGGAGAAAATGATTACTAGAGATGATGATTCTAGGGTAAGGGCTGGCCCAGGTGCTGAGGAGAGACTTCCACTCTCTAGACATTTGGGGGAAGTTACAGTAGCTCAGATGTACACATCTAGTAATATCTCGACTTACCTCAGGGACCATTCCATCACTTAGAAGATGAACTGAAAAAGAACGGACCTGCTAGATGGAGCATAATCCTGCCCGACAAGAAAGAACTGGTTGGAGAAGCAGGCACAAGAGGAAGCCTGGGGAGAATCACCTTTGGGATGAACACAACGCAGGGTGATAACTGGTTTTCAAGGCTCAAACTCTGTGATTTCAGTAGGACTCTGTCTTTCCACAACTTTCTTCACAACTAGGCTCCCTCCAATCCAGGGAATCCACTTAACTCCTTGATCCTGGCAAATTCCCACCCTTACCAAGAGCTTTCTTTTTATAGCGTCAGCTGAGGAAGATACTGAGGTTCTTACTTCCTACCCAGCCACAGCACTTCACAGTTGCTCTTCTTTCTTGCCTAATCATTGCCTGATGTCTGATCTAGAGATCAGATTTACTGGCATCCTAACATTTGAGAACACTTTCTCCTCCACGGTGATCCTCTTCAAGCCTAGGCTCTGGGATCAATCTTTACTAATATTCAAGTCCCTTGCTTTTAGAATTGGGTATTCATCAGAGTATCCTTAGCTTGTCACACCCAGCATGTAAAATAATAGGAGGGAAAAGAGATTTTAAAAAGAATCACATAACATGATTGCTATGGTCTCCACTTCTATATCTGGTAACAAGGCCCATATTGATAATCACAGTTTAATTTTCCCATTACTCATTCCATTTTCTGCTTGTGCTCTGCCAGCATGAATGCTGGGAAGATTTGAGTCCTTGCTGGTCCTGTCTTTATTGGATTATTGCAATTTTCCATTAACTAGGGCTATTGGCCAAGTGAGTCGTAAGAAGCATATTCTCATGACTCTCCTGGCTTCCAAACATAGCCCTTCTTACCCCGACTGTGTAGCAGCAACTCATTTTCCCCAGTAAACAAAAACAATCACCCATCAGGTACAATGATCTCTTTTCCTTTCTGTTGGTCCAGTGGCATGAGGAACCCCAAAGGGTGACAGGGTGGTCTCAGCTTCCAATTCATCCTGGTGGATGCATCCTTCCTTTGGGTGCCTGAACTTCCAAAGACTGAGGCCAAGGTCACAAAGATGGGAAATAAAAATCCTTCAATTGTGTTACTACTCCTTAGTTCTCAAACCTAAGCATTCTGGCCACTGGGGGAGATGGTACCTGTTGGCCTCTATCTAAGGTATATAAAGCATCTGTAAGACAACAACCACACTTTCCAAATGTTGTCTCCAATTTGTGCTATAACTAATCTTTAGCAGCTCATTGTCCCTATCAGCCAGCTGCTTCTGCATTACGCAGCATATGGTAAAACTTGTGAAATCTGTGGGCATGAGCCCATGGCCCACATTTACCAAAGAACACATCTCCTTGTCAAAGTGATGTTGAATGTCATTCCATGGTGATGGTCAAGTCCATCCAAAAGTCTAAAAATGGTGGTACGATCAGAAGTCCTGAGTTCAGGGAAGACAAATCCATACCCCAAATGTGTATGTATCCCTGGTGAGGACAAAGCATTGTACCCTCAATGATGAGACAGGCTACCAAGTGGCTGGGAGGATCTGTGGGGAATGTGTCATACTGGGGCTCCTCACCCTTACCTGCTTTGTGACACCGAATGAGGTACTACTTCAGAATTGCTATGGAGGCCTTCTGGTTCTCCATGCCTGTTTTAATTGTAGGCTAATAATTTGTCTCTTCTCCCCTAAATGTGCTATAATCACTATTGTTGTTACAGTGATTTAAGTGCCACAGATACTTGGTCTTCCAAAGCCTTTATACAAGGTATCTTTACAAAGTATCATTCCTTGATACCACTGGTGATAATTGGAACAATTGTGAGGACACTGCATACCAGATGACCATGTCCCATTCATCCCTGGCAAAGAGGTTACATAATATTCAAACAAATGACCAACACAACTCAAGAATCCACTTTTTAAAAATTTTCACTTTGAAATCGTTATGGATTCATAGGGAGTTGCAAAGAAATGCATAGGGAAGTTCTATGCACCCTCCCGCCAACTCCCCCCACCCAATGTTAACATTTAAGCAACTATAGACCTATATGAAAATCACCCAGTGCTATTAGTAAAACCCATGAAGCTTTTTCAGTCTCACCAGTTATACATGCACTTGTGTGTATATGCACTATGCAGTTTTTTGTATAGCCTTGCATCACCACAGAGAAGGCAATGGCACCCCACTCCAGTACTCTTGCCTGGAAAACCCCACGGACGAAGGAGCCTGGTAGTCCATGGGGTCGTGAAGAGTCAGACACGACTGAGCGACTTCACTTTCACTTTTCACTTTCATGTATTGGAGAAGGAAATGGCAACCCACTCCAGTGTTCTTGCCTGGAGAATCCCAGGGACGGGGGAGCCTGGTGGGCTGCTTTCTATGGGGTCGTAGAGTCAGACACGACTGAAGGACTTAGCAGCAGCATCACCACCACCATGGTCAAGAAAATCAATTGTACTATCAGAGACTATTTCACATCACCCCTTTATAGTTACACCTATCCTCTCTCTTTCTTTTTTTAATATAGATTTTTAAAAATATTTATTGATTGGTTGGTTGCTGTGCTGGATCCTCCTTGCTGCTAGCGAGCTTTCTCTCATCAAGCCAAGTGGGAGCTACTCTTTAGTTGCGAAGTCAAGGCTTCTCATCATGGTGGCTTCTCTTGTTGCAGAGCATGGGCTCTAGAGTTCGGGCTCAGTAGTTGTGGCATGGAGCTTAGATGCTCCACCGCTTGTGGGATCTTCCTCAACCAGAGCTGAAACCAGTGTCCCTTGCACTGACAGACGGACTCTTAACCATAAGACCTTTGTTGGATTTGTGATTTGTAAATATTTTCTGCTCATCTATAATTTACCTTTATTATCCTTTTAGGTCTTTCACAAAACAGAAGTTTTCACTTTGATGAAATCCTATTTATCCATTTTTCCTCTTGTGCATTAAACTTTGGGTGTCAAGTCTAAGAACTCTGGTCAAATCCTAGATCCTTAAAATTTTCCTTACACTCTTTTCTCAAAGTTCCATAGTTTTATGTTTTACATTTAAATCCACGATCACTTTTGCACTTTTAATGTAAGGTCTGAAGTTTAGGTTGAGGTTCAATTTTTTGCTGATGGATGTCCAACTACTCCAAAACCATCTAATGTAAAGGCTACTTCTCTCCCACTGAATTGCCTTTGCTTCTTTGTAAAAAATTTACTGGGTGTATTTGAACGGGTCTATTTCCAGGTTTTCTGTTTCATTGTTCTCTGTACCTCTCCCTCTACCAGTACCATGCTCTAGTGATTGCTGCACCTAAATCTAAGACTTAACATGAGAAAATGATTTATCATTTTTTTATCTTGGATAGGCTCTGGTCTTTTCACCAGTGGTTGTTCTGCAAGTATTTGTGACTCTGGTGTGCCCAAGACAGGAGGTGAGCTCAGGGTCTTTCTACTCCAGCATCTTGGCCAATCCTTCTCCACTCTTCCAACTTTATGTGTCCCATATATACAGTAGAACCCACTCCAGTACTCTTGCCTGGAAAATCTCATGGGTGGAGGAGCGTAGTAGGCTACAGTCCACGGGGTCGCAGAGAGTCGGACACAAATGACTTCACTTCAAACTTGTCTATGTCTACAGAAATAAAAAGCTGGCTAGGATTTTGACAGGAATTGCACCAACCTATAGAAAATTTAGAGGAAAATTAACATTTTTACTGTGTTACATTTTTCCATCCATGAACATAATAAATCTCTCATTTAGGTCTCCCTTTAATTTCTTCCATCAGCATTTTGTAAGTTTCAAAATAGATCCTGAACATATTTTTAAATTTATTTTTAATTGAAGGATAATTGCTTTATTATATTGTGTTAGTTTCTGCCATACATCAACATGAATCAGCCACAGGTATACATATGTCCCACCTCCCACCTGATCCCACCCCTCTAGGTTGTCAGAGCCCCAGTTTGAGCTACGAGTCATTCAGCAAATTCCCACTGGCCATCTATTTTATGCATGGTATTGTATATGTTTCCGTGCTACTCTATCCGTTCGTCCCACCCACAGATCCTGTACATGTTTTGGTACTGCTGCTGCTAAGTTGCTTCAGTCATGTCCGACTCTGTGCAACCCTGCAGACAGCAGAGCAGGCTCCCTCGTCCCTGGGCTTCTCCAGGCAAGAGTACTGGAGTGGGTTGCCATTGCCTTCTCTGACATGTTTTGGTACATTTACATTTAAATCATTTTCTTTGGAGCAATTGTAAACAGTACTGAATTTGAAAAAAAATTGGTTTCTACTTATTGTCAGTAAATAGAAAATACATAAAAATTCATTTTTTATTCCTCATATATCTTAATGAACTAATACAGTAGTTCTAGAAGTTTTGTTGTAGGTTCTTTGGAGTCTTCTATGTAGACAATCATATGATCTGCAGATTTCTATTTCCTCTAATTTGTGCTTATGTATTTTTTCTTGCAGTGGCTACAGTTTGTAGTACTATGTTGAGTAACAGATGTGGGAGTGGCCAGCCTTTCATTACCTGCGATCTGAGAGGGAGAACTGTCAGTGTTAAGTGGTATGCCAGCTGTAGATTTTCCAAACTGGATTCTCTTTATGAGACTGTGGAATTTCCCATCTATTTTTAATGTTTTCTTTTAAACCATGAATCGGTGCTGAATTTTGTTAAATGTCATTTCTGAATAAAAAGATATGGCTCTTTCCTGCTTTAGCCTCTTGATAATGTTGGATTATACTGATGAGTTTCCATATTGAACCAGCCTTGCATCTGGAATCTCTCACAAAATGTGTTAGGAAGTATTCCTTCTACTTTCTGAAAGAAATTGTATAAAGTACTTCTTTGAATGTTTCAAAAAATTATTTAGGGAAACTATCTTGTCCTGGAGTTATTATTATTTTTGAGAGTGTTTTAATTACAAATTCAATTTTAGCATTATCTGGGTTCTCTACTTCATCCTGGCTTCATTTGGTTGCTTTAGATTTTTGAAGAACTTGTCCATTTCTTCTGAGTTTTTTAATTTGAGCATAGTATTCCTTTATTATTCTTTTAATAACTACAGTATCTGTTGTGACATTTCCTTTTTCATTCCTGATATTAATAGCTTGTGTCTTCTTTTTGTTAGTCGCTCAGTCATGTCCGACTCTTTGTGACCCCATGGACTACAGTCCACCAGGCTCCTTTGTCTATGGAATTCGTCAAGTAAGAACACTGGAGTGGGTAGCCATTCTCTTCTCCAGAGAATCTTCCCAACCCACTGATCAAATCTGGGTCTCCTATATTGCAGGTAGATTCTTTACCATCTGAGCCACCAGGGAAGTCTTCTTTTTGTGAATCTTGCTGAGGTTCATCAATTTTGTTGGGTTTCTTAAAGGAGTAGCTTTGTTTCATTAATTTTTCCCTCTCATAGTCCTCTTTTCAATTTCATTAATTTCTGCTCTTTATAATTTCCTTTTTTGGGTTTCTGTTGCTTTTTTTCTAGCTTCTTTAACTATGAACTTAAGTGATTTGAGATACTTCTTTTACAAAGTAAGCACTTAAATTTCCCTCAGTACAGTGCTGTACTCAATATGTCAGCAAATTTGGAAAACTCAGCAGTGGTCACAGTATTGGAAAAGGTCAGTTTTCATTCCAATCCCAAAGAAGGGCAATGCCAAAGAATATTCAAACTACCATACAATTGCACTCATTTCACATGCTAGCAAGGTTATGCTCAAAATCTTTCAAGCTAGGCTTCAGCAGTACATGAACCAAGAACTTCCAGATACACAAACTGGATTTAGAAAAGGCAGAGGAACCAGAGATCAAATTGCCAACATTCACTGGATCACAGAAAGAGCAAGGAAATTCCAGAAAAACATCTACTTTTGCTTCATTGACTATGCTAAAGCCTTTGTGTTGATCACAACAAACTGTGGAAAATTTTTAGAGAGACAGGAATACCAGACCACCTTACCTGCCTCCTGAAAGCCTGTATGTGGGTCAAGAAGCAACAACTAGAACCAAACATGGGAAAATGGACTGGTACAAAATTGGGAAAGGAGTATGATAAGGCTGTATACTGTCACCCTGCTTATGTAACTTGTATGCAGAGGTATATCATGCAAAATGCCAGGCTGGATGAATCACAAACTGTAATCAAGATTGCCAGGAAAAATATCAACAAACTCAGATATGCAAATGGTACCCCCACTCTAATGGCAGAAAGTGAAGAGGAACTAAAGAACCTCTTGATGAAAGTGAAAGGAGAGAGTGAAAAGGTCAGCTTGAAACTCAACACTCAAAAAACTAAGATCATGCATTGGTCACATCACTTCATGGCAAACAGATAGGGAACAAGTGGAAATAGCAACAGATTTTATTTTCTTGGGCTCCAATATCACTGCAGACTGTGCCTGCAGCCATGAAATTCAGATGCTTGCTCCTTGGAAGAAGGCTATGACAAACCTAGACAGCATATTAAAAAGCAGAGACATCACTTTACCAACAAAGGTCCGTATAGCCAAAGTTGTGATTTTTCCAGTAGTCATGTATGGATGTGAGAGTTGGACCACAAAGGCGGCTGAGTGCTGAAGAGTTTTGATGCTTTTGAATTGTGTTGGAGAAGACTCCTGAGAGTCTCTTGAATTGCAGGGGTCAAATGAGTCAATCCTAAAGGAAATCAACCCTGAATATTCATTGGGAGGACTAATCCTGAAGCTATGCGAAGAGCCAACTCATTGGAAAAGACCCTGATGCTGGGTAAGGCTGAAGGCAAAAGGAGAAGGGGCGGCAGAGATTGAATAGTTAGATAGCATCACCAACTCAATGAACATGAATCTGAGCAAACTGGGAGATAGTGGAGCACAGGGGAGCCTAGTATGCTGTAGTCCATGGGGTTGCAAAGAGTTGGATGTGACTTAGTGACTGAACAATAACAGATTTTGATGTTTTCATCTTCATTCCTTTTTTTCCTTCAAAAATCTTCTTTGACCCATAGATTATTTAAATTGTTTAATTTCCAAGTGTTCGTGATTTTCTTATTGCCATTATGTTGTTGATTTCTGTGGGATTCCATTAGGATCAAGGAGCCTATTTTGCCTTATTCTGATTGTTTTAAATCTGTCAAGGTTTGTTTGATGGTCCACATTATGGTCTATGTTGGTGTACATTTTATATGTGCTTGAAAAGAATGTGTATTCTGCTATAGCTGGGTGTTCTATGACTGCCAATTAGTTCCTGTTGATATGATGATTTTCATCAGTTTTTCTATATCCTTGATGATTTTCTCTCTAGCAATTCTATCAGTCAGTGAGATTATGGTGTTGAAGTTCCCAAGAATAACTGACTTTTTTACTTCTCCTTTTAGCTCTGTCAGTTTCTGCTTCATGCATTTTAAAGCTTTCTTGCTTGGTTTTAAACACATAGATTGCTACATCTTTTTGGTGGATTGACCTTTTTATTGTCATGCAATGTTCTCTTTGTCTTGAGTAATACACTTTGCTTTAGAATATAATTATCTGATATTAATATAGCCAGTTTAAAAGAACTGGTAGCCCAGTTTTGAAGTACAGTTTCCTAGAGCCACTTCCAGTACTGATTTCAATCTGTCTCAGTAAGAAACAGCACAGTGAATAATGGAAATAAAAACAAAAATAACAAATGGGACCTATTTAAACTCAAAGCTTTTGCACAGCAAAGGAAACGATAAGCAAAATGAAGACAGCCCACCGATTGGGAAAAAATATTTGCAAATGATATGACTGGTAAGGGATTAGTCTCCAAAATTTAAAAAGTTTATGACATTTTACAGCATCAAAACAGTCCACTTAAAAAATGGGCAGAAGACCTGGACAGACACTTTGCCAAAGAGGACACACAGATGGCCAACAGGCACATGAAAAGATATTCAGTATCACAAGTTATTAGAGAAATGCAAATCAAACTACAAGGGGTTATCACCTCACACTGGTCAGAATGGCTATCATCAAAAATTTCACAAACAACAAAAGTTGGAGAGGGTGTGGAGAGAAGGGAACCTTCCTACACTGTTGAGGGGAATGTAAATTGGTACAGCCACTACAGAGAACAGTATGGAGGTTCTTTAAAAAATTAAAAATAGAGATACCGTATGACCCTGCAATCCTACTCCTGGGCATATCACTGGAGAAAAAAAAAATGATATGAAAGGATACATGCACCCCAATGTTCACTGCAGCACTGCTTACAATAGACATGAAAACACCCTAAATGTCCATCAACAGAGGAATGGATAAAGAAGATGTGGTGTGTGTATATATATATATATATATATGTAGTGGAATATTACTCAATTATTAAAAAGAATGAAATAATGCCACTTGCAGCCACATAGATTGACCTAGGGATGTCACACCGAGTGAAGTCAGGCAGAGAAGGAAAAAACATAAGACATCCCTTATATGTGGAATCTAAAAACAAATGATACAGATGAACTCACTTACAAAACAGAAAAAGACTCATAGACTTAGAAAATGAAATTATGGTTGCTGGTAGGGAAGGGATAGTTAGGGAGTTTGAGAAGGTCATGTACACACCTTATTCAAAATGAATAACCACCAAAGACCTACTGTATAACACATGGACGTCTACTCAACATTATGTGCCAGCCTGGATGGTAGCGGGGGTTGGGGGAGAATGCGTACATATCTGTGTATGGTTGAGTCCCTTTGCTGTTCACTTGAAACTACCACGTTGTTAACTGACTATACCCCAATACAATTAAGTTTGAAAAGAAAAAAGAAATAGCATACTGATATTAGGAAGATTTAATAAAGGTGTGGAGGCTCTGGGGGAACAGTGGGTAGTTCAACACCTTAGGATGAGTATCAGCAGTTACTAGCTGCTGGAACCTAAATGGAGATTCCTATTTTAGAACTAACACCCAAAAAAGATGTCCTTTTCATTATAGGGGACTGGAATGCAAAAGTAGGAAGTCAAGAAACACCTGGAGTAACAGGCAAATTTGGCCTTGGAATACAGAATGAAGCAGGGCAAAGACTAATAGAGTTTTGCCAAGAGAACGCACTGGTCATGGCAAATACCCTCTTCCAACAACACAAGAGAAGACTCTACACATGGACATCACCAAAATCAGATTGATTATATTCTTTGCAGCCAAAGATGGAGAAGCTCTATACAATCAGCAAAAACAAGACCAGCAGCTGACTGTGGCTCAGACCATGAACTCCTTATTGCCAAATTCAGACTTAAATTGAAGAAAGTAGGGAAAACCACTAGACCATTCAGGTATGACCTAAATCAAATCCCTTATGATTATACAGTGGAAGTGAGAAATAGATTTAAGGGCCTAGATCTGATAGATAGAGTGCCTGATGAACTATGGAATGAGGTTCGCGACATTGTACAGGAGACAGGGATCAAGACCATTCCCATGGAAAAGAAAGGCAAAAAAGCAAAATGGCTGTCTGGGGAGGTCTTACAAATAGCTGTGAAAAGAAGAGAAGCAAAAAGCAAAGGAGAAAAGGAAAGATATAAACATCTGAATGCAGAGTTCCAAAGAATAGTAAGAAGAGATAAGAAAGCCTTCTTCAGCGATCAATGCAAAGAAACAGACGAAAACAACAGAATGGGAAAGACTAGAGATCTCTTCAAGAAAATTAGAGATACCAAAGGAACATTTCATGCAAAGATGGGCTCGATAAAGGACAGAAATGGTATGGACCTAACAGAAGCAGAAGATATTAA
>NW_011495064.1:13890829-13926893 GCF_000754665.1 Bison bison bison
AAGAGATGGCAAGAATACACAGAAGAACTGTACAAAAAAGATCTTCACGACTCAGATAATCACGATGGTGTGATCACTGACCTAGAGCCAGACATCCTGGAATGTGAAGTCAAGTGGGCCTTAGAAAGCATCACTATGAACAAAGCTAGTGGAGGTGATGGAATTCCAGTTGAACTATTCCAAATCCTGAAAGATGATGCTGTGAAAGTGCTGCACTCAATATGCCAGCAAATTTGGAAAACACAGCAGTGGCCACAGGACTGGAAAAGGTCAGTTTTCATTCCAATCCTAAAGAAAGGCAATTCCAAAGAATGCTCAAACTACCGCACTCATCTCACATGTTAATAAAGTAATGCTCAAAATTCTCCAAGCCAGGCTTCAGCAATATGTGAACCGTGAACTTCCTGATGTTCAAGCTGGTTTTAGAAAAGGCAGAGGAACCAGAGATCAAATTGCCGACATCCGCTGGATCATGGAAAAAGCAAGAGAGTTCCAGAAAAACATCTATTTCTGCTTTATTGAGTATGCCAAAGCCTTTGACTGTGTGGATCACAATAAACTGTGGAAAATTCTGAAAGAGATGGGAATACCAGACCACCTGACCTGCCTCTTGAGAAATCTGTATGCAGGTCAGGAAGCAACAGTTAGAACTGGACATGGAACAACAGACTGGTTCCAAATAGGAAAAGGAGTACGTCAAGGCTGTATATTGTCACCCTGTTTATTTAATTTATATGCAGAGTACATCATGAGAAACACTGGACTGGAACAAACAAAAACTGGAATCAAGATTGCCGGGAGAAATATCAATAACCTCAGATATGCAGATGACACCACCCTTATGGCAGAAAGTGAAGAGGAACTAAAAAGCCTTTTGATGAAGGTGAAAGTGGAGAGTGAAAAAGTTGGCTTAAAGCTTAACATTCAGAAAACGAAGATCATGGCATCCAGTGCCACCATGGGAAATAGATGGGGAAACTGTGGAAACAGTCAGGCTTTATTTTTCTGGGCTCCAAAATCACTACAGATGGTGACTGCAGCCATGAAATTAAAAGACGCTTACTCCTTGGAAGGAAAGTTATGACCAACCTAGATAGCATACTCAAAAGCAGAGACATTACTTTGCCAACAAATGTTTGTCTAGTCAAGGCTATGGTTTTTCCTGTGGTCATGTATGGATGTGAGAGTTGGACTGTGAAGAAGGCTGAGCACCGAAGAATTGATGTTTTTGAACTGTGGTGTTGGACAGGACTCTTGAGAGTCACATGGACTATAAGGGGATCCAACCAGTCCATTCTGGAGATCAGCCCTGGGATTTCTTTGCAAAGAATGATGCTAAAGCTGAAACTGCAGTACTTTGCCCACCTCATGCAAAGAGTTGACTCACTGAAAAGACTCTGATGCTGGGATGGATTGGGGGCAAGAGGAGAAGGGGACGACAGAGGATGAGATGGCTGGATGGCATCGCTGACTCGACGGACGTGAGTCTGAGTGAACTCCCGGAGCTGGTGATGGACAGGGAGGCCTGGCGTGCTGCGATTCATGGGGTTGCAAAGAGTCGGACACAACTGAGCGACTGATCTGATCTGATCTGATAAAGAACACACAGCCTTGATAAAAAATATTGATCTATGGTTGAAGTACAAAGCCAGTCTGAGGTGATCCTGTAGGGAGGGAGCCAGGAGAAATACTCTAACCTCATTCTATTCAATCTCTTGCCCTGGCTCCTCATTATTCAAAGCCAGTAAGAAGTGGACAAGCAAGGGATGCAGTTCACATAGGTTAGCCTCTTAGGCAGAAAGCAGGGTGGGAAAGGGTAGAGTGGATCTGGAAGGCCAAACAAAAAATATCTTAACAGTTCCTAACCTGAAGGACTTCTCTCTTGGATTATCTCTAGGTTTATAACACTCAAATTATAAAGAGAGGGTTATAATAACTATATCTAAAACTGGAACTGTCCACAGTGGGAGCACCCAGGCCCTAGAGAATACTCCTTCAATGGACACTCTGTGGTAGAAATGCCACAGAGAATCTCAAGCTTCTGAGGACTGCTTTGGTGACCTCTGACAGCCCTCCCAGAACTGAGATTCCACTGCCAAGACAACCACAACAGCCAGCCTGAAAAGCAGGGAAACCAGGCAGTGTGGAGGTCCTAACCACTGGCATCAGGGCTCAGGCGGGAGTCGGAGGAAGCAGACTGGGGTTATCCACAGGATATGACAGTTACTCTGTGTGTGTGGATGCCTGAAGCAAGGCTGAGATGAAAGAGATAAGAGACTAGTGGACATCAGCCACAGATGAACAAGGAAAGCAGTAATATTACATTACAGAAAATATGGGGGGGGAAAAGCCTTTCCCTTACATCAGCGTCAGAGCAGGTGGAATGTAAAAATCACTGTGTAAATGTCATTTTCCTAAATATGAGATTTCCTCTCAAAACTCTGCAAATTTTCCCTTGACGATGGGATGAAGTTCAAATTCCTTACCTCAACATCTAAAGCTATGAGTCTGAGAGAATGCTGACAAAACCTAAGAAAATGTGTTAGTTCTCAGAACTGAAAACCCAGAGGTAGGGTGGCTTCCACGTTGGTCCCCAGTGGCAGGACTACCTAGAAGGGAAGAAATGAGTGCTTCACAAGAAAGCATCAGTAATCACACATATACAAGCCCTCCTAAGTACCTTTCATTCCCACCTCTAATCCTCACTTCCCCACCACATCAACCCTTCTCTCTCAGGTCTTGGAGCTACAGTATATGTCCCTTTAATTGACATGCTGGACAGATAAGATTGGAAGTTTGAAATACTTAGGTACTAAGCTCTTCTACTCAAGGAGAAAGGTGCCCTGGGTGAACACAAGAAGGCATGATTTTTGCCTTCCTTCAAACTGTAGGTCACAGGTATAATTCCACGTTTAATGACACAATGTATTTAAGTAAGAAAGTCCTGAAATACAAGCTAATTGCTTAACCAAGGGCTCCAAGAAAGAAAAGGAGATTCAACATTGTTCTGTTGAATTCCATTTCCTTTTGTCTAAGTGTTCCTCAGTTTTCTAACATAATATAGCTTTAAATATTCTGAGTTAGAAGAACTTGGTTGGGTCACACTAAACAAGAGCCCCAGCAGCTCACAGTGAAGTATGGCGCCACTTCTATAACCACAGAGTAGTTGTATCTCAGTGCAAAAGTTTGAACCTCACCTTTGCAACATCCCTGTGGTGTCTTGACCCCCTCCTTCCCTGGCTGTGACAGCTGACCACAGGGGTTTGCCTCGGGAAGGTGGTGGCAACAGGTCTGTTGGAGCTGCTGCTGCTGCTGCTAAGCTGCTTCAGTCGTGTCCGACTCTGTGCGACCCCATAGATGGCAGCCCACCAGGCTCCACCGCCCCTGGGATTCTCCAGGCAAGAACCCTGGACTGGGTTGCCATTTCCTTCTCCAATGCATGAAAGTGAAAAGTGAAAGTGAAGTCGCTCAGTCGTGTCCGACTCTCAGCGACCCCATGGACTGCAGCCTACCAGGCTCCTCCATCCATGGGATTTTCCAGGCAAGAGTACTGGAGTGGGTTGACATTGCCTTCTCCCCTGTTGGGAGTTAGAGGACTGAAAATTAGAAAGTTTCGGACAACAGGGCCATAACAGGATAGATAACACTTGAGTGCACATCCCAGTCAGTCCCTGCAGTGTCTGTTACAAGCCAGGCATCTTTTCTTTGGTCCTTAAATCATGACTAGCGCCACCTCTGGGGCCTACACACACCTGGAGTCAAGAGGCTGTCTTAGCTGCAACCAAGCCTAGGAAGAGGTGGTGCATGAATTACAATTACACTTCCACTCAAGCCTCTGGCTAATCTTTCCAAAAAGGCACCAAAAAACTCCAGGTGCCCCCTCCTGCCCACAAGGAAGCTTTTCTTGGCAAGTGAGGAGAGGCTTAGAGGCTGCAGGTGTTCTACAGGCTGAAGGAGTCACCCTAGATGCAGCAGGCTGCCCCTGCTAGGGGGATGCAGCCCACTAGCAGGAGTGTACAAAGGCAGAGCAATGGGCATAGTCTATTCCATAAAGGCCCAATTGGGAAAGGGGCAGTCTGTAAAATACTTAAAAATAAAAAAAACTGAGTATGACTGCTTTTTATCATCATCATTTACTGCAGGCAACTCTATACAATATTAGTAATAAAATACCCTACCCTCCCAGAGACCACTCCTACCAGTGAGCTACCAAGATTTTCCACCTTATCCACTAATGCTTTTCCAAGTAAACAAAATACTCCATCCCTATGCAAGGAAGGCCATCCTTCTTCCTTCTCTTGACTCCATCACTATGTTTTATCTATCAATTTCTCTTCCTCATGACTCCAAGGAGTTTAATCAGCTGACCAGAACTCTGAAGGGTAAAAAAAGCATGGGGCTCTGGGATAACGGTTTTCAATCCCAGTGCTAACACTTGCTAGATGTAGTCACCATCTCTTTGAGCTTGCTTCTTCATTAAGTAGAATGGGAATTATCATAGCATCAATTTCCTAGGATTATTTCAAAGATTAACTGAGAATGCTGCAAAACATTTAGCATTCTGGCACATAAATAAGATTCATATTCCACATACTCCTAGATTATGAGAAATAAATACTACAAGTCCACACTCTACCAGACAATATTATTTTTTCCACTCACTCCTGACTCTAGTTCCAATGTCTAGTTTGATAAATTAGCTCATCTTACATAAGAAAGAATTTTCATACAAATTATATGTCTACAGTCATTGGAGTTGTTTACTCACAGGTTGTATTACTTTCTCTGTATGAAAACTTAAAATTTAAGACAAGTAAAACCTTCATCTACAAGTTTCGTGCCCACCACAGTACAAGAAGCTGGCCAAGTGAGGATGTGCCAACCACTTAGTTTCAGTTCATGCCTCAAGTATACTTTAGTTCAATTGAAATGTATAGTCCATTGACATTTCATAAAATTATTGATACACATAAGGTCCAAGTCTATCATCTTTCTGTATGTTTTCAAATAGAAAACTTAATCCTTTATTTGCCCTTTCCTTTTTTTTTGGGGGGGGGTGGTATATTATTTTTTAGTAATCATTTATCTTCTTTGTTGATTTTTTAAATGTTATTTTTTTTTTTTTTTTGGTTTGGTGGTAGATGGTTAATTTATCACCATCTATCTTGAGTTATTATACCACTTCACAAGTAACATAAAAATTAAAAACAGCATAATTCCATTTTACTAACCTTCCCCCTTTGTTGTAATTTTTCTTTTCCGTACGTTACTTCCATGTTTTACTTTTCCATGTTATTCCATATTTTACTTTTCCATATGTTCCAACTCTCAACATCTATACCTCTCAGCATTCAGCATACGTGAAGTTGTCAACTCTCTTTTTATGCTTTTGTTACCATATAATCCTTTGAAAAAGACAGGAACATGATTTACATACAATATATATACACATACCCTTTAAAAGTTCAGCAAATACCTCAGAAGCCTGTAATGTTTTGCTGATCAAGATTCATAGATGTCAGGGCAGAGTATAATGGTAGAGAGTCAATCACAGAACCCTATCTCCCTTTTTTCATGGACTCTGTAGCATAGAATTCGTTTTCCATTTCCCACTCTCCCCTTTCAAAGCTTCTTAAGATCTTCTTATAAAAACCACTCCTTTAAGAAAAAAAATACTAAAGTTTTATTAAAAGATGTACTTCAGCTCATGGAACATGTAATTTTAACTTCAGCAGTTTTGTAATATATGAAAGATTCAGCATCTGGCAAATCCCCTCCTATGTTTATAAAGGATTCAGATATTCCCAGCTTCTCCTCCACCTTCAACCTGTTTTTTTTTGTCACTGGATCCCCATTAAGGTTGGGTTTACCAGGTGGCACAGTGGTAAAGAATCTACCTGCCAAGGCCAAAAACCCAAAAGACATGGGTTTGATCCTTGGGTCAGCAATATACTTTGGTATAGGAAATGGCAATTCACTTCAGTATTTTTGCCTGAAAATCCTACAGAGGAGCCTAGTGGGCTACAGTCCATAGGGTCACAAAGAGTCAAACATGACTGAGCACACAAGCATGCACAAGATCTCCATTTAGGTTAGCAATCAACAGCACAAGGTTATTTGATTATCCCATGGGTATGACTGCATATATACATAAAAATATATTACAAAATTAACAAAGAAAGGTTACTTGTATCAGAAAGAAAATCAAGAGAATGGAGATAGAAGCCAGGCTTCTTTTTAAGTGTGACTTTAGAACCATGTAAAATGTTTTATGTAACACAAAATTAAATTGAAAAGGTAACCCTTAGAAATAAAAATGAAATTAAATAAACCTCAATGTTAATCTAGATGACAGCCTAACTGTTAACTATTGGAGGTGACCTGAAAGCCCTATACTTTGAAGACAACGTGAAAGGAAAGTAGAAAAAAATTTTTTTATTGGAGTACAGCTGATTTACAATGTTGTGTTAGTTTCAGGTATACAGCAAAGTGAATCAGTTATACAAATACATATTTCTGTTTTGTAGGTAAGTTCATTTGTAACATTCTTTAGATTCCACTTATATGCGATACCATGTATTTGTCTTTCTGTGTCTTACTTCACTTTGTGTAACAATCTCTAGGTCCATTCATGTTGCTGCAAATCAGGTCATTTCATTCTTTTTTTTACAGCTAACATTCCATTGTCGATACGTACCACATCTTCTTTTATCCATTCCTCTGTCGATTGAGATTTAGGTTGCGTCTATGTCCTGGCTATTGTAAATAATGCTGCAATGAACACTGGGCTGCATCTATTTTTTTGAATTATGATTCTCTCTAGATACATGCCCAGGATTGGGATTACTGAATGATACGGTACCTCTATTTTTAGGTTTTTGAGGAACCTCCATACAGTTCTCCAAAGTGGCTGTACCAATTTACCTTCCCAACAGTGTAGGTTTCCCTTTTCTTCACACCCTCTGTTAGTATTAATAGATTTTCGGATGATGGCCATTCTGACTGGTGTGAGGTGATACTTCATTGTAGTTTTGATTTGCATTTTCCTAATGGTGCTGAGCATCTTTTCATGTCCTTTTTTGGCCATGTGTATGTCTCTTTGGAGATATGTCTATTTAAATTTTTCACCTGTTTTTTGTTGGGTTGTTTCTTTTGATATTGAATTGCATGAGCTGTTTGTGTATTGGTTTGGCCCAAAAGTTTGCTCAGGTTGGAAAAACCTGAAAGAACCTTTTGGCCAGCCCAGTTATTCTGGAGATTAATCTTGTTGGTTGCTTTGTTTGCAAATATTTTCTCCCATTCTGAGGATCATCTTTTCATTTTGTTTATGGCTTCTTTTTATATGGAAAAGCTTTTAAGTTTAAAATTTTGTTTTTAATAATCACATTGTTGGTTGTGCTCTTGGTATTGTTAATTTTAACTGATGTCCTTAAGAATCAGAATTTCTAACACAGGACAAAGATTGATTTAGATTTAAGACAGAAGAGATTAAATACATCTGGTCTTAGTTGTGGCATGGGGGATATAGTTCCCTGACCAGAGATTGAACTTGGGTCACCTGCATTGGGAGCGCAGTCTTACCCTTTGGACCACCAGGGAAGTCTCCATGATGCATTTTATTTTAAAAACAAAACATATAATTCCAAGTTCCATCTACTAAAGAGCAATAACCAAATACAAGCAATGAACACCCTAAATAGCCACTGTTCTTTAAGAAATGGCTGACTTCAGATCTAGGGCAGGAGGTATATAAAACAAGTGTGCAAAACCTTCACATACGAATAGCAAGGAACCTATGAAAATTACTTGTGTCATGTTAAAAAGAATGAAAAGTCAAATCAAAAAGGCCAAAAATCAAACAATTTGAACATCAACAGGCTAATACTGCAAAGGTTTTGCAACAAATATACTAAGATTTATGAATTCAAATACTTAAAATTTGCTTCTCAAACTATGTGATGGATCAGTTTAGTTTTTAATCTATTTTTAACCCTATTTTTCAATCTATCACAGACTAATATTTGTACAATTTTTTTAATCAAATAAAAAACAACAAAAAAAATACAAGCCCAATTTTAAAAATTATTAGATCCAAGAGACAGTCTCTGTCAAACTGTGATAAAGTTTCCCAACACTTTCAATTTCTGTACTAATACCAGTTTGTGGACTGGCCCTAGATCCAAAGACCAAATTCTGAGTAGCATGGCTTTACAGAACTGAATATCTCATTTCTTTATTATATAAAATACCAGAAGAGAGTCTATATATTAAAAATAATTTAAAAGACCTATGAATACTAACAATATATGGATCTAACTTTGATCTTGATTAAAACAGTAAAAGAAAAATCATTTATGAAAGAGTAGAAAATCTGAACTCGATTTTTATTTAAGAAATATTTTTAATCATATTATCGGTTATGTTAAGAATCTTTATCTTTTAGAAATACATAATGAAACATTTATGGGTAAAATGACATGCTGAGATTTACTTTACAATGAGAAGTGAAACTAGGTAATTAGTATGTATAAATAAATTACTGTATTCTAAGTTTTAAAACCTGACTCTCATACTTTTTTTTTAAAAAAGAACTCAAAAGGAGCCGTTTTGGAGAGGCAAATTTCCACCACATTCTTTGACAGAAAGGATAAAAAAATCTAAAAGCTTTTATAGAGGTGTTGAACACAACCTTTTCTTGCTCTGGTGTCTAGATAAAGAAATGATACAAACTATGATGAAATGATAAAAGTTGCAATCCAATTATATCCCTTAACTAATAAGCAGAACTACTATGCAAATGACAGTCCATGTGTGTAGTGTCAATAAAGGGAGATATTTTCAAGCTTTTCTGGAAAAGTCTAGAATACTTCTAAGATTATATGCAAAGAATATATGCTTATGGGGGGGGGGAATATAAATAAAAATCTTTCGTATTTGGAGCCCTAAGATAAAACTTCCCAGTCTTAAATATGGGCAGCAGCAGAGAGGACATTGTTTACTACATATAGTGAAAAATCAACATCTGTTACTAGGATGAAACACATAAATCACCTCTACTATACTTTTGCACTTTAACAGCTCCTTTTAATTTAGAATCTCAATGTCCCGATAACTAATTTGAAGGAAATCAGTGTTTCACATTTAAACTCTTATGATTAGGGAATTCCCAGGTGATCTAGTGGTTAGGACTATGCTTTCACTGCCATGCCCTGGGTTCAGTCCCTGGTTGGGGAACTGTGATTCTGAAAGCCACAGTTCAGTTAAGTTCAGTTGCTCAGCTGTGTCCACCTCTTTGCGACTCCATGGGCTGCAGCACACCAGGATTCCCTGTCTGTTACCATCTCCCGGAGGTAACTCAAAACTCATGTTCGTCGAGTCCGGTGATGCCAGCCAACAATCTCATCCTCTGTTGTCCCCTTCTCCTCCTACCTTCAATCTTTGCCAGCAACAGGATCTTTTCAAATGAGCCAGTTCTTTGCATCAGGTGACCAAAGTATTGGAGTTTCAGCTTCCAATGAATATTCAGGACTGATTTCCATTAGGATTGACTGGTTTGATCTCTTCGCAGTCCAAGGGACTCTCAAGAGTCTTCTCCAACAGCACAGTTCAAAAAGCATAAATTTTTTGGCGCTCAGCTTTCTTTACAGTCTAACTCTCATATCCATACATGACTACTGGAAAAACTATAGCTTTGACTAGATGGACCTTTGCTGGCAAAGGCACAGCAAAAATAAAAGTTCCAGACCAGGGAATGAATGAATGCAAGCCTTGGCAGTGAAAGTGCCTGCCAGCACCGTATACTCCAATGTTTTAAGAGTTCTTCTCTCTCTTGTCACCTCATTCAGCTATATGGTTTTAATAATTATAATAGACTCTTGGCATTCATAGGCCATCCCTCTCCACACACCATTCCTTAGTTTGTGGCATGTGGTAATATGCCATTTTTCTCAGGCTATGGTTAAGTGTGAACTGAGTGTGCACTTAGTGTGGTGAGCAACAACAGAAAAATGCTGTCTTGTGTTCTTCATTTCTCTCTTGCTGACTGTGAGGTAGTGTGTGCTGTTATGGGAGTAAGAGATCTAAACAAATAGTTGTTTTTTGTTTCCTTCCATTCACCCTCTTTGTTAATTGGTGCATTCTAATAAAAAGAGGGGCTTCCCTGGTGGCTCAATGGTAAAGAAACTGCTTGCCAATGCAGGAGACACAGGTTTGATCCCCGGGTTGGGAGAAGGAAATGGCTACCCATTCCAACATGCTTGCCTGAAAAATTTCACGGATGGAGGGCCCTGGCAGGCTACAGTTAACAGGGTTACAAGAGGCAGACATGACTTAGCAACTCAAACAACAGCAATATTAAGAGATGGAAGGATCAGATATTAAAAATTCAAAGTCAGTAGGCTTATGTCTGAAGCACAGTTTCATCTACAACTTCACAGTACAGGACTGTGTCCAGCACCTAACAATTCAGTGAGTTCCTTTTTTGCACCTTTACAACTCCCTACAAACATATTCAATAATAATTCAAACGGTTTACAAAGCAATTCCTGTGGTCTATAGGAAGTAAAAGCTGTTCTGTCTTCACAGTTTCAAGGTAATATTAAATGACTTGCTAGGAATCACCTTAAATGGGTCCTGGCAAAAACAGCTGTTACCAGAAGCAGAAAAAGTATCTTTCTAATCCATTAAAAAAGTCAAGCAAAGTTTTACTCAAACCTACCTGGGCTAAGCATGCCATAATTAAATTTTATCCAGAAAAACTGAAAATTTTAAGAAATCTTTGACCTGTACAAGGATAGCTGAAGCAAAGCCAAACACTGTCATGCCTTGATTCCTAGTAATGTAAGTAGGATCCCCAAGCACCCCAAGTCACAGTGGTTGTAGAGAAGCCTATCTGCAACCAGAGGCAAGCAAGTCTTCAATAAATCAGCCACAAACACAACATGATATTTTAAATATACAGTAGGAACATTTATTTTAACACTTCTAAAAGATATTTCTCCATGCCTGATGATTTGATATAAAAATCAAACCCATCATACTTTCCCCATCAGTCTCTCTACATCAAGGGCAATCAGAAATTTGTACAACATGAATATCTGCTTCTGAAACAAAAATTACAAATTAAGTGATAACAAAAATACACAAATCAACTGGACCCTAAACAAATTTCTAATGAATTCTTCCCCCCACCCCCTCAATCACCTAGAGCTTCTTTCTTCAGCCTCATTCTGCTCCTTTTCCTTTCTTTGCTTGGCCATGAACTTCTGTTAAAAGCAATTCATAATATAAAATATTTATTAGATGCTGCTTTGCTGTGTTACAATTATACCTAACACATTTCATTGTATTTACAATTTAATAAGCTTGATCCTACAAAATAAAGATTAAAGAAACAGTGCCTTATATTAACATTATTTCTTTTCATCAATCATCTGGTATTTATGATATAATATGCATTATATTGATGCTTGGGGACTCAGTGGTCAACAAGATAGGTAAGACCCTTTACCTCATGGAGCTTACATTCTAGTGGGGAAAGAGAAATAATAAACAATTAAGATAATTTGGGGGGTGGCAGTAAGTATTATAAGGGAAAGAAAGACAGTATAGTAAATGAGACTGATTCTTTTTTAGGTGGGAGGAGTTCTCTATTTTAGCTAGGTCTTTTCTCTGTCAAAGGCCTTTCAGGGAAGCTGTTGTCTGAGCTGGGATTTAAAAGATGATGAAGAACCAGTTAGACAAAAGGGGTTGCAAAAGGGCAAAGGAATAGCAATATAAAGGTGCAAAGGGCCTTTAATATAGGAAAAATAAAACAGAGACAAAAAAGCTGGAACATGGTGAGCAATAATAGGAGGTCAGAGAAGCAGAAAAGAATCAGATCATGTAGGGCCTTAAAGACCCACAATAAGAAGTTTGGATATTATTCTAAGGGTAATATGAAGCCAGTGGAAGATTTCGAGTGGAAAAGTGACATGATAACTTAAGAGCACAGGTAGCATAGCACAATGTTTAAGGGAACAAGCCTAGAATAAAACAAAAGTAGGTTCAAATCCTAAATCTGCCCCTAACTAGCTATGTGATCTTGGGGATTAGATCCTTGGGTTTAGATACTCTTTAAGTTGACTAGGGGATTGAATAAGCTTCCAGCAAATAAATAACAGCTCAAAGAATATTAGATGAGTGTCTGTGCCACAAATTAAATATAGAGGATACACAGAGCAACTCTCAAACATTCAGGAGGAAATGAGAACCACTGTTTCAACTCTGGCTAATGATGATTCTCTGGGGTTGTATTCTAAATGCTTCCCAAAGATATTTACAACTTAAAAAGGGGATAGTGGTAGTAAGGAAATGGTTTAAATAAAGTGGATTCTTTTGCTAGACAAGTCCAAAACATTAATACATTATGTGTCCATGACTCTGCAAGAGGGCATCAGATTATATAGTTTCCCACACTTTAATGGAGTGTCACATGGGACTGCTGCTGCTATTGCTGCTAAGTCGCTTCAGTCGTGTCCGACTCTGTGTGACCCCATAGACGGCAGCCCACCAGGCTCCCCCGTTCCTGGGATTCTCCAGGCAAGAACACTGGAGTGGGTTGCCATTTCCTTCTCCAATGCATGAAAGTGAAAAGTGAAAGTGAAGTCGCTCAGTTATGTCTGACTCCTAGCGACCCCATGGACTGCAGCCCACCAGGCTCCTCCATCCATGGGATTCTCCAAGCAGGAGTACTGGAGTGGGTTGCCATTGCCTTCTCCGGTCACATGGGACTAGTAATACACAAAATCTACTCTGGCAAATGCTACCAGAAAATAAGGAATAAAAACTAGAAGTTAGTGCCAAGATACAGTGAAGGACACAAATAAACTGGCACAAACCTTAAAAAGTTGTTTCAAGGGGAAAGAAGGTACATTTTATAAGGACACTTCAGTACTTTAACTGTAGTAACAACATCTGAAGATTCTATGAGGAGTTAAGAATAAAAAAACTTACCTCTGTATTTTGCTTATGACGTGTACTCTTGCAGTGATTTGTCATTGCTTTTTCATCTGAGTAGAAGAGGGAACAAATTGGACAGAAGAATCCAGCCTTCGGTACAAGAAAGTCTAAATCTTGAAAATTCAGAGAGAAAGGGAAGAGGAAGGGAAAAAAAAAAAATCAATTATATTCTTTCTATAGCTGTGTTAATAAATTTATCTAAACATGACAAACATACTACACACAGCATATACTTACATATATATGCAAACACAGCGATCAAGAGCAATTAAATTTCTAATCACGAAACTGAGGTCTTTATTTTTAAATGAATTCTACAATATTCCAGAGCTTCCAGGATGCCAGGGCACTGGAAAAGAATCTGGCAGTCTTTGAAATAAATCTCTTAAGCATCCACTGTTTGTTTTTTTTTTTAAAGAAATGGTATAATGGTATGAAGAGGCAAAATGACAGGCAACTGTCTGCTTGAGGAATATATTAGGTAATGCTAACACATTCAGATGCCCCCGGATCATCTGAGCTGGCCGGCTCAGCCCTGGCTCAGATGCCCCCCAGCTCATCTGAGCTGGCCATGAACAAAGTTTGCTAGCTAAGCTTTTCTAGCATGTCCTAATACTCAACTGTAATTTCTGTCTGGGAAAGTATAACTCAATTTTACCAGAGCAACAAAGAGAGTACCTATCCCAGACTTCAAGAGTGCAATAAAAATATCTTTGCCAGGTAAAAACACAGAAATGCCAGTGCGCAAAACTTGTTAATTTCCACTCTAATTATCTAAGCAAGTTCACCACATTACTTACCTAAACAACAGAATACTTATTATGATACTGAATCTTTATTTCACGTGGATAAGGAAAAATATCATTTTTACTTTACCTTCAGGGACATCAGGTGCCACTGATCTCCCTGAAGAGTCCTCAATCTTCTTGCGTTTCTGTTCTGGTTCTGAATCCTCTAATCCAGATTCTTCACCAACCAAAGTCATTAAATTTTTCAAAGAAAAAAAGTTACTCAAAATAGATTTACAGATTTGTCTTTTAATGTTTACGAAGTTGTGTTGGTTTCTGCTATACAATAACACGAATCAGCCATAATTATATATATACATCCCCTCCCTCCTGAGCCTCCCCCCTCCCCTCCCCCAATTCCACCCCTCTAGGTCATCACAGAGCACCAGACTGGGTCCCTGTGTTATACAGCAATTTCTTACCAACTATCCACTTCACACACAATAGTGTATATATGTTGATACTACTTTCTCCATTCATCCCACTCACTCTCTCCCCCAACTGTGTCTACAAAGTTCATTCTTTACATTTGTATGTCCATTCCTTCACTGCAAATAGGTCCATTTCCAGATTTTGTGAGGCTAACATCAGATAATCCCTGCCTTCAAAGATTAATTTATGGATCATCTCTCTAAGGAAACCTTTCTCACCCAACTATTTTTCCAAGAGTCTTTATATATGGAATAAATGGGTAAATCAGTTCAACTTTATTAAATGGACTTAAGGATATGGGACTAAAGTTTAACAGCATATTTATACATGATTCCAGAAAAAATTCAAAGGTAAATGGGAGAAGTTCGAGTTCTACATTACGGATAACAGCATGTGTATGCAAAAGTGCTGGGTTGGGAGAAGAGTGTAGATTAAAGGGAAAAGCACACGAGCAGAGAATAATTCTGACAGCCTCTACAGAAGCCATTCCAACCAAGAAAAACAGAGTCTACACTGATGGACTAAGAGCCTTGTTACACTGAATCACAAGTAAAATTACAAACATTCAAATCCAGCAAAGTGAATTAACATCTAAGAAAGTACTCAATGTTATCAGCAGACTGCATAATATGATCTTGGGGGAAGACAAAACCAAAAACTGGTTCCAAGCAATTCTAGTTACCCTAAGTAGGTGAAATACCTAACTGTAATATAGCACTTGACAAATCTTTTATATATATATCCCATTTGGCTTTTAACACATATGAGATAGGCAGGTCAAATCATTACTATCCATATTTCTTCACAAAGGAGAAAGCAAAACCAAAAGAGGTAAGAAACTGATTTTGTTCAAGGTTGCATAGCCAGGAAGTGATGGGAGATTTGTGACTTCAAGTTCAGTGCTCTCCCCGTGTAACTGGGCCACCGTTTACCACATCTGAGGGGATGGCTAGAAACTACTGAATTCATTATTTACTCTTCTCTTATTCCTTTCATTTTATCAGTCATCAAGTCCCAAAGAGTTGATTAAAAAGACTGTCTCCCTTTTCTTGACTTGATGGTTAAAACAGCCTCCAGTCTCTTGCTGTAAGAATTTATTCCCTTACCAGAGTAACAAGCTTTCTCAAACACACTTGCTCCTACCATTCCAAAGGCACCTTTATCTAATAATAAAAACAACAATACCATGTATTATTAATATATATGTTACATAATTAAAAGATTAAAACAAATATTTTAAATTTAAAATTCTTTAAGAAATTACTTTCTTAAGCTAGGTTTTTCATCAAACATATTGCCCAATAATGAAAATAAATGGTTACAAAAGCAGTAAAGAAGTGATCCTTTCTTTATTTTTCTATGGAAATGAGGCAGTACTAAGCAAGCTGACAGTTGAAGCTGCCGCATCACAGTAGAAATCCTCAGGGGGGGAAGCTCTGATGAAATCATGCTAGAAGCATTTGTCAGTTAGTAAAACCACTGACGGGCTTCCCTGGTGGCTCAGTGGTAAAGAATCTGCCTGCAATGCAGGAGACACAGTTTAACCCCTGGGTTGGGAAGATCCCCTGAAGAAGGAAATGGCAACTCACTCCAGTAACCTGGCCTGAGAAATCCTGTGGACAGAGGCACCTGGCAGACTACAGTCTGTGGGGTCACAAGAGTTGGACACAACTGAACAACTAAACAGCAACAAAACCACTGCCTATGGCTTGGTATCAAGGAGAGGTTAATGGAGAAGAATAGACAAAGAAGGAGTACCCACTTAACAGAGAGAGAGCATCAGGAAAAAGCACATGATCAAGAGTAACAAATGATACAGAGAAATCAAGTAAGACTAAAAAGAAAAAAAGTTTTATCCAGTTTGACAAAAAGCAGAAAGGTTTCAAGTTTTTATTACACCTGGTTAGGAAATGGGAAAGGAAAGAGGCCTAAATAAACTGTGGAACAGCACTTAGGACCCAATTGAGAGCTAGGTCAGTGAGCTTGGACTGCATCACAGTTGGCCATTTTTCCTTAGAGAACATGGAATACAAAAGCAAGAGGGCAATGAGGATGCTGCAAAGAGAACGGTACAAGGAATTTAGCATTTTGCTATGAATATAACAGACACTGGAGAAGGGCATGGCAACCCACTCCAGTATTCTTGCCTGGAGAATCCATGGACAGAGAAGCCTGGCAGGCTACAGTCGATGGGGTCACAGAGTCAGACAGGACTGAAGTGACTAACACACATAACATACATGGTAACAAATACTTGTCAAGTTAACTGGAGCATTCTAGATACTGTTTCTTATTTGTGTCAACATAAGTTACATTAATGTTATTAAGACATCTTATTTAATTCATTGGCTGGCTACATGCCAGCATCCACAAAGCGAGGAACCTGGTCCACAAGGTGAGTTAGCTAGTAAACGATCCTTACTTGATGCTGCAACATGGTCAGAATACCTTTCATGGATCATTTCCATGAAAATTAGTAACATTTTTAGATAATATTTTTCTATTATCCCACTCCAATAATCTCTATAATGTCAAAGATAAAAACCTTTACCCAGATCTAACTATTAATAGGCTGCCTCCCCTCACTCCCATCCCTTGCCCTATTCAATCTTTTTTGACACTTTTCTTAGTAGATCTTTGGAACTTTAACCACCACCACCTCATGTCGTGTTACTCTCTCTCCCACTTCAATTAATCTTACTTTACCTTCACTAATTTGGAAGGCCTCTTCATCTTTCACTGGTTCCACTGTAACAACTTTTTCTGATGGTGGCATTTTTCCAATTCTAACTCTCTTGGTTGGCACTGTAGCTTTAAAGAGAAAGTCTAATTTATTACAACAGTAACAGTGTTTAAATTAGTTTTAATTATGAATAACAACTTTAATACTTCTTTACAAAAAATACAGTATTACACAAATTTGGAAAGGAAACCTATTTCTAATAAATAGGAGACTCCTATTTTAAAACAGTCAGCATTAGTCTAAGCATTCTCCTTTTATTTTCCCATTTACCTTGACCCAAACTACACTTTCCTACCTGCTTTTCTTAAAGAACCTACAAACATTTTTTTCTATTTTGTTCCACAAGTCTGTGGGATCTTTCTAGTATTTTCCCTCTTAGTCTGGCTAAATCGCTTAAGATTTCTGTACTGGAAATTATCTTGCTCTCTCTGAAGTACTAAAAGTGAACTGCCCTATCATTGTATACCATCAAAATATTACTTAAAAGTGAAATGGGACCTTCACAAATTTTTCTAAATTCTATGTCTAAGCAAAAACTAGGAGGCAGTTAGATATAAATAGCCTTCTACTTATTAAAAGCTGTATTATTCTCAATAATACAAATATAACATTGTCATTCCAATTCTAATCTGGCTACCCTAGTTTGCCTTCTGTTTTTGTTATTTTTTTCTTGAGATACAGTAACTTAGGCATAATATCTGAACTAAGACAACTTTGTGAATCTTGAACATATTTCTTTGGAAAGTATCACTTGGCCACAATTATATCAGTAATACTATAAAATATATTAAAAAAAATTTAAATACAGTCCTCTCACAAAACAAAAATTACCACTTCTAAGTATCTACCTGCTGAACGTCTTTCAATCATGGTTTTCGGATTTTCTTCCATAACATTCTCATTTACTGGGCCCACTTGAGACAGAGCTTCAAGTTTTGTCTTCTTTTTGTCCACAGTTCTCTTTTTTCTATCACCTCTCTTATCAGTGGGATGGTCATTTTTCCTCTGTGTTAACTCAATTTTTAAATCATTGTCTCCATCTTCTTCCTCTCCAACTTCATCAACAGTAACAAAATTAAGCTCTTCTTTAAGATTGTTAAAATCTGCCAGAGAGTCTTCATCCTCTTCAGTTACTTCATCTAAAGTCACTAAATGCAGATCACTGCTGTCATCCTGTATTTCATCTACAGTAACTAAAGTAGAAGGGTCTTCAGGCATCTGAGAAGAAATGAACCCAAGAGAATCCCTTCCAGTATTTCCCTCATCTCCTTTAGTATTTAAAGCACCAAAACTGATATCTGCCGACTCATTTAAAGGTAGCTCTTCTACTTCCCCAATTTCATCCACAGTTACCAAGCGTTCCTGTTTGAGAAGATCTTGCTCTTCAGCCACAGACAGCACAGTAACATCTTTAGTTTCACTGTGAGAAATGCAATCATCTTGATCAATTAACTCATCTAATGTAAGAAGTGAGTTTGAATTTTTAACCATGTCTTCCACGTTTATGTCATCTTCATCAATTACTTCATCCACAGTGACTAGAGCTTGTGCTAGCTGTGCAGCTGCATCTTCCTCTTCCCCAATCTCATCCAATGTTACAAAAGACAACTCTCCCTCAACCACACGAGGAGCAGAGATCTTTCCCTTCTTCTTCTTTAAGTTCAGTTCAGAGGAAGGGGTATTTTTGAGAGCTTCTTTCCTTTTTCCCTTCAGTGGATTCTGCTTGACGTGAAAAGGATTTACTTCTTCTATAACCTCATCCACAGTAACAAATTCATCCAAATTAAATGGAAATAAAGGTTCCTATTGGAAAAATTAAAGAAAAAAAAATCAGAACTGTGAATAACTGCTGATAACTGGCTAGGTCCCAAATAGTTTCAATAAATGTGCATGACATATCTATCATTTGTGAGAATTTCAAGAGATATAGTATGAGAATTTCAGCATAGAGATGTTTCCTACAGCTGAAATTATTTTTCAAAGCCCCAAAAAGCCAAAGAGTAAACAATGCCAAAGGTAAATCCTAACAATATCAATCCAATTTCAGTAAGATTACAATTATTTCCTAAATGATGTATGAATTTTAAAATATGATGCACAAAAATACTGCATTTAAAGCACTTATCAAACAATATAATGTAAAAGCTTACAGCTTCCATATGTTAAATGATATCTTCCAAGAGTTTTGGAGACTTCACAGACTACTAAAAGCACTTCAAATGAAACTAGAAAGTTAACAGCTAACTAGATTGTTCCACTGATGAATTTACACATATAATATATATTTTAAGATATGTAATATTAAGATACAGGCATACTTTGCAGATACATTTTTTACAAATTGAAGATTCATGAAAACCCCGTGATAAGCAAGTCTACTGGCTCCACTTTTTCAACAGCATCTTCTAACTTCATGTATCTGTCACATTTCAGTAATTCTCACATTCAAACATTTTCATCATTATTATATTTGTTATGATGATCTCTAGTTAGTGATCTTTGATACTTCTATTTACAAAAAGACTGTTATTGAAGGCTCAGATGATAGCGTTTTTTGGCAATAAGGTATTTTAAAATTAAGGTGTGCACATTTTCTGAAGACACAATGCAACTGCACACTTAACAGAGTACAGTATAGTACAAACATAACTTACATGTACTGGGAAACCAAAAAATTCATGTGACTCACTTTTATTGTGATATTCCTTTATTATGGCAATCTGGAATCAAGCCTGTAATATCTCTAAGGTATGCCTATGTAAGGTTTATGTTTTGAGAACGTTACACAGAAAATTTATTACTAAGATTTAATGACAAATATAACTACACGTAAAAAAAAATTAAAAAGAAACAGTTATCTGTGATTTGAAAAATGGCGCCAATACTAAAGAAAATAAATTCCTGGCAGGCCTCCTACGCATTTAGTATGCTATCAATGGCCAATTACTAGCAAACATGATAATGGCATTAGAATACATACCCCATTAATTTCGGGGCAGGAGGGGGAATCTGTACGCAATTGTACGATTAATTTATTAAGCCATGAAATAAACCATAATCCTTACTTCTGGCTTTTTAAACTAGTAACATTTCTCCTTGCTCTAATAAAATAGGCTCAAATTTATCCCCTACCAGAAGAAAAAAGTAAAATAACTGAAAAAATAATCTATGAGTAACAGAAACCTAAAATACCAAACAGCCAAATAAAAATTATAGTATGTTTATTTGGCAGTAGATGTCAGTAATCAGAAACTAAATCTTAGAGCCCATCTAGTTAGGGTATATTGAACTATACCAAAAGGACTACAAATTGGAGAGGACTCCAGTCAAAAGTCAATCTCCTTTACACACAAGATTTTATTCTGTATTATAACTTATTCCTATTGAGAGGAGACTGGAGGTGTCTCCCTTTCTAATTCCCTTTCCATCCTTATGTAACTTTTTGCTCCACACTAAGAACACAAACTATTTAGCTTAGCTCAAGGTCAGAAAACAAACTGGTAGTAAGGTCGAAATTAAAATATCTCATTCCTGTCCCTTGCTCTGTATCAAGCTAATTATTATAGGAGAGACACAAGTTACAAGGCAGACGAACTCTTACGGAATGATGGAACAGATGGGTCCATATTAGTGGACTGTTTCTTACCTCTTTGGATTTTGAACTTCTACCAGTGGTATTTTTAGGATTCTTAGTGTTTTGCCCTGTCAAAGTCTGAAATATTAAATAAGAAACACAGAAAAACAGAATTTACAACTAATTATTAATGTCCTTTAAAACAAACAAAAAAAGAAAGCAGAAAGCAAATATTACCCAAACACATTCAATGATACAAATATTTAATAGGTATTCCAAGTGAAGTCAACAATCATTTAATGGTACAGGCATCATCTCCATAAACTGTAGTTCAACTCAGTTTTACTAATCTTTTCTTCTCAATAGCTACAATGTCTATCAGTAAGTTGATAAATGAAGCTTCAATTTAAAAGAGAAAACGGTTTCCCATTTCAGAAGCAGGATGTTAAATCACTGCAGGAGTGTCACTGCAGAATTATTTTTAAATCCAAAGTTTTATTACTGACCATATTTTATCCAAATAATGCTTTCACATGTTAATAAATTACAAATTTCAGCTTATTATTCTAAGTGTCTACTGGCTTAAATCAATGGAGTCATTTAAGAAAGGGAAAAGGGAGCTTGGGGGCAAAAGGAGTGAGGAGATGAAAGTATAAAACGGAATTACATCTCCTACTCCTTAGCTACAATAGAGAGACTAATCACTTCAAAGACACTTAGTTCTTCCTACCCTCCTCACCTTATTGTTGCTGTCATCCCGTTTCATGATGGAAGGTTTAGCCTCTGTTTCCTGAGGCTGTTTTGTAACATCCCTGTAATCCAGTTTAGAATCTTTGCCTTGCAGGGCTGAGATCCTTCCACTGCTTCCTCTGGTAACACCGCTCTGAATGGGTTTTAATTTACTGCTGTTTTCAGCCACGCCTGACCTGGCACTTGTAGGTTTAAGTAGACCTGATTCCTTGGCTGAAAGCCTCTTTTCAGCATTTATTTGATCTCTGAGTACAGATTTTAGAAAACTTTTCTGGTTTTCAGATTTTGAAGCTGTAGCTCTTGCCTTTGTAGAAGAGACCACATCAGCCTTGATGCCTGATTTACTGCTAGATGCATTTGATGCAACCAGCATACTGATTTTACTAGTTTCATCAGGCTTATTGGCCTGAACCACTGTTTTATTTGGACATGCCTTGGTCACTGAGTTTTCTGCAGGCTTTTCTTTCACTGCAGCTACAACCTTATCCAACTTCTCTGTAACCATCCTATCATTCTTCTCAGCTTTCTCTCTTCCTGTTTTCAGATCCATTCTGGCTTCCTTAGTATTTAATTCATTCTCCTCCTTCTCATCCATGTTAGTTTTTTCAGAAATTCCCTTTGTGCTCACTGCCTGCTCATCCCCAGTGGAAATTCCAGGTACTAAGGCCACAACACAAGTAGATGGTACTATTTCTGAAACAGTTTCTTGTTTGTCTACTTCAGCTACAGCTTCTATCATAGACTCTGTAATCCCAGAAAAGAAATCTGCTTCAGATGGAGAGTCTTCTAGAATTCCTTTGATGTTCCTTTCTTCTATAAATGTATTATCAGAGGTTGATAACTCTGTTTCCGGGTTAATAATTTCTGTCTCTTCCTTCTCAAAGTCACCGGTATACACCTGCTGATTTAAAACAGATTCCCCTACATTTTCAGTGAATAAGTCAATACTGGCTGACGTGGATGCTACAAGAGGAATTTCCACTTTGACCTCCTCTCCTTGAGTTTCAACTTCAACTGTTTCAAGAGCAAAATCAGAGACACACAGTGTTTTTTCTGGTTCTTCCTCAAAAGGCTCTTTCTGCTGTATAAAAGTTCCTGTTTGAACGCTGGGAACAGATTCTTCTTCAACCTCACTAGGTTTAATAGAGGGACTATCAGCTGTTGTTTGCACCTCACTTTCATCAACTGGACTGTTTTTCAAGTCAGGGCTATAAGTATTTAAAAACAAAAAGAATACAAACAAAAACACAAACAAAAATCAAACTATGATGAGAATTCAACCATTATAAATAACCCTGCCTATGCTAACTGTCAAGACTTCCTAATGCAATAGTGATAAGCACTGGGAAATCCAGTCAATCAACATTAAAATGGTTAAGAAGTTTTGATGTAAATATACAGATAACATAAAATTTTAAAAAGAGCCTCCACTGCACTAAGGATTTCCTTTGAGCTCAATGAAATAATGGCAATATTATGACCACTGGTATGAGCCTTTTACCCACGTAAGTTATAACCATTTTTCCCCCCCCTGTGTCATTACCCCCCGCCCGATATTAGAAGGCTAAATGTGAATTCAAGACATTGCAAATTATTAGATCCTAGCTTCCCATCAGTAAAATATGTTCATGGTTCATGTAACTAATGACTCATGCTTTAAAATTTACAATTCTCTAAGTGAGCCTTACCAAAAAGGAACATAAACAGAAAGTGCAAGTTCACACTCTTAATATGTCACCTCTTTCTTTAGGATATGAAACAGATTTGTTTTTAATTTCCCAAGAACTGTATTTGTTAGTAATACTTATAAGAAAACTTTCTTGGGAAATACCTTTTAAATACTCTTGTCAGAAATTTAAAGTTAGTGGCAAAGCTGATAAGATCACCTTTACATAAACATGTAGTCTTATTATAAAGTGTGTAGGTGCCTTTGCTATATCACAAGAAAGATGTTAAAATCTTTCCAGTTATAGAGAATAATTAAAGATATGCTACTCTTCAGTTACCACAAGATGATGTATTATCTGTGTCCTGAGACATTAATAATATTTCAAAAATTTGGAAAAACTGCTATACATTAGGGTCTAATCATATGAGCCAATAAACAATTTCTCCCTCCCTCAAAGATTGTAAACTTAAAATTCCAAAAGAGAAAACTTTCCTAAGAGATCAGAGAAACACCTCTTGAATAGGAAAGCTGTTAAGGCAAACAGTTTCAAGAATTTATTTAAGTTAAAAAGTCAGCAACCACAGACTTTAATCAAATAATATTCTATTCATCTGTATAAGCTACCCTTTGTACACTTGAAAAGATTTAAAGACTTTTATTTGAAATAATTCACATCCCTTATATTAAAATATAAAATGGCTGACATTTGATGTCCCAAATTCTAACACATCAAGAAAAAACTTGTTGCCAAGCACAAATATGACAAAGATGAGAAAAAGCTGTGATATTCAGTTAAAGCAGTCATGTAAATATTACTTCTCAAAACGTGAGCTTTCATTTTTAAGTTTCATTTTTAAGAGACTGATTTCCAATAATGATTTAATTCAAATTCCTGCCTCATTACAGAACTGCACAGTAACCCTAAAGGCTTTACAAGTTAAGGCTATATGAAACTACCAATTTATCGGGCTTTAGAAAGAGAAAACTGGTGATTTTGATTCCTGGCTCTAGGATATAGCCAAGTCCTTCCTGTCTACCATATTTCAATTTTGTCAATAAATTTAAAAAGCTATTATCTTTTTAACATAATGAATCACTATGCAGGTCCACACTTCGGACAGACAGCATGAGCCTACTTGGGAAAACAGCTTAATTCTGTATTTGTTCTTGTGTGTCAGTCTTTTAAAATTATACTGCTTTCTTCACAGGATTCAAATAGTATCTAGTTTTCTGGCTAATATGGAAAAAGTTTCAGTGTTCACCAAGTTAGCTTGGAGAGTCAGTTTGAGAAGTCAGATAAGTGAAAGTATTAACACCAGAGTCAAAAAACCAGTCTCTTAAAAGATCAAAGAAAACAAAGTCATATTCTGGAAACTAGACCAAAAAAGGACTTCAGGAAGGCAGGATTCAGTACAGAGGTATCTAATTTCCCATTCCTGTCCTATCCCCATCCCACCATAACACTAGGGTTTCAAAACCTTCAGAAAAGGTATACAATAAAAGTTGGCCATGAGATCAAAGATTAACACCATACACACACTTTCCATGTTTCACAATAAAGGACAGAAACTGTAAGGACCTAACAGAAGCAGAAGAGATTAACATGTGGCAAGAATACACAGAAGAACTGTACAAAAAAGGTCTTAATGATCCAGATAACCATGATGGTATGGTCATTCATCTAGAGCCAGACATCCTGGGGTGTGAAAGTCAAGTGGGTCTTAGGAAGCATCACTATGAACAAAGGTAGGGGAGGCGATGGAATTTCAGCAGATCTATTTCAAATCCTAAAACACGGTGCTGATAAAGTGCTGCACTCAATATGCCAGCACATTTGGCAAAACTCAGCAGTGGCCACAGGACTGGAAAAGGTCAGTTTTCATTCCAATCCCAAAGAAAGGCAATGCCAAAGAATGCTGAAACTACTGCACAATTGCACTCATCTCACATGCTAGCAAAGTAATGCTGAAAGTTCTCCAAGCGAGTTTTCAACAATACATGAACCAAGGACTTCCAGATGTTCAAGCTGGATTTAGAAAAAGCAGAGTAACTAGAGAATCAAATTGCCAACATCCATTAGATCATCAAAAAAGCAAGAGAGTTCCAGAAAAACATCTACTTCATCCACCTTACCTGCCTTGTGAGAAACCTGTATGTAGGTCAAGAAGGAACAGAACCACAAACAGAACAACTGGTTCAAAACTGGGAAAGGAGTAAGTCAAGGCTATATATTATTACCCTGTCTCTTTAACTTATATGCAGAGTATGTCATACGAAACACAGAGCTGGATGAATCACAAGCTTGAACCAAGACTGACAGGAAGTATCAACAATCTCAGATATGCAGATAATACCACTCTAATGGCACAAAGTGAAGAGGAACTAAAGAGCTTTTTGGTAAGGGTGAAAGAATGAAAAAGATGCCTTGAAACTCAACATTAAAAAAATGAAGACCATGGCACCGGGTCCCATTACTTCATGGCAAATAGATGGGGGAAAATATGGAAACAGTGACAGATTTTATTTTCCTGGGATACAAAATCACTGTGGATAGTGATTGCATCCATGTAATTAAATGGATTGCTTGCTCCTTGGAAGAAAAGCTTTGACAAACCTAGACAGCATATTAAAAAGTAGAGACATCAGTTTGCTGACAAAGATACAAAGCGATGGTTTTTCCAGTAGCTATGTGTGATGTTAGAGTTTGTAAAGAAGGCTGAGTGCTGAAGAACTGACACTTTCAAATTGTTGTGCTGGAGAAGACTTTTGAGAGACCCTTGGACAGCAAGGAGATCAAATCAGTCAATCCTAAAGGCAATCAATCCTGAATATTCATTGGAAGGACTGATGCTGAAATCTCCAATACTTTAGCCACCTGATGGGAGGAGGTGACTCACTGGAAAAGACCCTGATGCTGGGAAAGACTGAGGGCAGGAGAAGGGGTCAATAGTGGATGAGATGGCATCACTGATTCAATGGACATGAGTTTGAGCAAACTCCAGGAGAAATAGTAGAGGACAGGGAAGTGTGGTGTGCTGCAGTCCACTGGGTCGCAAAGTCAGACACGATTTAGCGACTGAACAACAACATACTTCCAAGAAACTTTAGAATGAGACATAACACTGAAGATTAGTTACAGCCACTGAGTTTTTCCCAACATTATTAATGAACTTGCAAACACTTCATTTTGCACCCTTAATCACATGATAAATAATGCTGACATGGGGGGCAGTCAGAACAGGTAAAATGCAGAATTTTATTAAATTAGTAATATATCCATGTGAGATTTCTTTTAAAAAGCAAACGCTTTACATTAATTATAAACAAGAGGATCATATTAATGAATTAGTATCCATAAGTGCTTTAACAAAAAAAAAGGAACAAGCACCAGTATTTTCTCAGGATCACTCCAATAAAGAAATGTGAATAAAAGAGAGAAAAAAAAGAAATGTGAAGTATTCAGCAATATCCCATATCTCTTTTCTCTAATGTCATGCATATCAGAAAAAAATTATTGCAAAATGGAAATTAAAAAATTATTAGTGCTAGAACTTTAAAAATTCTTTTTATAAGCTCAGACAACTATCTGTAAATTAAGACACACCTGATTTTAAAAGTCAAAACAATGAAAGAGAAAATGACCAAAACACATACAATACCTATTCTTTCACACATGAAAGAAACTGTCAAATGAAATATATAAAGTGGATTTTTGGAAGAGCCTACTTACTTACAAGCCAGTTACTGTGCCCAAACTGCAGGTCTATTTACACTACCACATGTGGCACTGTTATTTATTCAGCCCTTTGTAGGCTTTTAGCAAACACTATTTAGCAAAATAGCAAACACTGCTATTGGTTTCTACTTCTTAGGCATGTAAATATAACTGGTACAATGATGTGCAACTTAAAAAAGTCTGTGTGAACCCATATAGCAAATCTATTGCTTATAAATATACTTATAATCAGCTTTATCATTTAAAAGTCTCATTTGATAAAAACTGAGACAAAAACTTGTAAGAAATTCTGTTTTTCAGGCATCTTACAATTAGGCAGTGTATCAAATAATATAAACTTCCCATATTTAAACACTCAAACTCCTCCTTCAAATTGATAAGCTCTTACTACAACTGACTAAGAAGTAAGGGTAAACTCCTTACTATAAAAGAGAAAGAATTCTCAATGAGTGATTCCCAATGATGAGGAGTAAAATGGGGGTTTATTCATCGGTGGGACAAAGGTGGTAATGAGTATGGTATTTATCAGGATGAGAAAGTCACTAAGCAGAGGATATACCATATGTGGTCCAAAAAAGTGGTGAGTTACTAGTTTGTATAGACTCTGAAGAACAAACTTTCAACCTCTGAAAATATAAAGCAGTGTACATATTATTTTGTTTTATACCAAAATATACACTAAATAGTATCTTTTTCGTTTTAAAAACTCAATGAACTTTCAAAAGGTTCTACAAAAAAATTGAAAATTTACTATTGTGCCTAACTATTTTGGAATAGAAAAGTCTAGCAAATAGTGATAACACAGTTGAATTGTTCAAGTCTTAGCAAAACATTTTATAAAGAAGTCAAATTTATATATTTAATATAAACTGTGTGTATACATTCTCTTTTCCTTTAAAAAAAAAAACAATTCAGTAAATATCTGAAAGAGACCAAAAACAACACTAACAAAAGGCCCGAAAGTCAAACATAGGCCCCTAAAACCCCCAAACAAAACAAAAAACACCCTGACAACACTCATATACACACAGAATTATCATGAAAGATAAACTTTTTATTATAAGTAAACAATTACCATAAAATACAGAAATAAAATTCAGTAATTAACTTATAAAAAGTGTTAGCAAACTTAAAGAAACATACCTTTCCTTTCCTAGTTCTGGGTCTTTCTCAGCTTTCACCTGTAATATAATTCCATATTTTATTAGGGTCTATTCTACTGGATTTCAAATATTTAATTCATCAATGCAGTGTTTTCAGTTCTTAAAAATCTAAGCTAAAAAAGACAAAACCATACCTTAAAAATACATCAAAACAGGTAGTTCTCAGTGTCCATATAATTATCATGTTCTAGAACTTTTTCCCCCATTTTTAAAAGCTCTAAATAAGGTTATACAGAATAAATGATACACAGAAATTAATGAGAAAAATAAGTTTCCATAAGTACATAGGAAAAATTTTAACTTTAAAAGCCTGGCAATGCCACTTCTGCTAAGAATAAAAACCTGAAATATCAACATCTTTTTGTGTGAAATTATAATTTTAAAAGACTTCTATTAATATTTATAAGGGAGACTGCTGCTACTGTTGACAAGTCGCTTCAGTCGTGTCCGACTCTGTGCGACCCCATAGACGGCAGCCCACCAGGTTCCCCCATCTTTGGGATTCTTCAAGCAAGAACACTGGACTGGGTTGCCATTTCCTTCTCCAATGCATGAAAGTGAAAAGTGAAAGTGAAGTCGCTCAGTCGTGCCCGACCCTCAGCGACCCCATGAACTGCAGCCTTCCAGGCTCCTCCATCCATGGGATTTTCCAGGCAAGAGTATTGGATTGGGTTGCCATTGCCTTCTCCAAACTAGTTAAAAAGCTTTCTACACAAAACATATAGAAATCCTGGACAAATTTTAACAACAATCCTTTTAAACATATATCTGAACCACCAAGAAAGCAATGTCCTGGAGCCCAAAATGAAAGAAGCAGGAATTAAAATTCAGTGCTTATGTACCAAGCATTGATCCAGGCACTTAGGATACATCACTGAACAAAAGAGCAAAAATATCCAGGTTTCAGAACTTTTACATACTAGCTGAAGGCTTTTTTTGGGGGGAATCATGTGTACTGAACTGAGAATGATACTTCTTTAGATCTTGTCAGATTAAAAGCTGAGAACTATATTATATAAAAACTGAATAATATTTCTAGAGAGGTTCCTGGTGTGAGAGTTCACATCCCAGAGTAAAGGCCTTCTTTACTAGGATACCTGGTAAGGTATTGCGCCTACACTGTAATGATACATAAAGAAAACTAAAGATGGCAGTATAAACCCTATCCATAGTGCTTACCAGCAGTTTGCTCTTGAGAAAACTTCTTAGAAAAAAACCAACCTATATGATAGTGAAGGAAATCTATACCAGATACCTGTATTAGCTAACTTGCTTTATTCGTAAATTAGTCAGAGAGAAACAAATGCACAAAAGAGAACAAGTTAAGCATACAAAAAAAAGATATTTCAGAGAACTCCTTTAAAAAGAACTCTAAAGAATACTCTCTAAAGAACTGTTCTTAAAATTTTTTAAATTCAATAGGATATAGCATCCACAGTATCAGTACAAGTGCTACTTTCAGAAAGACAGAATATTAAACTTTGAAGAGAATATTCAAAGACATAAGAGAAAAATTTTCCTCAGGTGAAGAAGGAATATACTAATTTTTAGATCTGAAGAATGTAGAAAATAAAATCCAAACCAAGTTCAAACCTTGTTCACTGTACTTACTGATCCTCCCAAATCACCAAACTGTCCTTAAGGCCTTGGCGCTTATTTTCTCTAAAAACCTCTTCTCCTTGCTATGTCAGTAGAACTTGCTCTCTTCTTTCTTTTACGTTTCTCAAATAATTCTTTCTCAGAGGGGCCTGACCAGTCTAAAATACACATATCCCCCTGGCATACCCGGTCATTCAGCACTCTGTATCCTTTTAGCTTGATTTGTCTCCACAGTACTTCACAGCACTTTTTAACCACCTGACACACACACAACGTATTGCAGCTAACCTATTTTATAATAGATAAGGTGTATATGTGTGTGTGAATTATCTACAGTCTGTCTTCTCCACTAAAAAAACAAACAATAAAAGAACAGTATGGGCAAAGAATTCTTCACCTAAACACATTATCAATGAAATAAGTAAGAGAAAAATAAAGTCATTTCCAAATATGCAGGGATTCAAAAGGTCTACTGGCCACATATACTTTCTGGGAAAATTAGTTGACAATGTATTCTAGCAAACAGAAAGTAATCCAAGAGAATAGGAGATACGGAGTCCAAGAAATAACAGATGTAACTCAGAAGACCAATAAAAAGAAAAGCAGAGGTATACAGGTGCTTAACAAAGCAAATGACCATAAATTCAGAACAGAGCGTGAGAAAAACAGCTCGGAGAGCAGATTCAAAAAATAGTAATTAAGTTATATGACCTGAGTAACACGACGACAGTGTTTTTACTATGGTGCAAGCCAAGAAACTGTAAAATTTTATTTCTTATAAAAGAAGAGAGTTTATAAGTAATTTAACAAAAGAAAAAAACAAACATCTATCAGGAGAAAGTAAAAATGGACTCAGTGTAGATTCTGCATTCTGGAGATAATCATGCTATGAATATTGAATTGCTCTGCATGTATGACCATATATGCTACATTTCCTAAGATTACCTCAATTTATTCTCATTTAGACAAATTCACAGTTTCATAAATTATAAAAACTGGAATAGTGATTGCAAAATAAAATTTTAAAACAAACTATCTGAACTCATAACCAGTTTGACTACTGCCCAAGAATAATTCTCAAAATTACTTTCAGATTATATCCTCTAGCTTTGGGAGAATAACCTTTATGTCTCCTTCATTTTCTAAAAGCACAAACAAAAACTGATACAAAATCATCTTACCTCTGATGAGTCCATCTTTGGAGATAATGTGCAGGTCAATACATGGTCACCTATGTTCTGTGGGTTTTGTTTCAGAAAGCTGTACATTGACTGAGCAGATTCAGGGCTATCTAACTGAAGAATTGCCTTGGAGAAGACAAAAAAATATTAAGTTTCTTAAAAAATTAAAAGTAAAATTACCATAAGATCTAGCAATTTCATTTTTTAATATATACCTAAAAAGAATTGAAAGCCAGAACTGGAGCAAGTATTTGTACATGCATGTTCATACAGTATTATTCACACAGTCAAAAGCAAAAAAAAAAAAGGCAAAAGTAACCCCAAGTGTCAACCAACACATGAGTAGACAGATAAAATGTGGTTCATGCATATAATGGGATATTTTATCAGCCTCAGCCTCAAAAATGAAGGAAATTCTGACACAGGCTACAAAGCATGCTGAAGACATTATGCTAAGTGAAATAAACCAGACACAAAGGGACAAATATTGTACAATTCCACTTATATGAGGTACCTAAAATATCAATAGTCAAATTCAGAGAGACAAAAATGTGAATGGTAGAGTGGTGGTTGCCAGGAGCTACGAAAAGAGGGAATGGGGAGTTCCTGTTTAATGGATAGGAAGTCTCAGTTTATAAGGAGCTCTAGAGATGGAGAGTGGTGATGGCTGAACAATAATGTAAATATGGTTAGCACTACTTTGACAAACATGATTTAAGAAATTTCTTAAACATGTCAAAGGAATTACTATCTACTACTTGGTAGATCGGGCTTCCCGGGTGGCTCAGATGGTAAAGCTTCTGCCTGCAGTGCAGGAGACCCAGGTTCGATCCCTGGGTTGGGAAGATCCCCTGGAGAAGGAAATGGCAACCCACTCCAGTACTCTTGCCTGGAAAATTCCATGGACTGAGGAGCCTGGTAGGCTACAGTCCATGGGGTTGCAAAGAGTCAGACATGACTGAGCGACTTCCTTTCACTTCACTTCTACTTGGGAGATCGGGTGTATTTTATGGAGCAAATACTGTCAAGTTTGCTATAAAATCCTTTTGAACTTTCTAGGTAATATACGGTTGTGTCCATGTCTGCTTAGTCATGTCCGACTCTTTGCTACCCCATGGGCTGTAGCCTGCCAGGCTCCTCTGTCCATGGGATTTGGAATGGGTTGTCATTTCCTCCTCCAGGGCTCTTCTCAACCAAACCCTAATTTTCATGGGCACATGTGTGAATTAAGAAAAGACAGAGGGTACAGCAAATGTAAAAAGGATTTATCTTTTTGGCTTTAGCCAAATTATGAAAATAAGGAATGGTTATTTCTACTTCTTTACATATAACTTAACAGAGTTATCTCTGTGTGTTTTAACACTGGAAAGGACTTTAGAAAATACCTGGTTGACACTCTTTCCTTTTACAAATAAGAACTAAAAGTGTAAACAACTTAGCTAAGGTCACAAAGGTACTTAAGGCTAGATGAACTCAAGTCTAAACTTCCCCATAAGATAATGGTCTTTGCACACATTACCTTTCTACCTTGTGCAAGTCTCTATTTCCCCTTAAAACTAGGAGTTCTTCCTTCTTATTACAGCCCAGTAGAAAATAAAACGGTATATTATAATTCTGCTCAGAGACTGAATAATGTTTACAGTTCAGAAGTTGAATTAAAAGTTGCAAACTGTACTGAACACAGAGTTCAGCTACATATTCTACATCATGAGAAACACTGGGCTGGAGGAAGCACAAGCTGGAATCAAGATTGCAAGGAGAAATATCAATAACCTCAGATATGCAGATGATACCACCCTTATAGTAGAAAGTGAAGAGGAACTAAAAAGCCGCTTGATGAAAGTGAAAGGGGAGAATGAAAAAGTTGGCTTAAAGCTCAACATTCAGAAAACGAAGATCATGGCATCTGGTCCCATCACTTCATGGCAAAAAGATGGGCAAACAGTGGAAACAGTGTCAGACTTTATTTTGGGGGGCTCCAAAATCACTGCAGATGGTGAATGCAGCCATGAAATTAAGACGCTTACTCCTTGGAAGTCATGACCAACCTAGACAGCATATTAAAAAGCAGAGACATTACTTTGTCAACAAAGGTCCATCTAATCAAGGCTACGGTTTTTCCTGTGGTTATGTATGGATGTGAGAGTTGGACTATAAAGAAAGCTGAGTGCCGAAGAATTGATGCTTTTGAACTGTGGTATTGGAGAAGACTCTTGAGAGTCCCTTGGACAGCAAAGAGATCCAACTAGTCCATCCTAAAGATCAGTCCGGGGTGTTCATTGGAAGGACTGATGTTGAAGCTGAAACTCTAATACTTTGGTCACCTGATGCAAAGAGCTGACTCATTTTAAAAGACCCTGATGTTGGGAAAGATTGAGGGCAGGAGGAGAAGGGGACGACAGAGGATGAGATGCCTGGATGACATCACCGACATGATGGACATGAGTTTGGGTAAACTCCGGGAGTTGGTGATGGACAGGGAGGCCTGGAGTGCTGCAAGTTCATGGGGTCACAAAGAGTCGGACATGACTGAGCGACTGAACTGAACTGAACATATTCTCTAAAAGATATATATATACAAGCTAAAATAGAAGGGACCTTGTTACCTTGTTTTTATTACTCATGTATACATGGTGATCCACTTTCCCAAACTGAAGTCCGACACAAAGTACACACTGAAGTCCATCTTCCGGTAAGTTATCAAGATGTACAAATCGATCGTAAATTTTATCTATATTTACCTGTATTTTTTTTTTTAAGAGACAGCATTAGAAACACACACACACACACACACACACACAGCTGAAGTATCAAACTGTAAAACACAGATTAACAATAATTTAGTTTTTCTGAGTTTAGGTGACATCCCCTCGGAAGAGTAAGAAAATGACTATATAGGTAAAGATAATGTATTAATTTTATATCTGAATGATCAGTGAAACAATATACTAAAAAAAAGTATAATCTTTTTTCTATCAACATAACATTTACCCAAAATACCTAATATACCCAATATTTATCCAAGTCAGTTAATATGGTTCCAGAATCTAAAAAATATTTCACATTAGGGACTCCTTTATCCTCTATTTCTTATTTTTTTTTTTTTTTTTACCAAGAGAAGACTCATATGACATCTCCATCACTTCAATTTTTAAAGCTAGTGCCAAGATTTTCTTTAATTCTTGACAGGTGAAAACAATAAAACAAACAATGTTTTTATCAGTTAAACAAGTGTACAAAAGCGTTTAAATGCAAAATTTACCTCTGGGTCATTTTCTCTAATCAAGGTTGTAAATATAGCTTCCTAGAAAGGCAAAATAAAGAAGATTGAAGGTGCATACTCTTTCTTATTTATATATTTAATTAGTCAAGATTTATAATAAAATATGAACAAGCATTAATAACTACCTCATAAAATGAGAGTCAAGCAAAAATTCTGTTCCTTCCAAAAATCTTTCCCTGTTCCTACAAAAGTTAAGTCATACCTGACCATAGACTTTAATTCTTCTTAGTCCCCTAAGAACATTAAAGACTACCAAGAGGGTACCATTGAGGGAAAGACACTCAAATTCACATACAAGGAATAAGAGATCTAATTTAGCAGACACTAAGAGAACTCAAATTACAAAGCAAACTCGAGGATGAGAACACACAGAGATATAAGCTAGTGAAAAAAACATCACAAGGTTCTTAAGTGTACAGCAATTTGATGTTACTGAATTATATAAAGAGGCCAGGAGTGGCACAACACAAAGACATCAAAGCTGGAAGAAGCTAGCTGATGAAAGCTTAAATGTACAGAAAACGAACTTTACCTTATGGGACAAGAATTCTTAAATTTTTTTCTCTTCAATGCTGACATATATAAAACTACCCCAGCAATTATATCACATTAGAATGATTCTGTATGGAAAGCTTTTTCAAAAGACATGCGTTTCCACCTTTCTCTAGAGATTCCTAGTATCTCTGCTTCATGCCTCTTAGCAGTAAATCTTTGTAGGCCACACAGAAACAATGAAGGATTTCTAAATTAGTTAAATTCAAATAAATTTGAATTTTATGCCAGTGTCATGACTTTGTGAAAAAGGTTTTGAGAAAGACAAAACTGAAGGCAGAGGATATAACAAATAACTATTTTTAGTATGAGTTTTAAAGAGGTGAAGCAAAGGTGAATGGGATGAAGAGAGAAGAAATTTCAGAAGTTAAAATAGATCAGACCTAGCACGAGCCAGTTATAAGAAATGAAAGGAAATAATCCCTTCCACCATACATGAGCGATTGGATTCCCTCAGTATGGAAGTAACTCTCAAACAAAGAGATGGGAGACTATGGAGAAAAAGGAAGATGCTTTCTTAGTGTCCGAGAAAAAACACATGACCCAAAGAAGAAAACTAGAAAACAAAACAGACTATAATAAATTTGATTAAAAATTTTAATAATAGTCTAGTAAATACCATGGTAAATCTATTATTTACCTCGTCTTTTAAATTCATGTTTTCAGGAGCCATACTTATTGAGAGTTGATTTCCATCCATTGATATTGGGAAGCAGGTATAAAATTTTATCATAGAATCTGCAGATTTTCTATTTATTTCTATAAATGCCTTTTAAAATAGAAATGACAAGAACAAAAAAAAGTCTTATTAAGTTACTTCTCCTTAAAAAATTTAATACTTATGAGTCAAATGAATTTCATAACTTACCAAATATTTTTAAAATAAAAAATGCATTCCTTAGAAAGGTGAGGCATATACACTAAGAACATTACAACTAAAACCAAAAAATAATGACTGAACTCATAAAGCAATACTAAAGAGGAATAACAAGGGACACTGTAGTAAATGACACTAAGGAAATCTTATTTATCTTATTCATCACTATATCCTTACTACCTAGAGCAGTATATAGTATGTAGCAGACAATAAACGATCATGAATCAAGTAAATAAACTCAATGATTGACAAAATATGAGAAATATGAGGAAAGAAAGAACCAAAGAAATGTGTAACGGTTATCAAGTTCTGTTCTGTTATTTTCTTAAGTATAAAATTGGAGCAGCGTACAGTTTGGTTTCTAAAACCAGCTTGAACATCAGGAAGTTCAGGGTTTACATATTGCTGAAGCCTGGCTTGGAGAATTTTGAGCATTACTTTACTAGCGTGTGAGATGAGTGCAATTGTGCGGTAGTTTGAGCATTTTTTGGCATTGCCTTTCTTTGGGATTGGAATGAAAACTGACCCTTTCCAGTCCTGTGGCCACTGCTGAGTTTTCCAAATTTGCTGGCATATTGAGTGTAGCACTTTCACAGAATCATCTTTCAGGATTTGGAATAGCTCAACTGGAATTCCATCACCTCCACTAGCTTTGTTCATAGTGATGCTTTCTAAGGCCCACTTGACTTCATATTCCAGGATGTCTGGCTCTAGGTCA
>NW_011495064.1:13926993-13931183 GCF_000754665.1 Bison bison bison
GTGATTATCTGGGTCGTGAAGATCTTTTTTGTACAGTTCTTCTGTGTATTCCTGCCACCTCTTCTTAGTATCTTCTGCTTCTGTTAGGTCCATACCATTTCTGTCCTTTATCGAGCCCATCTTTGCATGAAATGTTCCTTTGGTATCTCTGATTTTTTTGAAAAGATCTCTAGTCTTTCCCATTCTGTTGTTTTCCTCTATTTCTTTGCATTAATTGCTGAAGAAGGCTTTCTTATCTCTTCTTGCTATTCTTTGGAACTCTGCATTCAGATGCTTGTATCTTTTCTTTTCTCCTTTGCTTTTCGCTTCTCGTCTTTTCCCAGATATTTGTAAGGCCTCCCCAGACAGCCATTTTGCTTTTTTGCATTTCTTTTCCATGGGGATGGTCTTAATCCCTGTCTCCTGTACAATGTCACGAACCTCATTCCATAGTTCATCAGGCACTCTATCAGATCTAGGCCCTTAAATCTATTTCTCACTTCCACTGTATAATCATAAGGGATTTGATTTAGGTCATACCTGAATGGTCTAGTGGTTTTCCCTACTTTCTTCAATTTAAGTCTGAATTTGGCAATAAGGAGTTCATAGTCTGAGCCACAGTCAGCTCCTGGTCTTGTTTTTGCTGACCGTATAGAGCGTCTCTATCTTTGACTGCAAAGAATATAATCAATCTGATTTCGGTGTTGACCATCTGGTAATGTCCATGTATAGAGTCTTCTCTTGTGTTGTTGGAAGAGGGTGTTTGTTATGTTATCAAATTGCCAACATCCGCTGGATCGTGGAAAAAGCAAGAGTTCCAGAAAAACATCTATTTCTGCTTTATTGACTATGCCAAAGCCTTTGACTGTGTGGATCACGATGAACTGTGGAAAACTCTGAGAGAGATGGGAATACCAGACCACCTGATTTGCCTCTTGAGAAATTTGTATGCAGGTCAGGAAGCAACAGTTAGAACTGGACATGGAACAACAGACTGGTTCCAAATAGGAAAAGGAGTACGTCAAGGCTGTATATTGTCACCATTTAACTTGTATGCAGAGTACATCATGAGAAACGCTGGACTGGAAGAAACACAAGCTGGAATCAAGATTGCCAAGAGAAATATCAATAACCTCAGATATGCAGATGACACCACCCTTATGGCAGAAAGTGAAGAGGAACTAAAAAGCCTCTTGATGAAAGTCAAAGTGGAGAGTGAAAAAGTTGGCTTAAAGCTCAACATTCAGAAAACGAAGATCATGGCATCTGATCCCATCACTTCATGGCAAAAAGATAGGGAAACAGTGCAAACAGTGTCAGACTTTATTTTTGGGGGCTCCAAAATCACTGCAGATGGTGACTGTAACCATGAAATTAAAAGACGCTTACTCCTTGGAAGGAAAGTTATGACCAACCTAGATAGCCTATTCAAAAGCAGACATTACTTTGCCAACAAAAGTCTGTCTAGTCAAGGCTATGGTTTTTCCTGTGGTCATGTATAGATGTGAGAGTTGGACTTTGAAGAAGGCTGAGCGCCGAAGAATTGATGGTTTTGAACTGTGGTGTTGGAAAAGACCCTTGAGAGTTCCTTGGACTGCAAGGAGATCCAACCAGTCCATTCTGAAGGAGATCAGCCCTGGGATTTCTTTGGAAGGAACGATGCTGAAGCTGAAACTCCAGTACTTTGGCCACCTCATGCGAAGAGTTGACTCATTGGAAAAGACTCTGATGCTGGGAGGGATTGGGGGAAGGAGGAGAAGGGGACGACAGAGGATGGGATGGCTGGATGGCATCACTGACTCGATGGACGTGAGTCTCAGTGAACTCCAGGAGTTGGTGATGGACAAGGAGGCCTGGCGTGCTGCGATTCATGGGGTGGCAAAGAGTTGGACACGACTGAGCGACTGATCTGATCTGATCTGACAGTTTGGTTTTAATTTTCATACCTGGGTACTATTTAACCTTGTTCCATATGTTTGATAGTTAATGAGGTGAAAACAGTTCATATTTTTATTTATAGTTATAGTTTTAATAAAATGAGTTATCTCTTTATGTCATTAGCCAGCATATTTATCAAACTTTTAGTATTTTATAGCATGTTTATACAAATCTTGTTTCCCATTTACACAAATATTTTAAATCTTTTATTTCAATTTTCCTTTATGTTAATTTCAAAAATGTTTAAAATGTTTATATGAGTGAATCTGGTATTTTTCCACATAACATCTAGAAAAATATTTAATCTCCAAAAACTTAATAGTCTATTCAACTGATTAGACTTGATAGTCTAATCAAAACTGGGCATAAATAATCTAGATTTGTATTTGGATTTTATATTTATGCACATTCACTTCGGTATATGATGCAAACTACGAATCTGAATTATTCATTCCCAGAGTTTCACAATTTCCCCCATGTCAATGTATTATCACATAAAATTCTTATACTAAAAAAATGTATTTTTTCAATTTTTATCCATCTCAAAACATTACAAATAATGTGCTTTTTAGAAAATAGCTTTAATGAAATATAGTTTACATATCATAAAGTTCACCTGTTTAAGTGTACAGTTCAATGATTTTTAATGTAGAACTGTGTAACCATTCAAGTAATCTACTTCTGATATAAGGTAAAACTGAATGTAATTACTTACACTTACTATCCCTTCCTTCTTTGTTTTCTTATGTACACTGGTTTCACTCCCAAAAATTTCTAATGATCACCAACTCCTTTCTATAAGAATGCTATGTGCCACCACTCTGAGGGTGCTGTTTCCACTATTTAAACTTCACTGAACTTTCATGTCCTATAAATATCTCCTACAAGTTGTTCATTATTAACACATTTTGTTTTAAAATTACAAAAGCAATAAACACTTATTATAGAAAACTGAAGACATACAGATAAAACTAGGCTGGTTCTATGTACTGATGACTCCATCAGTGTGAGTCTGAAAATGGTTATTTCCCATTTGAGTATAAATGGTAAAAAAAAAAAAAAAAGCAGAAATACTAGTAAAGACAGCCAAACAAAACTTTGTAAGTTGTTAAAAAACTATTATTAAAGTATTTTCTGTTAAATTTTCAAGCAAATTTTTAATGGGGAAATCCATCCTTCTCACCATAAAACTACACCTGATTATAGAATAAAACTTTAAAAATGTGATTAACTGTATTTTGTATTTTTTTTTAATTTTATTCTATTTTTAAACTTTACATAATTGTATTAGTTTTGCCAAATATCAAAATGAATCCGCCACAGGTATACATGTGTTCCCCATCCTGAACCCTCCTCCCTCCTCCCTCCCCATACCATCCCTCTGGGTCGTCCCAGTGCACTAGCCCCAAGCATCCAGTATCGTGCATCGAACCTGGACTGGCAACTCGTTTCTTACATGATATTTTACATGTTTCAATGTCATTCTCCCAAATCTTCCAACCCTCTCCCTCTCCCACAGAGTCCAAAAGACTGTTCTATACATCAGTGTCTCTTTTGCTGTCTCGTACACCGGGTTATTGTTACCATCTTTCTAAATTCCATATATATGCTTTAGTATACTGTACCGATGTTTTTCCTTCTGGCTTACTTCACTCTGTATAATAGGCTCCAGTTTCATCCACCTCATTAGAACTGATTCAAATGTATTCTTTTTAATGGCTGAGTAATACTCCATTGTGTATATGTACCACTGCTTTCTTATCCATTCATCTGCTGATGGACATCTAGGTTGCTTCCATGTCCTGGCTATTATAAACAGTGCTGCAATGAACATTGGGGTAATGTGTCTCTTTCCCTTCTGGTTTCCTCAGTGTATATGCCCAGCAGTGGGATTGCTGGATCACAAGGCAGTTCTATTTCCAGTTTTTTAAGGAATCTCCACACTGTTCTCCATAGTGGCTGTACTAATTTGCATTCCCACCAACAGTGTAAGAGGGTTCCCTTTTCTCCACACCCTCTCCAGCATTTATTATTTGTAGACTTTTGGATCGCAGCCATTCTGACTGGTGTGAAATGGTACCTCATAGTGGTTTTGATTTGCATTTCTCTGATAATGAGTGATGTTGAGCATCTTTTCATGTGTTTGTTAGCCATCTGTATGTCTTCTTTGGAGAAATGTCTATTTAGTTCTTTGGCCCATTTTTTGATTGGGTCGTTTATTTTTCTGGAGTTGAGCTGTAGGAGTTGCTTGTATATTTTTGAGATTAGTTGTT
>NW_011495064.1:13931283-13939947 GCF_000754665.1 Bison bison bison
CCTTGCTAATAGTTACCTTTGATGTGCAGAAGCTTTTAAGGTTAATTAGGTCCCATTTGTTTATTTTTGATTTTATTTCCAATATTCTGAGAGGTGGGTCATAGAGGATCCTGCTGTGATGTATGTCGGAGAGTGTTTTGCCTATGTTCTCCTCTAGGAGTTTTATAGTTTCTGGTCTTACGTTTAGATCTTTAATCCATTTTGAGTTTATTTTTGTGTATGGTGTTAGAAAGTGGTCTAGTTTCATTCTTTTACAAGTGGTTGACCAGATTTCCCAGCACCACTTGTTAAAGAGATTGTCTTTAATCCATTGTATATTCTTGCCTCCTTTGTCAAAGATTGTATTTTGTATTTTAAAAATGCCTTAGCTTGAGACAGCTTATTTTGAGGTGTTGCTCTTAAACCCTTTGTTCCAAGTTTTGTAAAGTTAATATTTTTCAAAATGAGCTTGCAGACAACATGAATTCACAACGATTTTCAACTCTTACCTTTTTATGAGATGACAAAATCAAAATATCCTTTAAACCACCAAATGGTTTTACAAGGTTGGAAACTTCTTCAACAGAATATCCTTTACTAGGCAAATCAGAAATAAGTACCATACACATTTCTTCTGTTTCCTTCAAAACAAATTTAAGAATTGACATTAAAACTTAACTGTTATTTACTTAAATATTTAAGTTTTACATTGCAGATCACTGTTAGTATTTAAATTGCATTTAATATTGATTAATTCAGACAGTTGGTCTAAACCACAAATTAAAAACAAAACAAAATGCATTTTCCCACTCTGTAAGTATACAGAATAATTCTGTCATCTAGTCAAGGTCTTTAGTTCTCTTTCGTAACCATTATTTAAAAACAAGTTTAAAAACATAACGCTGCCTGTCTTTGACAATAACTCTTTCATGTACTGTTCCCATTCCTGTGCCTTGTGATGCTAATATTTGATGCTCCAAATCAGCTCAGTTCAGTTCAGTTGCTCAGTCGTGTCCAACTCTTTGCGACCCAGGCTTCCCTGTCTATCACCAACTGCTGGAGTTTGCTCAAACTCATGTCCGTTGAGTCAGTGATGCCGTCCAACCATCTCATCCTTTGTCATCCCCTTCTCCTCCTGCCTTCAATCTTTCCCAGCATTAGGGTCTTTCCCAATGAGTCAGTTCTTTGTATCAAGTGGCCAATGTAATGGGAGTTTCATCTTCAGCATCAGTCATTCCAATGACTATACAGGACTGATTTCCTTTGGGATGGGCTGGTTGGATCTCCTTGCAGTCCAAGGGACTCTCAAGAGTCTTTTCCAACACCACAGTTCAAAAGCATCAATTCCTCTGCGCTCAGCTTTCTTTACAGTCCAACTCTCACATCTATACAGGACTACTGGAAATCAGGGCATATCCTTTTATCATACTGAGTACAATAATCCCTTTTAAGCAATATAAAAAAGCTTACCTAGTCTCTTAGTATCCTTACTCCATAACCCAATCCTCACTACAAAATACTTTCACTTCTGCCTTCTCTTCTCTTAGATCTATTTTATTCTTCAAGATGACTCCCCCCAAAATGCCAACTTTTCCTTTAGTGGATGTTGGGTGAAATCCACAGAAGTGCACTATAGTAAATTTGGCAACTTCTAACTTTTCTTTCTGGAGGGTGAGAGGGTAGGAAATTATAATTTTCATAAGCTAGTTGAGAATGATTTTTAAACAGCATGCAAACTGTGTTCACAAATGATTCCTTCTAGAATGCAATAAGTAAATCTAAATATTCTACTGCTGCTTTAAAATATTCTTCTCAAACCAAAATAGTAAGTTAACACATACTACTTAACTACTACTTGAAGAATAGGGCAACCATTCTAATATGAACTTATCTTCAGCATCTGAATGGTCTCAAGATCTTAACCACTAATTTCTAAATTAATGCAATTTTAACATATTCAAGATGATACATATAAGCACAGGAAAACAAAGTGAACTTAAAGCCCTTGAAATAGAATTGCAAATGCCACTTGCTCCTCTAAACATACAAAAAATTAACTGGTATTCTAAGTATTAACATATCTCCCATTTGCCTCTATAAGAAAAAAGAAAAAAAGAAATTTCACAAAATTCTGTTGTTTTTCTACTCAAAAACCCAGCTGGCCTAACACTCTCTTCTCAGTGAAAAGAAATGCTCAATAACATGTACATTTATTTATGATAATCTGCACCTAAATTTCTGTGACTTATTCTGCAACTCACGATTTTTAAACTCAAAACATATTTACAAGGTCACAAAAGACCAGGATTTTCACCATACCTTATATGTACATTTTTTACCTAGGTTTATAGTAAGAAAACTACACTGTGTCACAATCTCTTAAGCTTTAAAAAAAAAAAAAGTGAAATTAAAAACTGACCTTGTTGACTGGTTCATTTTCTGTGGCCTCCAAAGCAGCTGAAGATACAAAATAAAATAAGAATTCACACAAATGTATTTTATTTATCAAGATCTAACTTTATTCCACAATGGATTAAATAGTAGCTTCATGAAAATGTATATAACAGGCAAAAGACCAGAGAAATTTAAATAGGATACAGTTACAAAAATAACTGGCTTTTAAATAATAAATTCAGTTTTATTTCTTCTGAGAGCAAAATCAAGACATAAGGTGAAGATCTGAATCACAATATTCTTAAATTCACCTAGGTATGACCCTATAGTTGTTGCTGTTGAATCACTCAGCTGTTTCCAACTCTTTGCGATCCCATGGACTGTAGCCCACCAGGCCCCTCTGTCCGTGGGATTTCCCAGGCAAGAATACTGCAGTGGGTTGTCATTTCCAACATATTTTATATATATATGTAATATATATATGTAATATATATATGTAATATATATGTAATATATATGTAATATATATGTAATATATATATATATGTAATATATATATGTAATATATATATGTAATATATATATACACACACGACACAAAAACCTTAGTAAAATTTATTTTTAATCTTTCATCTTTAAACATAGAAGAACAAAATTAAATTTCTATTTGCCTACCTGAAATAGTTTCTTTAGCTCCATTTTCAGTGGTTTTGACTTCCACATTTGTCTTCATTTCAGAGCTTTCTGCAAGATCAAAGTGAAAGTGAAAGTTGCTCAGTCACGTCCGACTCTGTGACCCCATGGACTATACAGTCCATGGAATTCTCCAGGTCAGAATACTGGCGTGGGTAGCCTTTCCCTTCTCCAGAGGATTTTCCCAACTGAGGGATTGAACCTAGGTCTCGCGTATTGCAGGTGGATTCTTTACCAGCTGAGCCCTTATTAGTCTAGAAAAACACACTAATACAATTAAAACTAATGAATATAAACAGGAACTTAAGCTAGGTTCTTTTGTTATTTCAAGTCTCCATAAGCTGACCTGATTGAAGACAAAGCTAATACAAAATTTCCTTTGAAACAATTTTTAAGCATCGACTCCAAAATATACCTCGAATTATACAGATAGGATTTAATGAAACAAAAGCACTGAATGATAGCAATTCAAGCTTACCTGGTACATTCACAGATTTACTAATGTCTTTGTTCTTGACAATTCCAGCCTTTTTGACTTCCAGAGACTTCTTTCCACTAGATTTTGCTTTTAAAAGTAGAAGTATTATTATAAGGCTCTATTCAGTCATTTAGCATGTTTCATACTAATACGTCAGTAAATAAGTAGTTCAACTTCATTATAAAAGGAGCTCTTTTCCATGTATTTATTTCTAATTTTTTTCAGTATCTGTTTACCAGTAAGATTAAAAGAAAATATAAACTGAGATATAATTTTTGTTAAGGGTTATTAATGATTCACAAATTTGATCCTCATGTGCCAAAAGCACACCAAAATCACACACAAAAATTCTATTTTATTATTTCCACAAAGATTCTTTACAATTACGTTAGTCTACTCGGAAAATATATTAATAAACAGATCATGATAGTTTCAACATGTTACAACTTAAGTGTTCCATTTCTTGATGGAGGATACATTCTTATAACATGGAAAGAAAATCTTTAAAGCAGAAATATTCAGGGAGTTCTATAAGCTGAGAAAGATAATATGAAGTGACAACTCTAAAAACAGGAGGAAAAGAAAGATTAAACAAGGGGGAAGTGGTGATAGCAGCCTAATATCATACAGCTGTCAGAAATATTTCCAAAAATATCTGCAATGGCAAAAACTGTCAAAGACCAAAGCACCTAAAAACAAAAGTTGTATGTGTGTTAAGTTTTAAGTATCAAAGAAGTATCTACTGAACTTTTCCAGATGTTACTAGATACAAATTATATAAATTTAAAACTTGCTTTTGATATTTATTATATTCTTTAAACCAGAATTATAAATAAACTTAATATAACCTTTCAACAGTCTTACCTGTTTTGATTGAAGCTTTATTACCTTTAGCAGCTACTGTTACCACAGATTTGACAGAACCCGCTGACTTCCCTAAATCACAAAAGCTCAGTCAAAACTGGTTTATTTATTAACTAGTATCAACAATACTGAAAGAACCTCACAAAGGATATAAGAGCCAACGGACTATATTTTATTCAAAACATAAAATGCTATCATTTTTAGGGACACAGATTATGTGGTAAATTAGAAATGATAATTCACCTCCCTTTTTGGGTATTTAAAAAATAGCATTCAGGCAAGTTACTTAAATCAAATCAACTAGAAGCAAAATTACTAACTACAGTATATAAAAACATTTGTATGATAGCTTTAATGGTTCCAAAAGCAGTTATATTTAGGACCTCCCAGTTCACACTTCCTTGGCTCCCAGTCAATTAAAAAGCCCTTCAAAGTTAAAGTCGCTCAGTCTTGTCTGACTCTTTGTAACCCCATGGACTATGCAGTCCATGGAATTCTCTAGGCCAGAATACTGGAGTGGGTAGCCATTCCCTTCTCCAGGGGATCTTCCCAACCCAGGGATCAAACCCAGATCTCCCGCATTGCAGGCGGATTCTTTACCAGCTGAGTCACCAGGGAAGCCCTTAAAGAATACCTATATCATGGTCAGGCCACATCAAGATTGTTTTGACTCATTCGTAATGGGTCCTTATTTTAACACAACTTTTTGAACTGCTCTAACACTTTGTACATATGCATATATTACTGCTGCCTATATTCCAAAATGATGTTTATATAAAGACTTTTTCATCTAAGTGTCACTAAAAAGACTGCCAGAGAACAAGAAAAACTGAACCTTTTTATTCAGAGAGCAACAAGAAGTTTAGAATCAGGATTCTCAACAAGCAGCAAGACAGTATATGAGGAAAAAGCCCAGGATCAGAAGTCATTAAATCCAAGCTGAATTCCAAGTTAAATTGTGAAGTCTGGGGAAATTTACTGATTTCTGTGCACACTACCCTATTCATAAACAATGGTGGTAATCGCCCTATTTAACAGGACCTTCTCTGAAATATGATCATGCTTCTGAAAAGTTATTAAAAGGAATTAGGACATCTATAATATTTAATCAAAACAGCTTACAAATTCACTGTTCATATCCAAAGAGAGACCTTAATTTTTGCTCAAAAAGAGAAATACTAATCTTTATATTGTCATTTAACCAGTCATTTCCTAGTCATGCCCAAGTTTTGTCACACTGCAGTAACCTTAGCCCAAATGAACCCTTAAGATGTTTCTTCTTTCACTATTCTATGCTATTACCACAAAGAAATTCACTTTACTACTTCTAGTAGAGGAAAAACAGAAAGGGGGATAAATACTAGGGCAAGGAGAAAAAAAATTAAACTGGTTAAATTAGTTACTTGAAAATATAATGTAGCCTACGAAAAAAGGCAAATAGAACATAATTTGCCATAAGTTTATTTTCCAAACTATTTTATAAAAGAAAAGTAAACAGAAAAGACCAAAAAGAGAAAAAGGGAAATATTTCTAATATTCACCATGAGAAATAGTTTGCCAGTTAAATTATTTTATTTTTATAGTAACTGCAGGAAAAGAGCATTGTCTACTAAATATGCTTTCTCGACTATAAATTTCAAAAATTGGTATATACTCAGCAAACACTTTATCACATGAAATCCAAGACTACTGACATAACCGTCTTAAACAATTTAAATTTAATTAATATGTCTAACATCCTAATATAGAAAACATACCTGAAGATTTATTTACTTTGGTTGCAGATGTCTTGGTTTGTCCAGTTTTGGCTAAAATAGTAAGAAAAATACATCAATAACACATTACAAAAAATATCATTTACATTTAGGAAAGAGCTAACTTGGCATAAGCTTCTTATCCTTATCCATCAGAGGGCAGAAAGAATGAAAACCACAATCACAGAAAACTAACCAACTGATCACAGGGATCACAGCCTTGTCTAACTCAATGAAACTATGAGCCATACCATGTAGGGCCACCCAAGACGGACAGGTCATGGTGGAGAGTTCTGACAAAACGTGGTCCACTGGAGAAGGGAATGGCAAACCACTTCAGCATTCTTGCCTTGAGAACCCCATGAACAGAATGAAAAGGCAAAAAGATATGACAATGAAAGTTGAACTCCCCGGGATGATAGATACCCAATATGCTACTGGAGAAGAGAGGAGAAATGGCTCCAGAAGGAATGAAAAGGCTGAGCCAAAGCAGAAACAACACCAAGTTGTGGATGTGTCTGGTGGCAAAAGTAAAAGTCCTATGCTGAAAAGAACAATACTGCATAGGAACCTGGAATGTTAGGTCCATGAATCAAAGTAAACTGGAAGTGGTCAAACTGGAGATCGGAAAAGGCAATGGCACCCTACTCCAGTACTTTTGCCTGGAACGTCCCGTGGATGGAGGGGCCTGCTAGGCTGCAGTCCACGGGGTCGCTAAGAGTCGGACATGACTGAGGGACTTCACTTTCACTTTTCACCTTCATTCATTGGAGAAGGAAATGGCAACCCACTCCAGTGTTCTTGCCTGAAGAATCCCAGGGACGGGGGAGCCTGGTGGGCTGCCATCTATGGGGTTGCACAGAGTCGGACACAACTGAAGCAACTTAGCAGCAATAGCAAACAGGAGGTGGCAAGAATAAACACTGACATTTTAGAAATTAGTGAACTAAACTGGACCGGAATGGGCAAATTTAATTCATATGATCACTGTATCTACTGATTCCTGGTGGCAAGAACCCCTGAGAAGAAATGGAATAGCCCACATAGTCAACAGGAGTCCAAAATTCAACACTCGAGTGCCATCTCAAAAACGAAAGAATGATCTCAGTTTGTTTCCAAGGAAAACCATTCAATATGGTAGTAATTCAGTTCATTTCCAAGGCCAATGATTCAATATCATAATAATTCAAGTCTATGCCCCAACCACTAATGCTAAAGAAGCTGAAGTTGAATGGTTCTATGATGACCTCATAGTCAACGAGAGAGTCTGAAATGCAATCTCAAAAATGACAGAATGATCTCTGTTCCTATCCAAGGCAAACCATTCAGTATCATAGCAATCCAAGTCTATACTCCAACCACTAATGCCAAAGAAGCTGAAGTTAAACAGTTCTATGATGACCTGAAAGACCTTATAGAACTAACACCTTTTCATCATAGGGGACTGGAATGCAAAAATAGGAAGTCCCATACCTGGAATAAGAGGCAAGCTTGACCTTAGAGTACAAAATTAAGCATGGCAAAGGCTAACAGAGTTTTGCCAAGACAACACACTGGTCATAGCAAACACCCTCTTTCAACAACACAAGAGTCGACTCTATACATGGACATCACAAGACGGTCAATGCTGAAATCAGACTGATTATATTCTTTGCAACCAAAGATGGAGAAGCTCTATACAGCCAGCAAAAACAAGACCGGGAACTGACTGTGGCTCAGATCATAAACTCCGATTGCAAAATTCAGAAAAATTGAAGAAAGTAGGGGAAAACCACTAGACCACTCAGGTATGACTTAAATCAAATCCCTTGCAATTATACAATGCAAGTGACAAGTCAATTCAAGGGATTAGATCTGATTGAGTGTCTGAAGAATTATGGATGGAGGTTTATAACACTGTTTACGAGGCAGTGATAAAACCATCCCCAAGAAAAAGAAATGCAAAAAGGCAAAATGGTTGTCTGAGGAGGCCTTACAATTAACTGAGAAAAGAAGAGAAGCTAAAGGCAAAGTAGAAAAGGAAAGATAACAATCTGAATGCAGAATTCCAAAGAACAGCAAGGATAGACAAGAAAGCCTTCCTAAGTGAATGATGTAAGGAAACAGAGGAAAACAATAGAATGCGAAAAGACTAGAGATCTCTAAAAGAAAATCAGAGATACCAAGGGAACATTTCATGCAAAGATGGGAACAATAAAGGACAGAAATGGCATGGACCTCACAGAAGTAGAAGAGATTAATAAGAGGGGACAAGAATACACAGAATTATACAAAAAGGATTATATAAAAACTCCAGGAAAAAAGGATCTTAATGATCTGGATAACCATGATGGTGTCATCACTCACCTAGAGCCAGACATCCTGGAATGGGAAGTCAAGTGAGACTCAGGAAGCATCACTACAAACAAAGCTGGTGGAGGTGACACAATTCCAGCTGAGCTATTTCAAACCCTAAAAGATGATGCTGTCAAAGCGCTGCACTCAATATGCCAGCAAATCTGG
>NW_011495064.1:13940047-13943556 GCF_000754665.1 Bison bison bison
AATCTGGAAAACTTAGCAGTGGCCACAGAACTGGAAAAGGTCAGTATCATTCCAATCTCCAATCCCAAAGAAGGGCAATGCCAAAGAATGTTCAAACTACCACACAATTGCACTTATTTCACATGCTAGCAAGGTCATGCTCAAAATCCTTCAAGCCAGGCTTCAACAGTACATGAACCAAGAATTTCCAGATAATCAAGCTGTATTTAGAAAAGGCAAAGGGACCAGAGATCAAATTGCCAACATCCGTTGGATCATAGAAAAAGCAAGAGATTCCAGAAAAACATCTACTTCTGCTTCATTGACTATGTTAAAGCCTTTGACTGTGTGGATCACAACAAACTGCGGAAAAGTCTTCAACAAATGGCAACACCAGACCACCTTGGTATTCTGCCTGCCTCCTGTGAAACCTGCATGTAGGTCAAGAAGCTATAGTTAGAACCAGGCATTGAACATCAGACAAGTTCAAAACTGGGAAAGGAGTATGTCAAGGCTGTATATTGTCACTTGCTTATATAACTTATATGCAGAGTACATCATGAAAAATGCTGGGCTGGACAAAGCACAAGCTGGAATTAAGATTGTGGGGAGAAATATCAATAACCTCAGATACGCAGATACCACCACCCTTATGGCAGAAAGCAAAAAGGAACTAAAGAGTCTCTTGATGAAGGTGAAAGAGGAGAGTGAAAAAGCTGGCTTAAAACTCAAACAATCAAAAAATGAAGATCATGGCCCCACCTGGTCCCACCACTTCATAGTGAATAGGTGAGGGAAAAGTGGAAAGTGGTAGGTTTTATTTTCTTGGGCTTCAAAATCACTGCGGATGGTGACTGCAGTAATGAAATTAAAAGATGCTTGCTCCTTGGAAGAAAAGCTATGACAAACCTAGACAGCATGTTAAAAAGCAGAGACATTACTTTGTAGACAAAGGTCTGTAGAGTCAAAGCTATGGTTTTTCCAGTAGTCATGTATGGATGTGTGAATTGGACCATAAAAATGGCTGAGTGCCAAAAAATTGAGGCTTTTGAACTATGATGTTGGAGAAAACTCTTGAGAGTCCCTTAGACTGCAAGCAGATCAAAGATACGATGTGAAGAACTGACTCATTAGGAAAGACCTTGATGCTGGGAAAGACTGAAGGCAGAAGGAGAAGGGGGCAACAGAGGATAAGATGGTTAGATGCCATCACCGACTCAATGGACATGAGTTTGAGCAGGGTCCAGGAGTTGGTAATGGACAGGGAAGCCTGTCCTCTTGCAGTCCATGGGGTCACAAAGAGTCAGACATGACTGAGTGATTGAACTGAACTGAACTGCCTAAGGGTCATGAAAGGTATCAAGAAGAAGCATTTTCTGAGACAGGCCTTAAAGAATAAATTGGAATTTGCCCCACCTTGACCCTCCAAAAGGAGTTTTAATTGGCTCTGTATTTTCATTATCTTGCACAAGGCCTGGTACCTACTAAGTAGGTACTTCAGAAGTGCTTACTGCTGCTGCTAAGTCGCTTTAATTGTGTCTGACTCTGTGCAATCCTAGAGACAGCAGCCCACAAGGCTCCTCTATCTCTGGGATTCTCCAGGCAAGAACACTGGAGTGGGTTGCCATTTCCTTCTCCAATGCACACACCCATGTTAAGTTGCTTCAGTTGTGTCCGACTCTGTGTGACCCCATAGACAGCAGCCCACCAGGCACCTTTGTCCACGGGATCTAGAGGGAAGGATACTGGAGCAGGTTGTTACTAAGTAAAGTTAACTGTAATTTAGACAATGACTCTACATGAATGGACAGTATAAAGACCTGTGAAATGAAATAGGACAGAACAGCTGGAAAATGAACTGCTCTGAGTAACTGAAACATAATATACATATGTGTGACAAGAGACTGAAAAAGTAATCTGGGGGAAAGGGTAAGGGCTCATTTATGCAAGGCTGAAGAATATGGGCATTCTCCAGTGGATCACTAGCTTAAAACAGGGGCCAATGTGGATCCCTTCTACTAAAGCACAATGAATACTATTTTCCTAGCATCATCCTGCAAGAAGTTTCCAGTAAACTGACAAAATATACTCATATTGGAGGAGTAGTAAACGAACAACTTACTAGCAGAAGCTGCAGTCACAGTTTCAACAGCTGTGGAAGCATCTGTATCTTTTCTATTAAAAGAAGAAAAAAATTAGCCAAGAAATTCTAACACCAAAATCTTCTAAAGATGCAAAGCTTATATCTAAAAAAGTTTAAAATAATTCAATTAGAATGATGTCCCATTTGAGTCAGGGAGATTAAAATATATTAAAAATGTAGTTGTCAAAACTTTTAAAATTTAATTCATATGTATATTTGTTCTCATGCAGAAAATCATAGAATTACTTACTTTAAAGTAGATGCAGATGTTTTCTTTGAATCTGACATCTTTTTCTTCACCTCTTTGTTCTATGAAAGAAAAATATTTTGAAAACCTTAAGCCTCTTCTCAAATTATAAAAGGGAATATACAAAATACACAAGAGCATATGAAATCTACACACATATACAACCATAAATAAAAACCTTCTTACCCTGAAGTAAAAATGCTAATTACCTTTTCTATTTATAGACAGAAATAAAATATTTTCAACTTGTGATTATACAGTGTAATTTTATATCTTGTCTTTTATCACTTATTGGCATTTTCTTATCACTATCTCTCAAAGACATTTCTAATAGTGCCATACCATTTCTGATACTAATTACTATCACTCTGGTCCAATCTATCACAATCTTTTGCTTTAATTACTATAATAGACTCATAATGGTCTCTGCTTCTGTCTTTGCTTTTCAACCACCCTCACTCCATTTTTAACACAGAACCAGACTGATAACTACCACTCCTAAACTCAAAACCTTTCATCACACTCAGAAAAAAAGCTAATACTTAAAAGTTTACACTACGCATTTTACCCATTCTTTACCCCCAAATCACCACATATCTCTTTACAGCCATCTCCACTTTCAATCCCAAGCACCCTTTAAACTCCTAAAACAAAACAAACTACATAGGCATGGACTTGGGAAGTCTTCTGCAGTTGCTGTTTGGAATGCTCCCAATTCAAGGAACAATTTACACCTTCACTTCCTTTTCACATTTTTAATGAGACCTTCCATAACTACCTTACTGAAAGGTGCATTGCTCTTTAAGCTTGGCAATTAGTGAACATCTAATAACTGCACAATTGCACTCATCTCACACGCTAGTAAAGTAATGCTCAAAATTCTCCAAGCCAGGCTTCAGCAATACGTGAACCGTGAACTTCCAGATGTTCAAGCTGGTTTTAGAAAAGACAGAGGAACCAGAGATCAAATTGCCAACATCTGTTGGATCATCAAAAAAGCAAGAAGAGTTCCAGAAAAACATCTATTTCTGCTTTATTGACTATGCCAAAGCCTTTGACTGTGTGGATCACAATAAACTGTGGAAAATTCTGAAAGAGATGGGAATACCAGACCACCTGACCTGCCTCTTGAGAAACCTG
>NW_011495064.1:13943656-13943964 GCF_000754665.1 Bison bison bison
AAAATTCTGAAAGAGATGGGAATACCAGACCACCTGACCTGCCTCTTGAGAAACCTGTATGCAGATCAGGAAGCAACAGTTAGAACTGGACATGGAACAACAGACTGGTTCCAAATAGGAAAAGGAGTACGTCAAAGCTGTATACTGTCACTCTGCTTATTTAACTTATATGTACATCATGAGAAACGCTGGGCTGGAAGAAGCACAAGTTGGAATCAAGATTGCCAAGAGAAATATCAATAACCTCAGATATGCAGATGACACCACCCTTATGGCAGAAAGTGAAGAAGAACTAAAGAGCTTCTTGA